>NC_092156.1:53811433-54138433 GCF_045791955.1 Oncorhynchus clarkii lewisi
GGACTGTCAGATTTCTTCAAAGTAATAGTGATCCAGATAGGGTTTTTAAAATCATTTGGGGGGTTTTTATATGGAAAACGTAGAATCAGAGTAATGTCAAACATGTACCCATACAGTATGGCTCAGTTGTTAGAGCATGGCAATTGTACCGCCAGGGTTGTGGCTTCGATTCCTGGGGCCACCCATATGTAATGTATGCATGCATGACTGTAAGTTGCTTTGGGATAAAAGCGTCTGCTAAGTGGCATATATGATGATTCAAGCATGGTCATTTTCATGAGCTGAGGGATTCCTAAAAAAAAAAAGGAAATAAAGAATACTTTCATCAATGTATTAATGCATCATTTACAGTCATTTAAATGATGTTTCACAAATACCAGAGCAAATGTTAATGTCCTTGTCTGGTTCAGGTAGTATTTTCTTGCACATCCTCACTTACTCAAAAGCAGATGTCCATTTTTACATTGTTGATGACTGATAGCGAACACACTGTACAGGCATTTATTTTATTTAACCGTTATTTAACTAGGCAAGTCAGTTAAGAACAAATTGTTATTGATAATGACGGCCTACCAAAGGGCAAAAGGCCTCCTGCGGTAACAGGGGCTGGGATTAAAAATCTAATTCAAATAGAATATATAAATATAGGGCAAAACACACATCACGACAAGAGAGACAACACTACATAAAGAGAGACCTAAGACAACAGCATAGCATGGCAGCAACACATGAGAACACAGCATGGTAGCAACACAACATGACAACAACATGGTAGCAACACAACATGGTAGCAGCACAAAACATAGTACAAACATTATTGGGCACAGACAACAGCACAAAGGGCAAGAAGGTAGAGACAACAATACATCACGCAAAGCAGCCACAACTGTCAGTAAGGCAGACAGTCTGTCAGTAAAGCAGACAGTCAATTGGTCAGCTATTCATTACAGAAATAAACAATGACTAATTTCTCTTCAATCCATGCTGTTTTTACTTCTCTGCGTGATTAACATTTCCCGCATTTCTTTCATCCGATACATGTGTATGAATAGTTACTATTCATTGTGAAACCCATCTGTGATAAGAAAAGTTGATTCTTGAAAAATATGAGGAAGCAAGCAATAAGGGAGAATGTCCTACTGTTGATGTCATTGTTACTCAATTCCTCTTCAGCTTGATAAAGTCACTCCGATTTGTTTTACATTTATATTTGAGTAATTTAGCAGACGCTCTTATCCAGAGCGACTTACATTAGTGCATGAATCTTAAGATAGCTAGGTGAGACAACAACATATGACAATTGTAGCAAGTACATTTTCCCTCAACAAAGTAGTTATCATCAAAGTAGGAAAAGACAAGTGCTGTGGGATTTATTTAAGATACTCTTTAAAGAGGTAGGTAGTTTTAAGAGTTAAGTTTATGGGCTAAAATAACTGTATTTGATGAGTATATAATGTCATGAGAACACTTACTTACAATGCATTATAATGCAGTCATAATGCATTGTAAGACTTGTCATAAACATGTATGGTCCATTAGTTATTTAAGGCAGTTGAAAATTTGCTACAAAGATTGACATAACATATTTGTTATCCTTATAATACATCAAAAAGGCTCATACTATATTATAACAAGTTATAAAGCCTTATACCTGTCAGTTTTAAGTAGGTGCTACCAAACTGAACTGTAGCAGACACAAGTCTGCCTCACAGGAAGTACATTCTGGTTATTGTGTCACTGTGACCTCATTCCTGTGTGAACCCTTAGTGTAAATGTGCAGTCACTCATACAGTAAACAGTGAGCTTATCTACCTAATAAGTAGTTTGTCTATCTATTCATATGGAAATGAGCTCAGATGATCAAGCAATGTTGAATTAGTCTCGCTTGGTGTCATGTGACATCGAGGGTGCTTGCTCAACCGCGCACTGTGGCGCTTGGCAGGATGCGTAACAAAAGACAAAGGAAGTTCAGAAGATGACAGATAGCCTCAAAAAGTTCCCTTTTTGTAGGTGTCATTTGAAAGGGAAAAGAAAATGAATGGGGGTTGCCATTGGGGGTTTAAAATCATGTGGTTTATCATTTAAAGAGCACATCCTCCTGAGCCCCCTATGAATGTGCACTGCTTTTATTTTAGGTATGTTAACTGGACATATAGTGCCTTCAGAAAGTATTCATACCCATTGACTTATTCCCCATTTTGTTGTGTGACAGCTTTAATTGAAAATTGATTAAATTGTTTTTTCTTACCCATTTACACACAATACCCCATAATGACAAGGTGAAAACATGTTCTTATACATTACAGCGATTACAGCTGTGAGTCTTTCTGGATAAATCTCCAAGAGCTTTGCACACCTGGATTGTACATTATTTTCCCATTATTTTTTTCTAAATTCTTCAAGCTCTGTGAAATTGGTTGTTGATCATTGCTAGGCAACCATTTTCAAGTCTTGCCATACATTTTCGAGGAGATTTAACTCAGGAACATTCACTGTCTTCTTGGTAAGCAACTGCAGTGTAGATGTGGGTTTGTGTTTTGGGTTATTGTCCTCCTGAAAAGTGAATTCATCTCCCAGTGTCTGGTGGAAAGCAGACTGAACCAGGTTTTCCTCTAGGATTTAGCCTAGCACCAGTTTCTTTTTAATCCTGAAAAACTCCCCAGTCCTTAACAATTACAAGAATGCCCATAACATGATGCAGCCACCACTGTGCTTGAAAATATGGAGTGGTACTCAGTAATGCGTTTATGGAATCACCCCAAACACTATTAACAAAAAGCGAATTGCTTTGCCACATTTTTTGCAGTATTACTTTAGTGCCTTTTTGAAAACTGGATGCATGTTTTGTAATATGTGCTATTCTGTACAGGCTTCATTTTTTTCACTCTGTCAATTAGGTTAGTATTGTAGAGTAATTGCAATGTTGTTGATCCATCCTCAGTCTTCATTTACAGCAATTAAACTCTCTGTTTAAGGTCATTTTTACTCCTGTACTTTAGGCTTTCTATAAAAAAGGGGTTGAATACTTAACTCAAGACATTTCAGCTTTTAATTTGTAATCCATTTTAATAAAATTCTAAAAACTATTCCACTTTGTCATTATGGGATATTGTGTGTAGGCCAGTGACAAAAACAAATCTAAACTTAACCCATTTTAAATTCAGGACGAAACAACTAAATGTGGAAAAAGTCAGGGGTGTGAATACTTTCTTAAGGCATGTTCCCACATAAAACTACATTTAGAGTAAATATAGTAAGAGGCTCAGACAATGCCAACAGTCTCATACATTAGTTTGGTATGTAGGCATCTAGGACCTTCATTTCTACCAGACTACCACATTATTCCACAAACACACATCACCCATTATACCCTCCAAAGGAAAACCTTCATCAACCACATTTTCCCCAGGGTTCTGTGAGCATCGAGGAGTCAGAGCAACTTATGTGGAGGACTGAGGGCAAATAACCCGCACTCACATTTCACCACTGACTGACATGACAGTCAAGTCCCTTACCTTTTCAGTCACTGCTACGAGAACAAGGGGTCCCACAGGACTGTCATAGCTCCACTACCAATTGATCATGTGACTGACTGACTACAATCAGTGGTGGATAACCCGGAAAGCACCCGGTCCTCCAGGTGACTCACTGTCCCATCATCTAGTGGGGCTGCACACCCCAAATGGAGAAGCATGAGTGATGTCTTTATAGGCCAAACATTCCCTGAAAGCACAACCAGTAAATATTACTCACCTTGGGGTAGAAGGTATTGGTGAACAGTTAAAAGTCACTTAGTATCGAAGGGATGATAGTGCTACAGCATCTTCTTACTTCACCAATAAGCCTACACCTCTCAAGAATATATTTCGGTGTATAATGAGCAGATGGATATGATTTACAATCCAGGTACAACGGGGAGAATGGACCTCCTCTATAAATTTGGGGAACATTTTAAATGACAAAAATACTCCTAAATGGAACTATACTAAATACACCCCCCCATCCACTGTATTAAAGATGCACCACCAATGAAATAAGCACAGACACAAGACACACACATCCTGCCATACTACTGTATTCCATCTTTCAAAAAAGAAAGATAAGATTTTAATATTACTTAACAATATGTTAAAAGGTAGCCAGTTTGGCTTCAGTGTTAATACAATATACACTCTATAACAGTTTGATAGTGTGCATTGTTCTTTTCTTCAATTTCATTCTGAAAGTATTGTGATACAAGCTGGATACAAGTCAAAAATAGGAAAGAAAACAAAATAAAAACTAACTGGTACACTTACTTATCGGTTGTGTTAAATGAAATTGAAAAAATAAAAATAAAAAAAGAACGTTGTCAAGTATTAAGCCAAGTTCCTCTCAGTCAAGTGAGAGTTGTTGGGGCAGGGGAGAGTATGGCAGACCATGCCCATTCATTCCCTTGTCAGTTATCTGAATGAGATGCCGTGCTAGGAATCGTGGGTAACAAGGGGATAGTAAGCCACAGTAACTGAATGAAAAGCTTTAATTCATCAGATATCTTTTTTTTCTCAGAATTTTTTCCATGTGTGTCTGTTTTCACAAGGCATACATAGTAAGGATCTTTTGCCTAAGAGTCAGACAAAAAAAAAGAGAAAATTAATTTCAGAACATGGCTTTTTAAGTCAAGAGAAATGCCCCTCAGACTAAAAACACACAAACGAGCAATAAAAACAAAACCAGGTAGAAAGTAGCATTTTGTGATTATTCTTTTGTGTGTGTCATTTAATGTCATTTTTTTTCTCTCAGAGTTCTGCTTGAGGATCAGACCGGAGGATGGGTTCATGGTAGAACCGCACAGCAACAAAGAACAAGGCGAAGGCAGCGTGAGTGTGCACCATTTGGGCACAGCAGGGCTACGGGATCGGTGGTAGCAGTTTGAGTGGGGGGTGGGGGGGTGCTGATTGCTTTCTGCCACAGTCTCTTTTCTTTGTCTTACGCGAGGCCCCATCAGTGGGCGGCGAACGTTGCTTTCTTCAAGCTAAAGTTGGACCAGTTGATGGACAGCCGTTGTCGGGTCTGCCTGGCGGAATCCAGGCAGAACCTGGGGAGGGAGGGAGAGAAATGGGGAGTTAAAGATCCACTCCATGCAACGCTTTTCACTAGGGGCATCTGGAGGGAAGGAAGTACGCTCAAGCCAATTATCTTTCCTTCCCCCCAAAGTTTGCATTTGTTCTCTTCCCTTCACGGATTTGAAAGGACTCCACCAATGCTTTTAAATTTGTGGGAAGTAGTGAACAAGTGCACACTTCAGGGGAAAATATATATTATTGGGTACACCCCTAGTCCTCTTCACACCCATAATCATAAGCTTAGGAATACAAGTAATTTGTTTTAATAATTTAATGACAAATTGATTCATATAATAGATTCTGCATATAAAGCATCCAACTTCAATTTAAACACTTTTTCTAATTAAAAAAAAAAAAAAAGTCAATGCAAAGCAAGAGTCAAGTGCCAGTACCTTTTGAAATACTCCACCTCCCTCTCAGTCTCGTCCATGTCAGTACTGTCCAGATCAATGTCTTTGGGCAAGAAAACGTCATCTGCAATAAGAGAACACCCGGTCACAAAATGCCAACTTAACAAATGTAAATGTCCCCGTCTCAATATTATCTCTGTATGTGCCAGAAACACTTCTGCAGCCCTGAAACTAACCATCCTACAGGGATAAATAAAACTGCACAGCATAACCTAGCATAGCATGCTGACCTATTGAGTTGTTTGTCTTGTCGGCCTTCTTCTTCTTGTTCTTCTTGGCCTTGGCCTTGGGCTGGGGGGATTCTGCGCTGAGGGGTTTGCCATTCTGCTGGGGCTGATCTGTCTGCGAGGCAGGGGAGGGCTCCAACAAGGGTCGGCTCCTCTCATCTTTCACCTGGCTCACCGACTGCTGATGGTGCTGCCTTTTCCCGTTGTTCCTCTCCTCCTTTCTGGGTCCCAGTGCCAGAGGGACGACCGGGTCTTCAGCGGGAAGCCTGGGCCGGGTCACTTTGACATCTGGTGGTAGTTGTTGTGTAATGTTAGTGGTGGTCGCCTCTGGGGCTTTCTTGACCATCGTTGTCCCACTGGCGGTTGGCCTGATTGGCTGCTGCTGTTTTGGCTTGGCTTTGCCATTGGCCTCCGTCGGTTGGGGTGCAACGGAGGTGCCGTTGAGAAGGAAGGGGGCTGGGGAGTTGGGGGCATTTGGGGTGAAGGGGGCCGGAGTAGGGGCTTTCTCCCTGCTGTTCTTTGGACTATGCTGTGAGGGGGGAGGCCGGGGCTGGGGTCGGTGCTCCACTCTGGGATCCTTGTGGCCAGGGAGGTGCATGAGACTGTGCAGGAGCTGGCTCTTGCCGTTGCGGAGGTTCTCTAGGACGTTCTGGGCCGTCTGTTTGAGGGGCTGGGGGTTGTTCTGAGGTACGGGGGCAGCGAGCTCCTTGGCTTTCTCCTTTTTCTTCTTGGCGGAGCGGAGGTGCTGCAGCTCTTGCAGGCGGAGGAGTTCCCGTTGGAGGGCCTCCTCCTCCTCCTCCCGCCGCCGTTGCTCCTCCTCCAGGAGCAGCTGCACCTGC
Source organism: Oncorhynchus clarkii lewisi (assembly GCF_045791955.1). Taxonomy (NCBI): domain Eukaryota; kingdom Metazoa; phylum Chordata; class Actinopteri; order Salmoniformes; family Salmonidae; genus Oncorhynchus; species Oncorhynchus clarkii. The sequence continues at coordinate 53,818,015 of NC_092156.1, forward strand.
TCTTCCTCCCGCTCGCGGGCCTCCGCCTCCAGACGCACCTTCTCCTCCATCTGAGACACACACACAGTTCACACACACAGTTCATATCCTGTAGGTCCTTTGCTTAATTTAGTAACAAGAAAATACAACTCTGGTTTGACCCAACTCCCTATTTGAACTAAGTCCTTAGCACCAATGTTAACATTACACCTTGAAGGGTTATAGTTCAGCCCAAAATCAAATACTAAAACATATCATGTCTGGATTATCAGTGCAACTATAGACCACTTTTGAGGTCTGCTGGGGTGAACTATTACTTTCAAAGTGACATTTTAAATCACAACACTGTCGTCGAAACAAAAAGGGGTAACACTTCAAACAGAATGTTGTAAAACGCTTTAAACCACTACCTTCTTCTGTTTGTGGCGGGCCCGCTTTGCAGCCTTGGAGCTGGAGGCAGGCTTGTTGTCACTGGCGCTGTTGATGAACTGCAGCAGGTCCTCCACCCGCCGGTGGTCCTCTATGCCGTCGGCGCCACTGTCGCGCTCCACCACGGCCGGCTGCTCCTCCCTCTTGGGCTGCTCCTCCTTCCGCTTGGTCAGCCTTAGGCGCAGCTTCTCCCGCATTTCCGCGTAGTTGCGGCTGGTGGGAGCCGCCGGGGGCTTGGGGAGGAAACAAGGAAATAGGGTTTAGATTATTCTGGTAGTTTGAGTTGAATTGTGTGTTGAATATCATCAGAGCACCCAATACTATCTGGGGTGAGTTTCCGCTATACAATGTAAAATGTGTTGGGGACCTAATCAGAAGTGCTATTTAAAGTGCCATCTCTCCAGACTAGGCTCGTTCAGCTGCTGGCTAGACAGTGTCCAACAGGACGTTCTAGTAAAGATGTAGACTCTGTATTCCACAAAATGTCAGACTACATCATAAAACACTTTTACAGACTTCTGTTGCTCACTTTTCCACAAGTTGATACATAGTAATATACTCATATTAGTACGAGTATATGCATGTGCGCATGTCTTACCCCGCCGTGGCCGAAGAACTCGCAGTAGCAGCAGTCGCAGTACTTCCCTTCCTTCTGGTTGGTGGAGGTGGAGGTGGAAGAGCTGTGCTCCGAGCAGCTATCCTCGTCCTGGCTCTCCTCGCCGTCGTAGCCCTGGTGGTCGTACGCCCCGTTTCCCTCGCAGCGGTGGCCCTCACACTCGGGGTCACTAGAAGGGGACAAAACGCCAAGGTCAAAATGTCAATGTCATGCCAATATGTAGTAGTTGAAATACTGGCAGGTGAAGTTCACCCAATAAATATTTGGAGCTTTCTGTACTGTCAAATAAACTGGTTCCAATTGTGGCAAGTCGGATAAGATAGATGTATAGTAAACATATAAACAACGTTCACACATGACTGATACAAATGCTTACAAGGCAAGATAAATGTAAGGCACAAACATCAATTTCATTAAAGAGCAGTGCTAAACAAGATAAACATACTGTAAGTCACACAAATACATTTTTCACTGAAAAGCAGTACTGATACAAAACTGTTAGTCTGACTTGCCTATGTGAGGGAGTCAAACCAGGCAACAACACTAAATGTTAAGACGGTCCCAAAACAATCTGTAAAAGGACTAAAACAGATTTACATTAGGCCTTCTAAGTTTACGAAGGAAGTACAGTCCGGATTGATATTTAGATAACACTGGCCCACAGTTGGCTCCAAAGTTCAGCTTGTTATTAACTACTGTACCGATGGTGATTGACTCGGAGCAATCAGCTTGATGGTTGTTTCCCAAAGTCTATGATTAGGTCTTTGGTCATTCAGATTTCAGCACCAGATGTCAAACTTGTCCACTGTGGACTGAATCAGGTCATCAGAATCAGATGTGCCAAGATTAGCAGTGTCATCTGAGTATTTTATGTACCGTATGTTCTCAGGGCAGGTGCTCCTACAGTCATCTGTATAGCGTAAACAGGACAGGAGAGCTGATTGAGCCCTGTCCTGCACTCACCAATGAATCCCACCCATGGTGGTCTATTTGACAGAAAATATAAAATCCACAGAATGAGTTTTGGACTTAGGTTCATAGTCAAAAGTTTGACCCATTAGATATGGCTGTATACTGCTAAAAGTAGGGGTCGACAGATTAATCGTAATGGCCGATTAATTTGGGCCGATTTCAAGTTTTCATAACAATCGGTAATCGGTATTTTTGGACACCGATTTGCCTATTTATTTATTTTTGTACACCATTATTTAACTCAGCAAGTCAGTTAAGAACACATTCTTATTTTCAATGGCCTAGGAACGGTGGGTTAACTGCCTTGTTCAGGGGCAGAATGACAGATTTTTACCTTGTCAGCTCGGGGATTCGTTTTTGCAACCTTCCGGTTACTAGTTCAGTGCTCTAACCACCTGCCTTACATTGCACTCCACGAGGAGCCTGTGTGGCAGGCTGACTACCTGTTACGCGAGGGCAGCAAGGAGCCACAGTAAGTTGCTAGCTAGCATTAAACTTATCTTATAAAAAAAAAAACAATCAATCTTAACATAATCACTAGTTAACTACACATGGTCGATGATATTACTAGTTTATCTAGCGTGCCCTGCATTAAATATATAATCGATGCGGTGCCTGTTAATTTCTCATCGAATCACAGCCTACTTTGACAAACGGGTGATGATTTAACAAGCACATTTGCTGTAATTGTCATTATTGCAAAAAAATAAATACATTTTTTTTTTTTTTAAATTGGCCGATTAATCGGTATCGTCATTTTTTGGTCCTCCAATAATCAGTATCGGTGTTGAAAAATCATAATCGGTCAACCTCTAGCTAAAAGCACTGGAAAAGGCCACAAACACCATCTAGGCATTGGACTTGGCAATGTGTAGTACAGTAGGAACAAGAACATTGTCCACTCCGTTGCTTGTAGGCAAATTGAAGGGGGTCTACAATGCCTCAAACATAATTTTGTATGTGGGAGAGAACCAAACACTCAAAACTTTTCATTATGACAGGCGTTAATGCAATAAGGGCTCCCGAGTGGCACAGCCATCTAATTCACTGCAGTCCCTGGTTTGAATCCAGGCTGCATCACATCCAGTCGTGATTGGGAGTCCCAAAGGGCGGCCCGCAATTGGCCCAGCATCTTCCGGGTTTGGCCGGGGTAGGCCGTCATTTTAAATAAGAATGTTCTTAACTGACTTGCCAAGTTAAATAAAAGGTTCAATAAAAGCAAATAAAAAAAACAAAGGTGGTAATCGCTGATGACAGCAGAGCGGATCTTCTTGGGTACTGGGCATACGATGGATGATTTCTACAGAGCTGGTACTGTATGCTCCCTCAGTGAGCGTTTTAACAGCTCACAGAACACACCTGACGATTCCTTGTGACAGGATTTAAGTTGGAGATGTTATCTGGGGCATATTAGATGTAATATCCTATCAACATCTACTTCCTCTATAAACAAATCAGCTTCCCTTTGTGCTAAAGATAACATTTCACAACAGCTCATCCTCCTCGGTACTAAAGTCCAGACTACCAAACCTAGAATAAAAAGAGCTCAAATTCTCGGCAAACTCAATAGAGTGTTCTATTGAGCTCAGTGTGGTTAGTTGATAGTCTAGAGGAGTTTTAGACCCTTCCAAGGAGCCCTCATCTTTCCATCCGGGAATAGTCCTTCACCTCTCTCTCTGTAACCCTTTTTGCTTATTTAGAAGGGACCACTTTATCCTCACATGTATGTAATCAGACAAAGCCTCGACAGTTTCATCCAGTGTGGCATTTTCTGAGAACACAGTCCAATCGGTACTGTCAAAGCAGTCTTGCAGCACTGCACTGGATGTGTCATTCCACTGTTTTGACTGATTTATAGATTACTCCCTCTCTTTGTAGTTTATTTGGTGCTACCCCTTGTTGCACATGAAACATATTGCTGATAAGAAGGAAGAGTCTTTTTGAGAGTACAGCTGTTGAAAACCACCCAGTATAAAATAAAATCAGAGTCAGGTGATTTTGACAATGCGCATGACGTGATTACATATGCTGTGCAAGTAATATTGGTTGTGGGTAGTACCTTAACAAGAATGATAAAGAACTGATCAAATTCACGGGGCCGGTACTTTGGTGTGAAGGAGAGGGATAGCAGCACCACATCTGATGAGCAGTGCGATTTCAGAGTAGTACAATATACGACGATGGAAGCTAGATCTACTCAGGCTTTTATAAAGCTAGCCAACTTCAGTTAGCCTCACATTCCAGCTGAGACGTCAGTCATACTACGATAGTGGATATTGCGCTCGTCTGCCTGCTGCTAACTCTAGGCTTGTAACAGTGGATGCATGTCGCACGCCGAACTCTTGATTGAGACAATGCTAAAAAATCTAAATCAATGAGAGTCAAGTTCTCGCAAATTCAGCAGGCTCTAGTGTGAAATTGGCCGCTAGAAGTGCTGTCGGTCTTTTATTACGCATTGTAACGACGATTTAATGTCGTTTTTGGTGTGCTTATCAATGTTAACATTACTATATTTTTTAACACAAAAAAACATTGATTAATACAATATTTACTCAGTCATCTACAAATTATTTTTTTTATTTAACTAGGCAAGTCAGGTTAAGAACAAATTCTTATTTACAATGAAGGCCTACCCAGCCAAACCCCGACGACGCTGGGCCAATTGTACGCTGCCCTATGGGCCTCCCAATCACGGCCGGATGTGATACAGCCTGGATTCGAACCAGTGACTGTAGTGACACCTCTTGCAATGAGATGCAGTGCCTTAGACTGGGAGCCAAGGGGATGATGATGCAATCTTTCAGAGAGGGAGGGAATATATGATTTCATTGGTCCTCCAACCACACTTCATTCAGAGTAAATGGAGTTAGCCTGACCCGGAGCAAGTTAGTTCTGAAGGACTCGTTGCCATAGAAATGTACATGGCTAAAAGCTGAGCCACATTCATATGACCGGTTATTTACAGTTGAACTCAGTTGACCAAAGTTGCCTCACTAACTCCTCAAACCTCATTCAAAGTATAGAGCTCAGGATATTGGCAGATCTGCTGTATGCTTTGTTGACATAAATGCAAACCCGGCCTCCGTGCTTTTCCCCATGTCAATGTCATGCCTGTATGGTGTTCTGAATCCGACAAAGCTCAGTTCTGAGTCAATGACATGTCATCTAACCAAGTTTCAGTAAGACTGATCAGTTTGGCCTCTCGGTATGCCCATTGGAAAGTAACGTTGACATACATTTTATGGAGTATTGAAGGGAGCGATGGGCTTCCAATGTTCTGGTTATGTGTAAGACCTCGTTGTTTAGAAGCACACTCAAAGCATCAGTAGGTGGTTTCAATTCAATGCTCTCCAATAGCCATGGAGAGGTAGTTGGCAGATGTTTTGCCTAATCAACTGATACAGGATCAGATTTCAATTCATGGGCAATATTAAAAATAAAAGCTTGCAGCACGCTCAGTGCTCCGTTGACATTTCACAGAGATATGCTTGTTTAACGCTGTTAATATGAACAGTGTATACTAAAATATGAAAGTACTACATGCCATGTCTCAAATTCAATATACATCATACCTATATTGTTTAACGTCCTCCGGATTTGAGAAGAAAGATGAATGTCATTAGCCTGTCAAGGTAGCCTTAATTCCCGCACAGCATCCAGCCTAGCTGACACAAAGCTATTTTCCAAATTCTTGACCACCTTTTTTTCATCTGGCCTCCACTGATTTAGTCGCCCAAATGTCTTACCTTTCTTCACAGAGATGATGATAGAGACATAAGGTTTGGCCCATTGTTTTTCTTAGAGGATTATCTACTAATGTGTTTTTGATTGGACACACTATACAGGCCTTGATATTTTCTCATCGCTCTACTGGTCAATGTTAGTATCAGGAGTAGGTTAATCTGATCTTAGATTTGTGATAAAAGAAAACTTAAACAAGGGACTGACCTGCACACGCTGGGCGGGGCGCTAATGGCCCCGTCGACTGGGGCGGCGTCAGGTGGCTCGGCTGGGGACAAGCACATGCCCTGGTGGTGGGCCTCCATGAATCCTGGGGCCGTGGTGGGAGTCGTTGGGAAGGGCTGCGAGCCCATGCTGGGGTAGTGATGCTGGGCGGTGGGGCGAGGGGCAGGAGGCAGGGCTGGGCCAGACGAGAGCTGAGGGAGGGAGGCCAGGCCTGTGGGGCTATTCCTAGGGGCGATGGGGCCAGGTTGTTGCCTATGGTCCTCTTTGCCTATATTGTGAAATACATCACCTGGCAGACATAAGAAAAAAACAAATGCATATGAAATTATGCACAGTCAGCAGCTGGTCAGTGAAGATCGGAGACAATTCACAAGAAGTCATCTTAAATGCCTCAATGAAGAAAATACATTTACAATCTATTTACACTAAGTCAGACCCATGTTTTTGGGTCATCAGGTATATTCTGACCTCTGCTTGTCTGTTCTGTATTTGGAACATGTTAAACTACAATCATTGCTGCAAACACAACACTTTCCCTTTCTCAGGCAGCTTTCCTGTCACATCAGTACAGATCAAGGAGAAGAAGCTAATTCAGGCCATTGAGACGCAGCCTTGCGGCTGGCTAGTGACTGCTAGCTGGAAGCACCCCCACATTTTATCACATAATTACAAAACTAAGTCGGTAGCCGAAGTCTACACCCCAAAAGTCTTTGCTGTCCTTCTACGACATACTTTTCATTGAGTAATATTCCACCAAACATCTTAGTTAAATATACAATTGCGCAACTAAGACCTTCTCTGCAAAAATATCCAAATGAATGACAGATTTTTTGAGTTAGATTAATTCTGACTACTGTGTCTCAAAAAGGACAAACCATACGTACTACGGCTGCATAAATTTATGTTCAAGCGAAGGTCTTTTAAAGGAGCACACGAGCACACTAGTTTGGTTATGAAGCATGCTGACACCTTTAGAATGAACCAAATGTATCAGGCATGTGGTGGTGTGCTAGTATGGATATTGGAGCGTAGCAGTGTTCCATCAGGCTAGCCCTAAGCTGCGCTCCTCCTCCTCAGTTTTACCTAAGGAGTTGGGTCTTTTAGATGAAACTTGGATGTGATTATTACTTGACTGGACAGTGGTTGCCGTGCAGGAGACTGAGGCGGTGGAGGCAGAGGTGGCCATCACCACTTTGTTGGCCTCCAGGAAGGCATCTTGGAAATTGTAGAGACATTTCTTCTTGGCGCCGTTCTTCCTCTCCCTGGGCAGGGGCTGTTGCTGCTCCGACGGCGAGGGTGGGAGGAGGTGAAGGGGGGTGGGTTCGGCCGAGGCAGTGTGGGCGTGGTCACCATAGTTGGAGGAGGAGGGTGGGGGGAGGGGCACGTCAGGGTGGTGGGGTGATCCCAGCATGTCCCCTGGAGATGAAGACAACCATTGAATTTGTATTTATTTTGCCTTTATTTAACCAGGCAAGTCAATTAAGAACAAATTCTTATTTACAAGGACAGCCTGGCGAAAAACATTTGAAGAACAAGAGTTAGCTGCATGTGTAAGATCCTGTGTAAATCTAAAGATTTAGATGGGTGAGAAGGAACATCAGACACAAACAATAAGGATGGCTCTCACTGTATACAGAGTTCAAGTGTACATTGAATTCTATGGCACGAGGGAGGAACAATTCTACTTCATAGAGCCAAAACACACAACACTGAACCTTGTTCGGGCCAATCCTTGTATAAACTACAGAGACCAAGTCACACCACACCCCTCGGACAAAGACACTGATCCGACAGAAGGAGGAGGAGCTGGGGGAAGGAGGCTGAAATGGGAGTGGAATGGGGCCTCAAACTACAAGAGCAGACATGTACATATTACCATAGCTACCTACATGTACATATTACCTCAACTAACCGGTGCCCCAGCACATTGACTCTGTACCGGTACCGGTAACCCCTGTATATAGGGGTATATATATACCCTGCTTGTTATTTTACTTCTGTTTAATTATTCATTAATTTCACTTCTCATTTAATATTTATCTAATTTAAAGCATTGTTGGTTAAGGGCTTGTAATTAAGCATTTCACTGTAAGGTTTACATCTGTTGTATTTGGCGGATTTGACAAATACAATTTAATTTGGTTTGATGCAGTTGCAGGCAATGGAGCTGAAATAAAATGAGCAGCTCCTCCTTTAGCCTACATTAGGGATGGATGAATCATCTTCCTCTTGGAGAACTACTTGGTATGAAGGCTTTTAGCTAATTAAGATGACTTATTCTTTGTGAGCAGCTGATTAGTAGAATCAGGTGGGCTATATTAGGTTTTGTAGTGAAAGTCTACAGTATGATAGCTAGCTCTGTGGTGAAGTTCCCTAACAGATCTAGGATCAGCTTCCCTTCCTCCAATCTTAACTGTAACCATTTGTGTGGAAAATGCAAAACGGACTCAGTACCAGCGTCAAGGGGCAATTTCACCCTACACCAGCTCTCCAGGAGGAAGGTTGGTCGTCCATGGGCTAGATGAAGAGATATGTTCTCACCTGGCAGGGGCTCCTGCAGCAGCACTGATGGGTTCCAATTCTTCATCATGGCAGCGTCGCAGATGTTCTCGAACTTGAGCGAGAGGCACTGCAGCGAGCTGTTCCAGTCGCCAGCGCCGCCACCAAAGCAGTTCTGGTAGACGTGGTCCGGTAGGGAGGGGCTGAAGGCCTGCTGCTTGGGCCCTGTGTGGCTCGACGTGGGGGCAAGGGGAATAGGCTAGGAACAGAATAAAAGAGTTCTATGTTTGATCTGACAATCTTGATGGTCGTACAGTCGTCTCAAATACAACTGAAGGACCTCGGCGTTACTCTGGATCCTGACTTCTCTTATGAAGAACATGTCAAGAATATTTCAAGGGCAGCTTTTTTTCCATCTTCCTAACATAGCAAAAATCTGAAACTTTGTCCAAAAAATTATACAGAAACGCTAATTTGTGTCACTTCTAGATTAGACTACTGCAATGCTCTACTCTCAGGCTAACCGGATAAAGCACTAAATAAACTTCAGTTAGTGTCAAACACGGCTGCCAGAATCTTGGCTAGAACAAAAACATTTGATCATATTATCTAGTGCTAGCCTCTCTACACTGGCTTCCTGTTAAGACTAGGGCTGATTTCAAGGTTTTACTGCTAACCTACAAAGCACTACATGGGCTCCTACCGTACGCTACAGTCACAAGACGCAGGCCTCCTTATTGTACGTACAATTTCTAAGCAAACAACTGGAGGCAGGGCTTCCTCCTATAGAGTCTTTACTGAAGACTCATCTCTTCAGAAGGTCCTATGAATAAGTGTAGCATGGCTCAGGGATGCGAAGGTGAATGGCAAGACACTGGAGTGACGAACCGCCCTTGCAGTCTCCGGACAAAAAAACCCACCTATGTGAGAATGCTGTTCATTGACTACAGCACAGATTTCAACACCATAGTACCCACGAAGCTCATCACAAAGCTAAGGACCCTGGGACTAAACACCTCCCTCTGCAACTGGTTCCTGGACTTCCAGATGGGCCGCCGCAGGTGGTAATGGTAGGCAACAACACCTCTGCCATGCTGACCCTCAACACTGGGGCCCCTCAAGGGTGTGTACTTAGTCCCCTCCTGTACACCCTGTTCACCCACAACTGCGTAGCCTAACACAACTCCAACACCATCATTAAGTTTGCTGACGACACAACAGTGGTAGGCCTGATCACAGACAACGATGAGACAGTATACAGGAAGGAGGTTAGGGAACTGGCAGTGTGGTGCCAGGACAACAACCTCTCCCTCAATGTGAGCAAGACAAAAGGAGTTGATCGTGGACTACAGGAAAAGGCGGACCGAACAGGCCCCCATTAACATCAACGGGGCTGTAGTGGAGCGGGTCGAGAGTTTCAAGTTCCACATCCAAGTGTCCACATCACCAACGAACTACCATGGTCCAAACACATCAAGACTGAAGAAGGCACGACAAAACCTCTTCCCCCTCAGGAGACTGAAAATATTTGGCATGGGTCCCCAAATCCTCAAAAAGTTATACAACAGCACCATCGAGAGCATCCTGACCAGTTGCATCACCGCCTGGTATGGCAATTGCTCGGCATCTGACCATTAGGCGCTACAGAAGGTAGTGCGTATGGCCCAGTACATCACTAAGGCCAACCTTCCTGCCATCCAGGACCTATATAATAGGCGGTGTCAGAGGAAAGCCCATAAAATTGTCAGAGACTCCAGTCACCCAAGTCATAGACTGTTCTCTCTTCTACCACATGGCAAGAGGTAGAGTCTAGGTCCACAATACTTTTTAACAGCTTCTACCTCTAAGCCATAAGACTGCTGAACAATTAATCAAAATGGCCACCGGACTAATTACATTGACACCCCCCCCTAATTTGTTTTGTACACTGCTGCTACTCACTTTTTATTATCTATGCAGAGTCACGTCACCCCTACCTACATGTACAAATTACTTAAACTAACCTGTACCCACTCACACTGACTCAGTACCGGTACCCCCTGTATATAGCCTCATTATTGTTATTTTATTGTGTTACTTTTTACTTTCGTTTATTTGGTAAATATTTTCATAACTCTTCTTGAACTGCACTGTTGGTTAAGGGCTTGTAAGTAAGCGTTTCACAGTAAGGTCTACACTTGTGGTATTCGGCGCATGTGACAAAGTTTGATTTGATTGTGTCTGGCCAGCTCCCTTCACTGGGATTCTCTGCCTCTCACCCTATTGGACTCCTAGTCTCTCAACATATTTTCAATAGTGACAGCTTTTTACAACACCCGTGCTTCTACACCTGCATTGCTTGCTGTTTGGGGTTTTAGGCTGGGTTTCTGTACAGCACTTTGACATCAGCTGATGTAAGAAGGGATTTATAAATACATTTGATTGATTGGCATAACCAAGCTGCAATCCCTCATAGTAGATATGAGCTCATTTGAAACAGTGCGACCTAGTGTGGTATATCCATGTAATTGCAGATAAATAATAAATAATAATAATAAACCAGAAAAGGTATAACAGAGTTGAATCACTTCCTTGTGACGTTGGTGTAAATCCCCTGAAGGGAATGTATCAATGGGCAAATTCGATTTGTTGGGTGATATTTAGATTTCACTTAAGGACCAATGGAATGGTCTAAAATGCAAAAACTCCGCCTACCCAGGGTACCGGGCCATGCAAAATGCAAAAATTGCCAGTTAAGAGGGGACCACTCAAATCATATCCTGAAACTTAAATCATGTAAATCCCCATCAATTGCATAGACAAAGTATAGCCAATACAGTGTAACTAGGGCTGTGACAATTATTGCATTTTGGTTAATTGTCATGCAAATGACCACGGTTACTCATAATTGTAATTGTGTTTAAAAATATTTTGAGCTTATAATGCATCTTTGAAAGATTTCTACAACATACCTAATGAATATAACACAGCTTTGGTGACACAGCTATCTAAAAAAAACAAATGGTTTTGACTGCTTGGAACATTCGTAAATGCAGCTTCTCCTCCAGACTGCTTGTAAAATGATGACCAACTTTACCCACTTCATGTAAAAATGCAATTGGGTAAACTATACATAGTTCAATCCCCCATTCTCCTAAAATGAATGTACTAATACGATTATAATTTTTGTAGGTCATTGTCCATAATCATACGATAACCGTGCCAGCCCTATCTGTAAGTGACTATGGCTGTATCCCAATACCCATAAATGACTTCCAATTGTCTCCTCTCCCTCAAGACTGTTGAAATGGCTTTCACCTATCAACATCCTTACAGAGCAGTGGTAAGATCAGTAAGGGACACAAGGAAGCCTTTCAAGACTATTGGGGCACAGCCTGTATCTGTCAAGCATTCAGGAGGAGTTAATAGAAGCTGCCCTTAACCACTGACACAGGGTCAGATTTCATCTACCTCAAGCTAGTACAGTTGTTAGTGGTATGTGTGTGTTAACTCACCGTGCTGTGTGAAAGGGGGGGGCTGGGGTAGAGTGTGGGGTGCTGCAGGGGCCGGGGCAAGTGGGTGAGGTTATGCAAGGGCAGGTGGCCGTGGATGTGGGGGTAGAGGTGGAGGGCCGGGTGGCTGGGGGTCTGGTTGTCACCCCCAGTGAAGAACTGGTGGTGGTGGCCGGAGGGGGGTGTGTGGATCCGTCTGGGGGAGAGGGGGGGGGCTGGGCCCAGGGGGGCAAGGGAGGAGGACAGGTCCTGGTTGCACACGTGGCACTCGCAGGCATGCTGTTCCACCTGGAATGAGAGAGGAACAAGATGGCTACCGTGAGTTGTCCTTCATGTCTACCAGTGTTGCTGGTCTTTTTTTCTCCTCCTTTCAGCATTAAGACTACTGTGCAAGCATTTTGAGCTAGATGGCGACATACACAACCGGCTGTGTGCAGTCTGTGTGCCCCATGCATTGGAATCCATTCAAACTGAACATAATCTTTCTCTAGGTATTCTATATCTCAGTAGGTTAAACCTGATTCAAATTCTACCTCAAGCCCTAGTTGTGTAGTGTGGTTGTACCTGTTGCTGTGGGTAGTAGGGCGGAGGGCTGTTGTTGTTCTTCCCTGGCGAAAGCTCCCCCCGCTGGCCCGGAGGCTCCCCGCCGCTCTCCTCGTCAGCCTCCTCCTCGTCACCCTCCGACGAACTACTGCTGCTGCTGCTCCCTCCAGGAGACTGGACAGAGAGAGAGAAGGGGGAGAGCAAAAAAATCAGAGGAAGAGGGGAGAGGGGGGAGAATGGAAAGAGAGAGGGGGGGGTGGGGCAGAGGATGAGAGGGAGAGAAAACAGAGGGAAAGAGGAGAGTGAGGAGGATGGAGATGGGAGAGAGAAAGAGAGAAATGCAGCAGGAATGAGTCAGAGTCAAAGTACATTTCCGTAATCAAATCTGTCCCAGTCCAGGAACTTCGCACAGAGAAATTCAGCAGAGAAACATGCCAAACTTGCATCAAGGGCACTGTCACACACGGTGTAGTGTGAAGTTGCCCCAGATGCTGATCTTGGGCCAGTTTAGCATTTTCCCCACTAATGGCTAAGGTTAGGTTTGGGGAAGCTGATCCTAGATCTGTAACTAGGGTAAACGTCACCCCGCAGCCGTCAACCACCCACACACCTCATCTTTGAGCGCCATGTTCTCCCCGCCACCATTGAGCTCGCTGTGCAGGCCGTTCATCCTGGCCACCACCCCTGGGTCCTCGTAGCCCCCCATGGGGTAGATGTCTGCAAACTTGCCCAACAGCGGAGGCACTTCGTCCTCGTCGCTACCACTACGAGGAGAGGAGGGAGAGCGAGGGAGGGAAAGAGAAAATAATGAAGGTGAATACCAAAACAGGAGTGGCCATGTTTTCATGATAAAAATCATTATAGGAAATGACATTACATGATTGGAGAGGACATACCTGATAAAATAGTTATAACTACATATACCACTAGAGTAACCATAACCACAACAAATACAACCATACCCACATCAACTAGATATTGAGATAAATCCTACTGGTAGCATGAACTAGTCCCGGGCGATCTGGACAAAAAAAATCCACATCACGATAAATTGGATGAATCACAAGAATGATAAATTGAACAATACATTTACAACATGAATGTGTAACAGTTATTTTGTTGTAATATTACCCTTAAAACTACTACTTTGAATGTTGTAGCTATCAATTGTCCCATTAACAATTACCCGTATTAGCAAACTTGTTTCATACTTCACATTTCTCTAGGAGGGCCCTATAGGTTATTTATAGTAATGATCGATATCAGCAAAATGTTCACGATAAGTGGTCAGTGTTGATCATTGATCAAAATAACATTACATTATTGTAATGTATTGCTTTTTTTGTATGTTTCTTCTATGATATTTTATTGCTTTACATTATATACTCAAGTCTTGTTTGGAAGATACATTTGCTATGATCTCCTGAATAAATAAATAAATATTTTTACAACAAAGAACACGCCACCCCTGGTGGACTTACAAGGTGGTGGCGACCCCTTCTGGCAGGATGAGGCGCGAGTGCTGCTGTATGGTGATGGGCGAGCTGGAGGCCGAAGCAGAGGCTGAGCTGCCCCCGGAGGACAGACTGGGGGGGTGCACCTCGGCCAGGTAGTCCCGGTGCTGTGGGGGCTCCGTGGCCTGAAGCGGCAGCTTGATGTGGAGGTCCTCGGCAATGGGCGAGTCCATGATGCCGCATGTCAGGATGTGGGAGAGGCTGCAGTCGTCGCAGGTGCATCTGAAAGAGGAGGGATGGTTGTTAATTTTAAAATGTGGTTTCGCAAAGGTTGGGTTGCAGATGGCCAGTGGTGGTGTTCCAGGTCATCGTTTTTGTGGTTGAGCTGAAAATCTCAGAAGGCTGATATATTATATTGATGTGGTTCATGATATGCTAAACACTTGTATACCCCATTTCCTTTCGGGTCACTGAATAACACTGGGTACTGGCTAGAAACATGGGTTTGTCTTACTTTGGGTTGATAAATGAGGATTAAAAACATACCCGCACACAAAGTTTGAATATCTCATTGGACTTGTCATCCACATCGGTAAAAAAATATATTTAAAAAATGGTTTAAAAAATAGGAAGTATTTTATTTAGACACGCTGCAAATAAACAAACACACCATCTGTAAATTGCAAGCAAAATGAATCCTCCAAACTCACCGTCTTCGATAATTGCAATTTGGACAGTCTGGAATGCTGAGACGAGAGGAGAGCATTCTCATCGTGTCTGTAAAGTTACTGTCACCAGCTAAAGATTTCTTACTGTTGGTTAACTGCAAAGACAAAATCAAATTAATGTACAGCAGATTAAAAGGGTACACCGTCAAAATATGTCTGACCAGTTTCACAAATAAATCAACTATTTCTATAGACTATTTGTACATCATACCTGTTCTTCTATAAACCTCCTCTGTTTAAAGAATTCCCAGTCTTCCTTCAGCATCCGTTGTTTTGTTTTCAAAGTCTGTAAATAGGTAGACTTCAATTATGAGCTTTGACAGATTGAGGTCAAAACATGTCAGCTTTTTAATAAGTAACAGTACCTAAACGTACCTAAAAGTAGTACCTAAATCACCTTTTCTCTGTTGGACTATAGAAATAATATGACATACATAATAGGGGTAAGTGTTAGGGAATGAAAAGATAGACAATGCTGATAACTACAGTAATTATCTTATACTACTTGCAATTTAGTTGCGTGATAAACCACTTACATTTTTGCTAATTAAAGACTTATGTGGTTCTGTCCGTTGATTTGTGAGATTCTGACCCTCCACCTTAAAAAGCAGCTGCCAGAAAGAGAAAAACAAATTGCTAAGCATCAGAGAGACCAAAAGAAAACCATTCAAAGGAGATGCATTCGTTAAAAACCTTCAGGACATCACAATATGTAATTGACATTTATTTAAGTTCCATTGTCACACACAAGGAACAGCCCGTGGAGTGTAGCAAAGACAGGGATATTGTGTGTGTATGTGAGGTGTTTCTCTCGGTCTGTGTGTGTACCTGTTCGTCGACGTAGTCGTCGATCCTCTTCTCACACTCCTGCCACTCGGCCGCCACGGCGGCCATCTCCTGCTCCAGCTGCTGGTAGCTCTCCAGCAGGGTCCTGTACATGTCCTCGCTGTACGAGTCGTGGGAGGCCGTGCCGTGCCTAATCAGAAATTGCATTATTTTTTAAAGAAAACATTGGAAACACACAGCTAGACCAGTTTATCATACCAATGGCCTATTTAGGCTTGAGGATAGACCACGTTTAATGATGTTGCTATACTAAGTCAAACAAAAAGGGATTATATAGGGAGACTATAAAAAAATGTAAAAAAAGATACAATAATCCTCAAAGAAGCATACACCTCAATAACATCATGGAGAAATCTTCTTCTTAATGGCTGTTTTGTCATTCGACTCAGTCTTACCTCAGCTGTGCAACCAGTGCAGGTAAACTGCTGTGCAGGATGGGCTCGGAGAACACCAGGTTCTCAAAAAGGTGCTTGTTGTGCAGCTCCCACGTCACCTGGAACTTCTGCAGGTGTTCGTTCTCCTGTGGAACCCAGACAAGAAGAGAGTTAGAAACCAAGTTTATGCGGCCTGGCCGGTCTAGCGGTAATGCCGCAGCCTCCGGCACACGTCTACTGTGTTTACATAGGGTGGAATCCGGCCGTTTGACATAACCTCTCTGTCTTTCCCCACTATCATCCTCTAATATATACAAAACTGAAAATCCTTTGACAGTGCGGTCCAAAATGATTGACACCCTTGATAAATATAAGAAAAATAACTATAAAATAATTCAAATACTCTGCTATATTGTATGCTCAAAAACACAAAGAAATGCTTAGTTGGTCACAAAATCTACATTTTGCAATGGCCATCTCAGTCGCCGGACTTGAAACACATTGAAAACCTGTGGCTTGAATTGAAAAGGACAGTCCATAAGCACAGACAAAGGATATCAAGGATCTGGAAAGATTTTGTATGGAGGAATGGTCTAGCATCCCTCACAATGTGTTCGCCAACTCATGAATGTAAAAATCTAAAACTCAGTGCAGTTATCCACAAAAGGTGAAGTATTGAAACATTAATCATTTTGACCCCTACCTTTTGAGAGAATGAGAAGAGAAATTATATTACTTGATAAACAAAATTGGTTTCTCTGAACAGCCCAGTACATCACTGGGACCAAGCTTCCTGCCATCCAGGACCTATATAATAGGTGGTGTCAGAGGAAAGCCCATAAAATTGTCAGAGACTCCAGTCACCCAAGTTATAGAGGGTTTTCTCTGCTACGGCAAGGCAAGCGGTTCCGGAGCACCAAGTCTAGGACCAAAAGGCTCCCCTACTTGTACACTGCTGCTACTTGCTGTTTGTTTGTTTGTTTGTTACCTATGCATAGTCACTTCGACCCCACCTACATGTACAGATTACCTCAACTAGCCTGTACCCCTGCACACTGACTCGGTACCGGTGCCCCCTGTATATAGCCTCGTTATTGTGTTACTTATTATTATTACTTTTTTATTTTAGCCTACTTGGTAAATATTTCCTTCTTCTTGAACTGCACTGTTGGTTAAGGGCTTGTAAGTAAGCATTTCACGGTGAAGTCTACACTTGTTGTATTCGGCGCATGTGGCAAATAAAGTTTGATTTGATTTGTATTGGTATAAAATATAATTTAACATATTTCTTTAAGCATAAAATGTAGCTCAGTATGTAAATTATTTATTTGTATACAGTCATTTCTGCACATCTATAACAAGGGTGTCAATAATCTGGACCCCACTGTGTGTGTGTGTGTGTGTGTGTATAGCCACAGCAGTGGCAGCTGTCTAGGCTGAAGCTAAGGTGACAACTTTCAGACAAACCTCTGTACTGCTTCCAAAAAGTATGAGTCATTCTGTGACACCGTCCGTGGCTTGTCCCTGTGTTCTGGGGAAATTCTAAAGCCTATGTTAATCCTGTGCGAGTTACTGAGGCAACGATACTTTTTAGCCTTCATGTATTGGGGGCAAGTCTGGTTTAACTCACGTTGTCGCCAAAACTCAGGCTAAACCTCTAAAAGAGACAGTGAGCAGCACTAGGCATTTTCCCTCTGTGCTAGTCTGATGCTAACAAAATGGCTAACACAAAGGTAACCGTAAAGGTAACCACAAAGGCTAACGCAAAACATAATGGAAAGGCCAACAGTAAGGCTAACATTAATGCTAGCGCAAATGCCAACCCTGAAAGTTATTGCGCAAGACTGTTTGTTAGCCACTGGTCTAAGACTAAGCTAATGCTAACATGAGGCAATCTTTAATGCTATTGCTAACAGAGGAAGACTGACCAGGGTGAGGAGGAAGCTGCTGATGGTGCGCGCAGCCTGGCAGAGGGCGCTGTACTCCTCCAGGAGCAGCGAGATGAACTGGTGGGCCTGTGGGGGGCCCTGGGCGGCGGCGGCCGCAGCCTTGGAGCCGGTCGAAAGGTGCTTGAGCAGGCGCACCTTCATTTCTAGGACGTACTCGCGGGCCTGCTGCTCCAGCCTCTGGTAGAGCTGGTACGGGTCCTTCTCGCACAGCCTGAACAGGAGGTGGGCAAGATGGACGTCACAAGACCCAGTGTACAATAGGCTAATATAATAGCAAAATATGCTAATACTTGTAGGGATTATCTATGGTGGTCAGTCCTGGGTCAAATGCATATCAAACACTTTCAAATAACTAAATCAAACTCAGGTTTTCCTGGTACAACGTAACAGATGGCCTAGCCCCAAGTAGTAGCACAAAGGAAGGTTTAACCTCCGAAATGGCTAACCATTTTCTGAAGGTAATCTCTTATCTAGCAAAATTGGACAAGGGAAAGTGAGATAACCATTCAATGATTACTCTGGTACTCTTGTCAGATAACTGATCATCTTGAAGATGGAAGTGAAAAGAGGATGGTAGGGATGGGAGAGAGCATGGAGGGCAAAAGGAAAGAAAGGAATGAGACAGGAAGCAGCGAGAGATGGAGGGTAGGAAGGAGAGGGTGTATAGGAATGTAGGAGGGAAGGAAAAATGGAAGGAGGAAGGAATAGAAAGAGGGGGGAAAGGAGGAATGCAGAGGCAGACTGAGGGAAAGAGGGTGGAAAACAAGCTGCCTTTTCTCTAGCTTAGTCTTACCTGTCCACCAGCTCCTTCATGCCCTCCTTGTCGCGGTCAAGGGGCTGGTCGTGGTCGTCGGCCAGCGGCGTGCCTGTCTGGCGGTAGATGCACCGCACTAGGTAGCGAACCTCCGACCAGTGGTTCTGCAGCAGCTGGGACTCACGCTCTGACTCGGCCAAAATCTCCCTGGAGGGGGTGAAGGCCAAAAGAGGTAATTGTGATGCATCAGTGAGAGGACACTGGGTGCGCTTATACAAGGGGTCATGTTCATTAGGGCAAGCAACAGAAAACACTTTAAAACATTGACACAAAAAAACTAAATGAGCATTTCCTACTTCATTTACTATATGAATACAACCCATATAGTAGAAGTATTAGTGCGTCTGTGCATCCATGTTCCTCTTTTAAAGGGCTGATATCCAGTCCCTCCAGGATTCCAAAATTCTGCGATCGCATAATTTAAAAAAAAAATCAACGAATCCACAAATTTATGGAAGAGCTCGCAATTTTGACCAATCACTGCACAAGTGTCCAATCAAAAGAGGGTTAGCAATTTAGATCACTATTACCATGGAAAACAGCCCAATAACACATCAACAAACCACATTACAAACAAAACACACATGCTTCGTTTGTAAATTTTGTCTGAGTGTTGGGAGTATGCCCCTGGTTAAAAAAAAAACAAGAAAATGGTGCAGCCTGTTGTGCCTTATGTAAGGAGTTTGAAATTATTTATAATTTTCCTTTTGATGCTTAAGTATATTTTAGAAATTACATTTACTTTTGATACTTAAGAATATTTAAAACCAAATACTTTGACTTTTACTCAAGGAGTATTTTACTGGGTGACTTTCACTTGAGTCATTTTCCATTAAGGTATCATTACTTTTACTAAAGTATGACAATTGGGTACTTTTTCCACCACTGTGTACAGGTAGTAAGTACACCATCATGCTTTTGTGATTCCACAAAGATTATTTAGTTGTGGACACTACATCACCGTCCTCCCTCTCAGTCCGCATCTTTGTAAGTCACCTTGATTTATCAGTTTCTTTATGAAAATATTTAATGAACTCCATCACAGTAGCTAAAGCGGCACACAAGTAGACTACAAATGAATCCTGGGCCGGCATGCCCTGAGCTGGTGAAGTGAGCGCTACTGGAGCGAAATTGGAGCTGGTGAGAAGGCCGAAGCTCCAGCCTTTGGGAATCTCGCACCAGTCAAATTGGGTACGCTACGCTCCAGCTACGCTCACATACTCTGGTCCGAACAGCCACCACAGCAGACGCAGATCACCATGACCGAAGCAAAAGCAAGGAAATCTGTGGTAGTGATGTGCAGATCGCAAACGAGTCGTTCTTTTTAAATGACTTGACTGATTTGAGAATCATTTTTATTTTGATTGAACTGCTGGCTGGAGTAAAATAAATTAATTGCAGTGAAGGATTGATACACGCTCCTCCGTCTCATAGCCGTGTTCAGACCAGCAACTGTTTATCATATGTGCGCACAAGAAAATAGATCATGCTGCAGGCTGAGCACATATGACTTTTTATTGCTTCATATTAAATGAACATGACAAACAAAACTCTTCGCCAAATTTAATTGAAAGCCTCTGAAAAAAATCAAGAATTGTTGGCCACAGATAAAAATACTTCACAGATCTTGGAGGGACTGGATATCAGTCATTGGTTAAAGTGGAAAAGTGTAACTTTTTGGGCACCCCAACCAAATTCACATAGAAATCTGAGTTATAGATCTACCATTCATTGACTTTCGGTTTTGTACACCAGCTTCAAACAGCTAAAACAACATGTTTTGATTATGGAAGATATATTTCACAGTGGTTTAGATGGTACAATGATTCTCTACACTATACTAGCTTATTTTGTCGCATAAACTGAAATTAGGTGAACTATTCGAGTTTTAGCAAACAGGAAATGGCGGAGCGATTTCTGCATTGTGCGACTTTAAAATAGTATTTGCATTCATTGAAATGTTGAGCATTTCATTGAGCCTGCCTGGAGTGCTAGATGGGCGGTGTTTGCACTTTTGAGACTATCCCATTGGTTCCATATCCTCAGGCAAGCTCAATCTAGTGCAGTTAAAGTATTTGAAAGAAAAAGAAACAAGATGCTGATGGACAGAGATCAGCCAATAAAACCAGCGGTTGTTAAGTCCATCAATTTACAGTCAAGTCCCGTTCTGAGGCGCTGTGAAACCAGACTGTTAGAGAGAAAGATAGAGCTGGCTGGTGGATGTGATTAGTTATTATCTGACAATGCTAAAAAGGATGGTAGCACAAGTGGCGGCTTCTAGAAACTTCCTGAACACATAGTTGATATACTTGGCTAGCTCAATATGTCAAACGATAGACACTTTCGTCCTTTCTAGCGTGGTCGTTTAGTGACCACCACAAATGCGCCCATCCAGCTCACCGTCTCTCGTTGCAGGCCTCACAACTGCACACGGTGTCAGCGGTCATAGGGGTGGTGAGGTCTGGGACGGGGAGAGTGGGGAGGGTTGGGGGTGTGCCACCATTGGTCAGTCTGCCCCCTGCAGCGGGCAGCTCCTGGCCCAAGCCTCCGTTACCCACAGGCATGTGCAACAGGAAGTCTTGGCTCTGGGGGAATAAGAAATTACAGGGCATCAGAACATGCAAAAAAGCAATGATAATGCAACCAAGAGCGACCATAAAGGTGACTTAACGTTACCAACTGTTGCCTTAGGTCTGTACTCTGAAGTATTTAATTGCAGCAAAGTGCACAGAGATCGATGCTCATTATACTAGACTAGAGACAAAATTCCAGAACAGGAGAGAAATTAGAGAACGTAATCAAGCAAAATAGTAGAAAAAGGGAAAGGAAAAACAAGCGCATTCCAGGCCAGAGGGACACTCCAGGAATTGTCAGGCTCTTCCCAACTTTCAAATTCAATTAGCCTAGCAATTAGCTGCTAGACGTCACCAACACAGAGTGGCTCTTAGGAGTGAGGCAAGGCAGTGTATGCGGAACAGCCACTAACATGTCATCAGCAAGAGAGACGTCTAAACACTGGTGTGGCTTTCTGTCTGAGGTTATTATCTCCCGCTGATGGCAAAGGAGGAGCCAAAGCCTCTATAATGCTGAGTCATCGGACAGAGGGAAACTAATGTTTTACAATGTGTGTGTTTGGTCAGGACTCAGGTGTTTCTGCTCCTTGTTACAGTCCACCTGTAGCTTGCCTGTTTCCTCCGCTTTCTCTGTGTGTGGTACGCCTCTGTGTGGTATGGGTCGGTCTGTCTCTCTTTGGCCGTGTTCAAGAGCATCAAATCGGTGATGCATTGTGATAAATGGTGACTGACTAATCTACAAATAATGAGGAGTTATTTATGACACAAGGTCATTTGTAGGTCAGTCAGTGGGCAGTCACAAGCCCTCAACCTCTTTATTCCTTGTTGTAATCTACTTTTAGTATACCTGTCGCCATCTCTCTCTTTTGCGCCGACTCTATGGATGTGTTCGAGCAGTAACGCTAACAAAGCCGACTGTAGAAGAAAGTTGGCAAGGCTCAGATCAACATGGAAGTGTCAACATAGCTGCTATTGTTCATAAAAATGTTCTTTATAAAATGTCTAAATAAAAATGTCTATACCCTCATATCACACTCACAAACTGAAAACATAACTTGTGTAAAATGTATTGATTACAGAGGTCTCATATCACTTTCGTTTGGATCTCCTGTTTCTTTAGAATCGCAGTAAAGTTGGTTCCTGTTTCAGTCACATCTTTGGTCACATTCGCGTGGTTCAACCAAAAACACCCTAATGATTGGTTGACAAATAGTGCCTCCCACAACGCAGGTGATGAATGCATGGTGCAGTTGGTGAGAAGCAACTACAGCGACTTGAAGGCGACTTCATAAAAAAACTGCATGACCTTTGATCACATGGTTTTGTGAAGTTCATGTAGTCAACCTGGAGGTGCAAGTCAGAAAATGTTTATCCTCATAATGCAACACACGTTGAAAGGCCTAGACTAAATGTTTCTGTTACTTGATATAATCCACCAATGCCTGCCTGCATCTATCTAGGGCTTGGCTATCCACTAAATGTACACAAACATCCACTTAAACAGCCATTGTCATTCAGTTCATTGGTCCAGCATCACCTTTTCACCACCATACTTCTCCCTCCCTCCCTCCACCCACCCACACCCCTCCACCAGCCTGTGGTGACTCACCACCAGCGACTGCTCCAGGGAGGCGTGGCGGTCCTCCTTCTCCACCGTGCGCCGGCAGTCGGGGCACACCCACAGGGGCAGCTGCAGAGCGCTGGGGGACTTGGGGGGCTGTGCCATACCGTTCGGTCCCGCCCCGGGGAGCATCGCGTCAGTATGGAGGGTGCTGTCTGGCTTGCGCTCACTCCGGCACAGGAGGCAGCGGTCGCCGGTGGTGGAATATGGGGCCCTCTGGCTCAGGCCAAATGTGAATGGGGTCTGGTGGTTGGAGACGGAGTGGATGTCAGAGTGTGTGTAGCACTACTGTAGTGGCAGTAACCAGTAGCTAAGCTACTAACTAGTGCTCCAATATGTAGCCTACCCAGGCAGGTTCTAAAGTTAAGACAGGGTCACGGGCAGTAAGCACAAACAGGTGGAAAAAAATGTAGAATTGGAAACTGATTTGTAAAGTTATTATTGGTCATAACGTTTAGGATGGGCCTTTCCCATTTCAAAACTTTTTCATACATTTTGTGCCTACTGAATGCCACCTGGGGCTTTTCAGTCCACCCAGTGATACTCACAACAGATAAGCTGATGCTGATCTATGTTACCGTAGGGCTAACAGGAGTAGCTGCAGAGACAGTGAGTGATGCATTACCTGAAGGACTCCAGAGAAGTCGGAATTCACCGGCCCCTCCGAAAACTGTGGTGTAACGTTACCGTTCATAGAGACCTGGAGGACACAAAGGGCCCGACATAAACCAACACCTCCGGAGTCACCCCTCTCATTAGCACCGATGCCAAGCGTCTATTACAAGGCTATCTGAAGCATGTTAGCACTTGACCTGGCTGGGGGCTACTTGGCCACACACAATTAAGGTTTGTCTCCGAATTATGTTATTTGAACATCAAATAAAACACAAAGCAGTTGATGATATGTCCTGGCCGATATTGCAAAGAACATATGCAGATATTACTTTTCATATTAATGCTCGGCGCAGCAGTATATTGACGGGGCCAGCAAGTTCACCTGCTGTTTCTGTCTTCAACAGACAATCTTTACATAAGCAGAGTGTAGTCTCGATTTGTATGCACTTTGCAAAGATTTTGTAAACATCTGAAGAATGAATCAAAACACACTGATTAGTTAAACAAAAGGTTATGAGAATATTATATTACTTCTTAGATGGAAATAATAGCCCTGACTAGTGTAAATGCTGATCTAGGCAAATTCCTTCCACAATAAGTAGCCTGTCCTAGGCAATAAGTTAAGCTCATCTTGAGCTTTCAAAGAAACAAACATTAAGACCACTGTCACAACTCTGATGTTGGTAGGCCTATATTCTGGGGCTTACATCCGTTCTATAGATGGATCATAGCAATTTATAAGAATCGCGATCAAGGGTTCACAAAGTAAAAATTTGCCACAATCAGTATTCACAATATGCGTTCTTCTCCTGATTTATTTTCTGCAACCTTTGTCTACATCCCAAATGATGGGGAAACTGTCTGGCATATAGGCTAGCTAGGCTAATGAAACTGAGTGAGTGCAATACAATGCGTTGTATTTAGCTCAAATCAGACTTTCCTTGGATTTGCTTAGACAGTGACTAAGTATTAACAAGTCTGCATTATGGACTTTTTTGGGACAATTGGCTCATCATATGAGGAAGTCCTTCAGCCCTAAAGATGATAAACCTAGTCGCGGCCAATGTGACGTACACATGATAGGCCTAGTCTTTGGTGATTAGTGGATGTTGTTTCCCTGGCTACTGTTGTGATATAGAGAAGACTGACAAGGCATAGCTGCAATATACGGAGACGAGACAAGAAACCATGAGTAAAGCAAGACACTCAATATACCATTTGACAGCCAAGTATGTAATGTTGCAATGTTTGCTATACCATTGGTATATTGCAGGATCGTGGTTGTGGAAGTAATTTGGCTCACTTGGCTGTGTGACAGTAGTCTTGCAGTTGTCTGTCTTACACATTATTATTGTGTCTGTAAACACCGTGGACGACCTAACTAGTAATGACCTTCCTATTAAATAATTGGTATGAGTAAACAAACTATAGGCCTACTGTTACTTAGCAGGCTAATCCGATGACACTGACAGACTCGACTGAGACTTCATGTTTGTAAACAGTACAGTAACGTTAATCTGGTGAGCTACTACTCCTGCTAAAATTGTGAATATGAAAACATTAGATAAGAAATTAAAGGCCAACTGGCTGTCCAAATTGTTGCGCATTGTTAACAAGCTACATACTGTACCTAGCTGCTAGTCAGGAACAAGAGACACTTCAGTTTAAGGACACAGTGCAGTGGCGATGGTCAGTTTGGTCATAGTTAACGTTAGCGTGTAAACTAACGTTAGTATCCATTTAGCAAGTAACAAACATCCACTCCCACAACGTCGCGAACAGTTAGATAATAAGATAACGACTGTCGTGTAAGCAAAATCGGCTATTTTCGGTCTGTCAACATTGTGGTTGTCGAGTAACGTTAGCTAGAACAAGATAGCTAGAAACGTCAGCCGGTCTAGTTTATTTTCAAATTGAGCAAGTAGCTAACGTTATAACTAACGCGTTACCGTATATAGAAAGGTTACTAACGTAGTTAGTCAGCTAAACTAACTTGTTGGCTGTTGTCGACGTCAGGTTCCCATTTCCCGAGTTAGCTAACGTTAGCTAACTAACGTTAACTAACTAGCTTCCTCGGTAGCTGGGCTAGCTACTGAAGAATGTCAGGCCTCAAATGTCTGTCGATTATGTGTAATCAAAATCTCTGACGTTAGTGTTCAACACGTCAACTGTATATTCACCTCTCCGTTCAGGCCTGTTATAGAGCCCATGTTCCCATTTCCAGAGCTCCCTGATGTCAGAAAGCCCATGGTAGACACGGGTGTTGCCGTGGCTTGAAGACTCAGGTCCGTGGCTGAAACCCCGGCCTTGCCACTGGTACTGCAGACAGTACTACTGCAGCTACTGCTGCCACCGCCCCGCTTGTTCTTCCTGCGTTTAGCACCTCGTTTAGCATCGGTTGGACTCATTATCCCACAAAAGTCAGAGACAACTTGCCGTCCAGTACAGGCAGAGTCTCAGGTGGAATGTCTGGCTCAAATCCCTCTGGTATAAATAGACGATATTTTAAAGACTTCCAGTTAGACAACCACCCAGTACCTTCAGAGTACTTAGACTTCAGATTTCAATATGGCCACTGGACAGGAATTGGCTGCTCGAGCTTGCGCTGCAACAGTACGTCCTTCTCTCTTTGAGGATTCATGGGAAATGATGTTTTTCTCATTAGTGCTGGTGAGGTCATGGGTGAGATGGATGATGACAAACTGGTTTTCTGACTCTATCCCCAAAATTGTGAAGAACACCAGAAGTGACCATTCATGATCTCATTCATAACCATTCCTGTTCATCAATGCAAGTGGCCATTTGTAGGCTATTGGTATGTGCAATCACGTGTCCTCAAGGGGGAGTGGGCAAGTATTTCAGGAGTCTTATGGCTTGGGGGTAGAAGCTGTTAAGAAGCCTTTTGGACCTAGACTTGAAGCTCCGGTACCGCTTGCTGTGCGGTAGCAGAGAATAGTCTATGATTAGGGTGGCTGGAGTCTTTGACAATTTTTAGGGCCTTCCTCTGACACCGCCTGGTATAGAGGTCCTGGATGGCAGGAAGCTTGGCCCCAGTGATGTACTGGGCCATACGCACTACCCTCTGTAGGGACTTGCGGTCGGAGGCCGCGCAGTTGCCATACCAGGCAGTGATGCAACCAGGTGCAGCTGTAGAACTTTTTGAGAATCTGAGGACCCATGCCAAATAGCATTCTCACGTGAAAGTGGCAGCTCTACCTACGTGAAAGCGGCAGCTCCTTGAAAGTGGCAGCTCTACCCTTTAGCTCAGTGCGGATGTTGCCTGTAATCAATGGCTTCTGGTTGGGATATGTGTGTACAGTCACTGTGGGGATGACATCATGACTGATGTGGTGTACTCTTCAATGCCATCGGAAGAATCCCGGAACATATTCCAGTCTATGCTCGCAAAACAGTCTTGCAGCTTAGCATCTGTGTCATCTGAACACTTCTTTATTGACGGAGTCACTGACGCTTCCTGCTTTAGTTTTTGCTTGTAAGTGGGAAATCAGGATATAATTATGGTCAGATTTGCCAAATGGATGGCGAGGTAGAGCTTTGTACGTGTCTCTGTGTGTGGAGTAAAGGTGGTCAAGGGTTTTTTTCCTCTGGTTGCACATTTAACATGCTGGTAGAAATACGGTAAAACGGATTTAAGTTTCCCTGCAGTAAAGTCCCCAGACACAAGGAGCGCCACCACTGGATGAGCATTTTCCTGTTTGAGTATGGCCTTATACAGCTCATTGAGTGTGGTCGTAGTGTCAGCATCAGTTTGTGGTGGTAAATAGACAGATACGAAAAATATAGATAAAAACTCTCTTGATAAATAGTGTGGTCTACAGCTTATCATGAGATACTTTACCTCAGGCGAGCAAAACCTTGAGACTTCCTTAATATTAGATTTTGTGCACCAGCGTAAACCCCGCCAGCTGCATGTTATCCGTGTCGTCGTTCAACCACAACTCGGTGAAACGTAAGATATTACCATTTTTAATATCCCATTGGTAGGATATTCGTGATCGTAGCTTGTCTATTTTGTCATCCAATGATTGTCCGTTGGCTAATAGGACTGATGGTAGAGGCAGATTACCCATTCGCCGTTGGATCCTTACAAGGCATCCCGACCTACGTCCCAGATAAAAAATCTTCATCCAGTACAAGGTGAGTAAATGCAGTCCTGATATCCAGAAGCTATTTTTGGTCATAAAAGTGGCAGAAACATTATGTACAAAATAAGTTACAAATAATGTGGGAAAAATAACACAATAGCACAATTTGTTAGGAGTCCGTAAAACGGCTGGCATCTCCTCCGGCGCCGTTCATTGCAATCGAGTGAGCTGTACTAGGTAATGACAGATTCTTCATTTCCTTAACTAGGCTTCACCCTTTAGATCCTCGTTCATCTTCTGTGTGAATCATTTCCTGGAGGGTATCTTTTTCCGTCTCTGCCCTTGCATTCTCAGCCTTGGTATGCTTGGAGGCGCGTTTAAGATCTTCTGCATCCTGAAGCTCTTACCCACATTTTTTTTATTTTTTTATTTTACCTTTATTTAACTAGGCAAGTCAGTTAAGAACAAATTCTTATTTTCAATGACGGCCTAGGAACAGTGGGTTAACTGCCTGTTCAGGGGCAGAACGACAGATTTGTACCTTGTCAGCTCGGGGGTTTGAACTTACAACCTTCCAGTTACTAGTCCAACGCTCTAACCACTAGGCTACCCTGCCGCCCCGGCATCTCAGCTTTCTATTTCTAAACTTTCTCATGAGTATCCTGGATATCTCTGGTGGTGAGCACTGAGCAGCAGATCTTCCTCGCCATCTCTCCCTGCTCCCTCTTCCAGAGCCTCTCCTGCTGGGCCCACTGGTCTGATAACCTGGCCTTGTGCTGAGTCCAGTCCAGCTCTAAGGATTTGTTCTGTTCCCATTTCACTTTCTGCTCAAACACCAGAATATTGGTTATTAGGTCCTCGTGCTTAGGTCTTCATGCTCCTTTCTCCTCTCCTCTCCTCGTCCATTGCAGTGCCTTCGGAAAGTATTTAGACCCCTTTACTTTGTCCACATTTTGTTACGTTACAGCCTTAATCTACAATTGATTAAATAAAACAAATCCTCAGCAAACTCACACAATTCCCCATAATTTATACTAAATAAAAACAGAAATACCTTTTTTACATAAGTATTCAGACCCTTTGTATGAGACTTGAAATTGAGCATGCAGGTGCATCCATCATTGAGATGAGTTCTTAACTGACAGTCCTCAACTGGCCCCGGTGCACAACTGAGCAAGAGGACAAGTACATTAGAGTGTCTAGTTTGAGAAACAGACGCCTCACAAGTCCTCAACTGGCAGCTTTATTAAATAGTACCTGCAAAACACCAGTCTCAATGTCAACAGTGAAGAGGCGACTCCGGGATGCTGGCCTTCTAGGCAGAGTTGCAAAGAAAAATACATATCTCAGACTGGCCAATAAAAATAAAATATTAAGATGGGCAAAAGAATACAGACACTGGACATTAGGAACTCTACCTTGAAGGCCAGCATCACGGAGTCACCTCTTCACTTTTGACGTTGAGACTGGTGTTTTGCGGGTACTATTTAATGAAGCTGCCAGTTGAGGACTTGTGAGGCGTCTTTAATGAAGCTGTCAGTTGAGGACTTGTGAGGCGTTCTCAAACTAGACACTAGACACTAGGACAAGATGAGATTTCGTCCCAGATGGTCCTGATGGCCAAAATTTGGTGGTCTGGTGAATGGACTCTTATTATTGGGCTACTTGTGGGAGGATTAGGCATATAATGCAAGGCTGATGTTGAATGAGTTTAATCATTTAGGGCAGAGGACACGCCTTGCCCCCTAGCACTGCATCACATCACAATCACATTTTTTATTTATTTAACCTTTATTATACAGAGACCCCCAAATGAGACCAGGGTCTCTTTTTCAATGGTGCGCTGTGTTACAGGAAACAAGAATTCAAACAGCTTAAAGAGATACAATTACTGTTAGGTGTGCTCTGTGCCAGCGTCCTGCAATTGCCGGGGGGAAGTGGGCATCCAGCCAGAATGGGTAGTGCCAGCACTGCGCTCGAGACCTCCAGTGCGCCTCCACGGCCCAGTGTATCCGGTGCCAGCGCCAAGAACCAAGCCTCCAGTATGTCTCCCCAGCCTGGTGAGTCCTGTGCCTGCTGCCAGAACCAGGCCTCCTATATGTCTCCCCAGCATGGTGAGCCCTGTGGCAGCTCCACGTACCAGACTGCCCATACGTCTCCTCACTCCAGTGATGATCCATGGCAAGAAGCCTCCATTGATGATCCATGGCAAGAAGCCTCCAGTGATGATCCATGGCACGAAGCCTCCAGTGATGATCCATGGCACGAAGCCTCCAGTGATGATCCATGTCAAGAAGCCTCTAGTGATGATCCATGGCATGAAGCCTCCAGTGATGATCCATGGCAAGAAGCCTCCAGTGATGATCCATGGCAAGAAGCCTCTAGTGATGATCCATGGCAAGAAGCCTCCAGTGATGACCCATGGCACGAAGCCTCCAGTGATGATCCATGGCAAGAAGCCTCCCACGACGGCCTCCAGTCCGGAGCCTCCGGTGACGGCCTCCAGTCCGGAGCCTCCGGCGACGAGGGTCCCCAGTCCGAGGCCCGCAGCGAGGGTCCCCAGTCCGGGGTCGGCGACGAGGGTCCCCGCACCAGAGGTGCCACCAAAGTGGGGTGAGCCAGTGGTGGAGAGGTCTCTGCGTCCCGCACCTGAGCCGCCACAGAGGTTAGATGCCCACCCAGACCCTCCCCTATAGGTTCAGGTTTTGCGGCCAGAGTCCGCACCTTTGGGGGGGGGGGGGGGGGTACTGTCCGCCCTGACCTTAGAGAGCCTTTTATGTC
Organism: Oncorhynchus clarkii lewisi; assembly: GCF_045791955.1. Lineage (NCBI taxonomy): Eukaryota > Metazoa > Chordata > Actinopteri > Salmoniformes > Salmonidae > Oncorhynchus > Oncorhynchus clarkii. Next base: position 53,848,371 of record NC_092156.1, read on the forward strand.
TCTATTTGGTTTGGTTAGGGTGTGATTTGTTTATTCCATGTGTAACTCTGTGTTGTTGTTTGTGTCACACTGCTTTGCTTTATCTCGGCCAGGTCGCAGTTTAAATGAGAACTTTTTCTCAACTAGTTACTCTGGATAAGAGCCAATCTCACTTAGGGCCCTGAACCTATCTATATGGCCTTTGGAAAATATAATCAATAAGCTAAGAAAATTGTATATTGGCAACAAAATGATTTTACTGTATCAGCAGGGTGTGTTCTGCAATCCAACAGTAGGAGGAGCCTTGCACAAGTGTAGAGCATGCATGCATGCTCAGTAGTATCCAGATGCAGCCTGTGAATAAAACTATGTCTCTATTTGGTTTGGTCAGGGTGTGATTTGGGGTGGGCATTCTATGTTTTGTTTTCTATGATTTTGTGTTTCTATGTTTTGGCCGGGTATGGTTCTCAATCAGGGACAGCTGTCTATCGTTGTCTCTGATTGGGAACCATACTTAGATAGCCCTTTCCCTCCTTTAGTTGTGGGTAGTTGTTTTTGCCACTATAGCCCTTAAGCTCCACGGTCGTTTTTGTATGGTTTACTGTTTTGTTGGCGTCATTTTAAATAAAGGGAAAATGTACGCTCACTACGCTGCACCTTGGTCTTCTTCCAGCATCGGCCGAGACACTCTTTCATATCGTCTGAGATCCCCAAAGATTGGAAAGCTTCCGCTCTAGACCCACACTGCTACAGACCTATATCTATTCTACCCTGCCTTTCTAAGGTCTTCGAAAGTCAAGTTAACAAACAGGTCACCGACCATTTCGAATCCCACCATACCTTCTCCCTTATGCAATCTGGTTTTCGAGCTGGTCATGGGTGCACCTCAGCCATGCTCAAGGTCCTAAACGATATCATAACCGCCATCGATAAGAGACAATACTGTGCAGCTGTATTCATCGACCTGGCCAAGGCTTTTGACTCTGTTAATCACCACATTCTTATCGGCAGACTCAACAGCCTTGGTTTCTCAAATGACTGCTTTGTCTGGTTCACCAACTACTTCTCAGACAGAGTTCAGTGTGTCAAATCGGAGGGCCTGTTGTCTGGACCTCTGGCAGTCTCTATGGGGGTGCCCATTAATCTTCTGCACCTCTAGCACTCCAGGGTTTAATTGCTAAATTGTTATTATTTCGCCACTATGGCCTATTTATTGCCTTACCTCCCTTATCTTACCTCGTTTGCAAACACTGTATATAGACTTTTTAGATTGTGTTATTCGACTGTACGTTTATCCTACTGTACGACTGTACATTTATCCTATTTGATCATCGGCTGTATCCTACCTCATTTGCACACACTGTATATAGACTTTTTCTCCTGTATTATTGACTGTATGTTTGTTTATTCCATGTGTAACTCTGTGTTGTTGTTTGTGTCACACTGCTTTGCTTTATCTCGGCCAGGTCGCAGTTTAAATGAGAACTTTTTCTCAACTAGTTACTCTGGATAAGAGCCAATCTCACTTAGGGCCCTGAACCTATCTATATGGTCTTTGGAAAATATAATCAATTAGCTAAGAAAATTGTATATTGGCAACAAAATTATTTTACTGTATCAGCAGGGTGTGTTCTGCAATCCAACAGTAGGAGGAGCCTTGCACAAGTGTAGAGCATGCATGCATGCTCAGTAGTATCCAGATGCAGCCTGTGAATAAAACTAGCCTGTCACTAAAACCAATACTATCGCCATCTACTGGCTGTGGTTAATCCCTACCACATACATGTGAACTCTTCCTTTATTTCCTATATTCCTTTCCCCGCTCTCTTTCCTTTCCTCCTACCCTAGCTTCATTTTCTTTGCTCCTTTCCTAACTTCCTTTTCTTCTTATTTTCCTTTCCTCTCTACTGGCTGTGGTTAATCCCTACCACATACATTTTCTCTCCTACATAATTTTTCTCCTTTCCTCTCTCCCTTTCTTTTCCTCCTTTTCTAGCTTATTTTCCTCCTTTTCTAGCTTCCTTTCCTTCCCTACCTCAATTTATCCTCTTTCACTATCTACCTTTCCTTATCTTCTTAACTTTCCTAGCTACCTTTTCCTGACTTCCTTCCCTTCTTCCTTTCATTTACTACTTTTCTTCCATCCCTATCACCCTTTCCCTAACCCCTTTTCTTTCCTAGCTTTCACCTCCCTTTCCTTGCTTCCTTTCCTAACTCCCTTTCTATTATTGGCTTCCTTTCCTCACTTCCTTTCCTCACCTCCTTCCCTAGCTGCTTTCCTTTCTCCCTTTTCCTATGGAAGGGAGCTAATAGATAGAGAAGGTGGAGAGGAAAGGGAGGAAAATTAGCTAAGAAAGGAGGAAAGGAAAGGGAGCAAGGAAAGGAATCTAGGAAATAAAATGTGTAAAGGAAAGGAAGAAGGAAAGGAAGCTAGGGAAGTGAGCTGGGAAAGGCGGAAAAGAGGTGAGGGTAGGAGGAGAAGAAAGGGAGGTAAGAAAGGAAATGAAGATCTGTATCTCCTAGCCCCATTCTCTAGCTAGTAAAGGAGGAAAGTAAAGGAAGCTAGGGTAGTAAGTTTGGTAAGTAAGTTAATGGTAGTAAGTAGTAAATTAGGAGTAAGTTAGTAGTCTGTTGTTATCCCTTTGGTGGTGTGCTGGCTGTGCTTTGGCGAAGTGGTTGGGGTTATATCCTGCCTGGTTGGCCCTATTCAGTGGTAACACAGTGTCCTTTTTTGGATCTGATTTGAGCTCAAACAGGGTTTCCACTAGCTTCTTTAGCCACAAAGTCATAAAACCCGCCCATCTTCTTAAAATTTGATTTTAACCCTAATAGTAACCGCAACCTTAACCACGCTGCTAACCTTAAACCTTAACCTTAAATTAAGACCAAAAAGCACATTTTTGTAGTAAATTTTGATATTGTGACTGTGGAATCTGACTTTGTGGCTATATAAAAGCTACTGTAGAAGCCCTGAAGCAGGGTTGACACCTGTGTGAAACTAGTAGTGATGGGTCGTTCGCGAATGAGTCGGCTCTAAGAGCCAGCTCTTGTAGGTGAACGTTGGGAGCCGGTTCGCATAAGAAGAGCTGAATCTATTTATAAAAATAAATACAAAAATTAAGATATGAATTATCAAAATATTTAAATGAATTGAATTAATTAACTAATTCAATGGAGCCAGCTCACTCACAGTCACACACTTAGCAGCTGAGGAGAGAGAGGAAGGACAGCTGTGAAAACAACAGCTGGAAAATGTGTCGGAAGCACAGTAGCATTTGGATGCATTTTAATAATGTTAACATAAATACCACCCTGCACACCACTGCTGGCTTTTTTCTGAAGCTAAGCAGAGTTGGTCCTGGTCAGTTCCTGGATGGGAGACCAGATGCTGCTGGAAGTGGTGTTGGAGGGCCAGTAGGAGGCACTCTTTCCTCTGGTCTAAAAAAAATGTGCCGTCTTTCGGATGGGACGTTAAACGGGTGTCCTGACTCTCTGAGGTCATTAAAGATCCCATGGCACTTATTGTAAGAGTAGGGATGTTAACCCCGGTGTCCTGGGTAAACTCCCAATCTGGCCCTCAAACCATCACGGTCACCTAATAATCCCCAGTTTACAATTGGCTCATTCATCCCTGTAACTATTCCCCAGGTCGTTGCTGCAAATGAGACAGTCAACTTACCTGGTAAAATAATGGATCAATTAAAAAAAACTATGTTAGAGCACAGTGTAGAATTTGCCAAAACAAAATCTCATATAAAGCCGGTTCTATGAACAACCTACACTGGCAGATGCGAACTGTGCACCCAACTGTGAAGCAAGCTGTAGCTGAGCTTCGAGAAACTAGCGGGCCTGCGTGGAGATGTATCCACACAGTTTAAGGAGGCCTACTCTGCGACCCACAGCAACGCAGTCTTCTATGGACCAGTTTATGCCAAAGTCTATGTAGCAAAACAAGGCCAAATTGATATTGCATTGGCTAAAATGATTGCCACCAAATTCCAGCCATTTTCGATCGTGGAGGACAGAGGTTTTAGAAATTATAGCAATAGCCTAAATCCAATGTACACAATTCCAAGCAGGAAAACTCTTTCAAACTCACTTATTCCACAACTGTACGAGAGCACACAGGCTTCAGTGCGGGAAAGAGTCGAAAAAGCTACAGCAGTTTGCCTTACCACTGACTGCTGAACATCAAGGGTAACCACTTCTTACATGTCGGTTACATGTCACTTCATTGAAGATTTTTCGATGTCTAGCTGTCTTCTGGACTGCTTTGACTTCAGCGACAGACACACCTCAGAGAACGTGGCAGAGGAACTGGCCAGAGAATGGCAAGTAGATGGAAAAGTGGTCTGTTGTGTTAGCGACAATGCAGCTAACATTGCCAAAGCCATGAAAATGTTTAAATGGATGTCACGCCCTGACCTTAGAGATCCTTTTTATGTCTCTATTTTGGTTTGGTCAGGGCGTGAGTTGGGGTGGGCATTCTATGTTTTGTGTTCTATATTTTCTATTTCTTTGTTTGGCCGGGTATGGCTCTCAATCAGGGACAGCTGTCTATCGTTGTCTCTGATTGGGAACCATACTTAGGTGCCCTTTTTTCCCCACCTGTGTTTGTAGGAGGTTGACTTTGTTTAGGGCACTTAGCCCTTGAGCTTCATGGTTTGGTTTTGTAGTGTTTATTGTTTTTGTTCGGTGTCATATTGATCATTAAAAGATAATGTACACTCACCACGCTGCACCTTGGTCCTCTCCTTTCATCAGAAGTGACAAAGGACCCATCCATGTCTTGCCACACAATCAACCTGATTGTAAGAGATGCTCTGAAGGTGATGAAGCCCACTGTGGACAAAGTGAAAGCAGTAGGTGCTGAAAAACTAAAGTCTACACAACCCCAGATGGGGATGCCTGAGCTGAGGCCTAAACAAGACTGCACTACAAAGTGGAATTCAACATTTTATATGTTGAAGCGGTTTCTTAAGTCAAAGGATGCCATCTCTACCCTGGCCATTGTCAATGCACCTGTTGATGCTCTGACACAAGAGGAATGGAAGGTGGTGGAGGAGGTGTTCAGAGTCCTGGAACCCTTTGAGCAGGTCACTGTGGATATCAGTGGAGAGAGGTACAGTAAGCAGTTATTACTACATCATTATTTAATCCAGTATTATATATGTATTTGAGCATTAGATGAGAATGTAGTATCGGTAGACAAAACCTTTCGGTTAGTAGTCTAACTCTAACCACTAGGCTACCTGCCGCCCCAGTGCAATATTCTATCATGTTGTTCAGATTGTATTCGTTTTTAGTTGTTACGTTTATATGCACTTTGTTTATATACATTTAAAAATGTGTACTTTAAATGTGCATGTCACATTCTGACCTTAGTTCCTTTGTTATGTCTTTGTTTTAGTATGGTCAGGGCGTGAGTTGGGTGGGTTGTCTATGGTCGTTTTTCTATCATTTGGGATTTCTGTGTTCGGCCTAGTATGGTTCTCAATCAGAGGCAGCTGTCAATCGTTGTCCCTGATTGAGAATCATACTTAGGTAGCCTGGTTTCACTTTTGAGTTGTGGGTGTTTGTCTTCCGTGTCAGTGCTTGTTGTTACACGGGACTGTTTAGTTTATTCACGTTTATTGTTTTGTTCCAGTGTTCTGTGTTTTGATTAAACATTATGGACACTTACCACGCTGCGCATTGGTCCTCCGATCCTTCTCGCTACTCCTCCTCAGAAGAGGAGGACGAGATCAGTTACAGAAACATCCACCACCAAAGGACCAAGCAGCGTGGTAACGGGCAGCAGCAGCGGCCGGAGTCGCAGGTCTCCTGGACATGGGAGGAGATTCTGGACGGCAAGGGACCCTGGGCACAAGCTGAGGCAGCGAGGCAGCGACAGTCGAGCTAGAGGCAGCGACAGTCGAGAGGTGGCGTTATGAGGAGGCAGCGCGGCTGGAAGCCCGAGAGGCAGCCCCAAAAATATATTGGGGGAGGCACACAGGGAGTGTGGTGAAGTCAGGTAGGAGACCTGCGCCAACTTCCCGTGCTTAACGGAGAGCGAGAGGGTACATTGCAGCACCTCGTATCGGCCGGGCTAGAGTGGGCATCGAGCCAGGTGCCATGAAGCTAGCTCAGCGCACCTGGTCTCCAGTGCGTCTCCTTGGGCCGGTGTACATGGCACCAGCCTTACGCATGGTGTCCCCGGTTCGCCAGCAAAGCCCAGTGCGAGCTATTCCACCTCGCCGCACTGGCCTGGCTACGGGGAGCATTCAACCAGGTAAGGTTGGGCAGGCACGGTGCTCGAGACCTCCAGTGCGCCTTCACGGTCGGTCTATCCGGTGCCGCCTCCACGCACCAGCTCTCCAGTGGCAGCCCCCCGCGCCAGGCTGTCTCTCGGTCTCCTCCCTACAGGTGCTCCCGCCCGTCCGGCGCTGCCGGAGTCTCCCGTCCGTCCGGGACCCAGTGCTAGGATCGGAGGCGAGGGTCGCCGCTTGAAAGAGACCACGGAGGCGGTTGAGGAGGTGGACAAATACTATGGTGTAGTGGGGTCCACGTCCCGCGCCAGAGCCGCCACCACGGACAGACACCCACCCAGACCCTCCCCTATAGGTTTAGGTTTTGCGGCCGGAGTCCGCACCTTTGGGGGGGAGGTACTGTTACGTTCTGACCTTAGTTCCTTTGTTATGTCTTTGTTTTAGTATGGTCAGGGCGTGAGTTGGGTGGGTTGTCTATGGTCGTTTTTCTATCATTTGGGATTTCTGTGTTCGGCCTAGTATGGTTCTCAATCAGAGGCAGCTGTCAATCGTTGTCCCTGATTGAGAATCATACTTAGGTAGCCTGGTTTCACTTTTGGTTTGTGGGTGTTTGTCTTCCGTGTCAGTGCTTGTTGTTACACGGGACTGTTTCGTTTATTCACGTTTATTGTTTTGTTCCAGTGTTCTGTGTTTTGATTAAACATTATGGACACTTACCACGCTGCGCATTGGTCCTCCGATCCTTCTCGCTACTCCTCCTCAGAAGAGGAGGACGAGATCCGTTACAGAAACACCCACCACTAAAGGACCAAGCAGCGTGGTAACGGGCAGCAGCAGCGGCCGGAGTCGCAGGACTCCTGGACATGGGAGGAGATTCTGGACGGCAAGGGACCCTGGGCACAAGCTGAGGCAGCGAGGCAGAGACAGTCGAGCTAGAGGCAGCGACAGTCGAGAGGTGGCGTTATGAGGAGGCAGCGCGGCTGGAAGCCCGAGAGGCAGCCTCAAAAATATATTGGGGGAGGCACACCGCACCGTGTTATGCGGTGGAGCACACGGTGTCCCCGGTGCGCATGCATAGTGCGGTACATTTTGTTCCAGTGTTCTGTTGTGTTTTGATGAAACATTATGGACACTTACCATGCTGCGCATTGGTCCTCCGATCCTCTCGCTACTCCTCCTCAGAAGGTGGGATGCTGCAATATTTATTTATTTTTTATGGTGCACTATTCTATTATGCTGTTCAGATTGTATTTGATTTGAATGGCTAGATTTATATGCACTTTTTATGTACATTAAAAAGTTATTCTTTAAATGCAAATGTTTAATAGCATTCTTTTTCATATCAAACCAATGCATTTTTAAATACATTGTGGTTAAGGTAGAGTATGATTTAATTAATTGTTTTAACACCAATCATAGTTGGACTATCGCAAACTGTTTGACTTGAAAAATACAAAACATATTTTTTTAAAGAGCCGTTTAGGAACCAAAAGAGCCGGCTCTTTTTGTCGAGCTGAGCCGAACTAGCAGGTTCACTGAAAAGAGAAGGAATTCCCAACACTAGAAACTAGCCACAACAAGAATGAGCCACAATAGTGGAATTTGCTGTTCAACTTCACAGTAAAAGTTGCCCATTGAAACTAATCCAAAACGGATACAAAGAGTGGAATAATGCCATATTTGGACTAGATAATGCCAAACAAGGTTGGAATGTTGAAATGTAACAAATACAATTAATTCACTAAGAAACTGTTTTTCAAATTCCACTGTGGATGTATTAGACTGCATAATTGCATTTGGAACATAAATATCCAGCGCATTCGGAAAGTAATCAGATCCCTTCACTTATTCCAAAAACAGGTTTAGACATTTTTGCAAATATATGTATAAAAGGAAATGTCACATATCGATCCTGATTAGTCTCCCAGTCCCTGACGCTGAAAACCATCGCCACAGCATCATGCTGCCACCACCATGCTTCAGCGTAGGGATAGTATTGGCCAGGTGATGAGCGGTTCCTGGTTTCCTCCAGACGTGATGCTTGGCATTCAGGCCAAAGAGCTCAATCTCTAGACCAAGGAATTTTGTTTCTCATGGTCTGAGTCTTTAGGTGCCTTTTGGCAAACACTGTCATGTTCCTTTTACTGAGGAGTGGCTTCCGTTTGTCCACTCTACCAATAAAGGCCTGATTGATGGAATGCCACAGAGATGGTTGTCCTTCTGGAAGGTTATCCCATTTCTACAGAGGAACTCCGGCGCTCTTTCAGAGTGACCATCGGGTTCTTGGTCACCTCTCTGACCAAGGCCCTTCTCCCCCCGATTGCTCAGTTTGGCCGGGTGGCCAGTTCTAGGAAGAGTCTCAGTGGTTCCAAACTTCTTCCATTTAAGAATGATGGAGGCCACTGTGTTTTTGGGGACCTTCAATGCTGCAGATATGTTTTGGTACCGTTCCCCAGAACTGTGTCTCGATAAAATCCTGTCTCGGAGCTCTACGGACAATACCTTCAACCTCATGGCTTATTTTTGCTCTGACATGCACTGTCAACTGTGGACCTTATATAAACAGGTGTGTGCCTTTCCAAATCATGTACAATCAATTGAATTTACCACAGGTGGACTCCTATCAAGTTGTTGAAACATCTCAAGGATGATGAATGGAAACAGGATGCACCTGAGTCCCATTTTGAGTCTCGTAGCAAAGGGTTTGAATACTTACAGTTGAAGTCGGAAGTTTACATACACCTCAGCCAAATACATGTAAACTCAGTTTTTCACAATTCCTGACATTTAATCCTAGTACAAATTCCCTGTCTTACGTCAGTTAGGATAACCACTTTATTTTAAGAATGTGAAATGTCAGAATAATAGTAGAGAGAATTATTTATTTCAGATTTAATTTCTTTCGTCACATTCCCAGTGGGTCAGACGTTTACATACACTCAATTAGTATTTGGTGGCATTGCCTTTAAATTGTTTAACTTGGGTCAAACATTTCAGGTAGCCTTCCACAAGCTTCCCACAATAAGTTGGGTGAATTTTGGCCCATTCCTCCTGACAGAGCAAGTGTAACTGAGTCAGGTTTGTAGGCCTCATTGCTCGCACACACTTTTTCAGTTCTGCCCACAAATTTTCTATAGGATTGAGGTCAGGGCTTTGTGATGGCCACTCCAATACCTTGACTTTGTTGTCCTTAAGCCATTTGCAACCAAGCTTTAACTGACTGATATCTTGAGATGCTGCTTCAATATATCCACCTAATTTTCCATCCTCATGATGCCATCTATTTTGTGAAGTGCACCAGTCCCTCCTTTTGCAAAGCACCCCCACAACATGATCCTGCCACCGCCGTGCTTCACGGTTGGGATGGTGTTATTCGGCTGGCAAGCCTCCCCCTTTTTCCTCCAAACATAACAATGGTCATTATGGCCAAAAAGTTATATTTTTGTTTCATCAGACCAGAGGACATTTCTCCAAAAAGTACGATCTTTGTCCCCATGTGCAGTTGCAAACCGTAGTCTGGCTTTTTTATGGTGGTTGTGGAGCAGTGGCTTCTTGCTTGCTGAGCAGCCTTTCAGGTTATGTCGATATAGGAGTCGTTTTACTGTGGATATAGATACTTTGTACCTGTTTCTTCCAGCATCTTCACAAGGTCCTTTGCTGTTTTTCTGGGATTGATTTGCACTTTTTGCATCAAAGTATGTTCATCTCTAAGAGACAGAATGCGTCTCCTTCCTGAGCGGTATGATGGCTGCATGGTCCCATGGTGTTTATACTTACGTACTATTGTTTGTAGAGATGAACATGGTACCTTCAGGCGTTTGGATATTTCTCCCAAGGATGAACCAGACTTGTGGGGGTCTACAATTTTTTTTTCTGAGGTCTTGGCTGATTTCTTTAGATTTTCCCATGATGTCAAACTAAGAGGCACTGAGTTTGAAGGTAGGCCTTGAAATACATTCACAGGTACACCTCCAATTGACTCAAATTATGTCAATTAGTCTATCAGAAGATTCTAAAGCCGTGACATAATTTTCTGGAATTTTCCAAACTGTTTAAAGGCACTGTCAACTTAGTGTATGCAAACTTCTGACCCACTGGAATTGTGATATAGTGAATTATAAGTGATTACTTGTCATGGACGAAGTAGATGTCCTAACCAACTTGCCAAAACTCTAGTTTGTTAACAAGAAATTTGTGGAGTGGTTGAAAAACGAGTTTTAATGACTCCAACCTAAGCATATGTAAACTCCCAACTTCAACTGTATGTACTGTAAATAAGGAATTTATGTTATCTACTTTTAATACATTTGAAAAAAAATCTAAAAACCTGATTTAGCTTTGTTTGTAGGTTGATTCGGGAATTTAAAAAAAAAACATTTTAGAGTAAGGCTTTAGTGTACATTTTGTGGGGGGAAAAGTCAAGGGGTTTGAATACTGTCCGAATGCACTGTATGGGGTATAAGCCTACTCAGTGACACCCACAGATTACATTCCCAACGAATTTACACAAATATTAGCATCATAGCTGTTATTGCAGGACCTTGACTGTGGGAAATCACCTCACCAGTCATTCTATTGTGTGTTTTGGATAACAATTGAGACATGGATCGTGTATGTGTACCATTCAGAGAGGTGAATGGGAAGACAAAATATTTAAGTGCCTTTGAACGGTGTATGACAGTAGGTGCCAAGTGCATCGGCTTGAGTGTGTCAAAATCTGCAATGCTGCTAGGTTTTTCACGCTCAACAGTTTCCCGTGTGTATCAAGAATTGTCTACCACCAAAAGGGCAACCAACAACTTGACACAACTGTGGGAAGCATTGGAATCAACATGGGCCAGCATCCCAATGGAACACTTTTGACACATTGTAGAGTCCATGCCTCGACGAATTGAAGCTGTTCTGAGAGCAAAAGGAGATGCAACTCAATATTAGGAAGGTGTTCCTAATGCTTTGTACACTCAGTGTTTGCATGCCCCTAATGCAAATATGCAGTCTAATACACTGCTCAAAAACATAAAGGGAACACTAAAATAACACATCCTAGATCTGAATGAATGAAATATTCTTATTAAATACTTTTTTCTTTACATAGTTGAATGTGCTGACAACAAAATCACACACAAATGATCAATGGAAATCAAATGTATCAACCCATGGAGGTCTGGATTTGGAGTCACACTCAAAATTAAAGTGGAAAACCACACTACAGGTTGATCCAACTTTGATGTAATGTCCTTAAAACAAGTCAAAAATCAAATCAAAATCAAATCAAATTTTATTTGTCACATACACATGGTTAGCAGATGTTAATGCGAGTGTAGCGAAATGCTTGTGCTTCTAGTTCCGACAATGCAGTAATAACAAGTAATCTAACTAACAATTCCAAAACTACTGTCTTGTACACAGTGTAAGGGGATAAAGAATATGCACATAAGGATATATGAATGAGTGATGGTACAGAGCAGCATAGGCAAGATACAGTAGATGGTATCGAGTACAGTATGTACAAATGAGATGAGTATGTAAACAAAGTGGCATAGTTTAAAGTGGCTAGTGATACATGTATTACATAAGGATACAGTCGATGATATAGAGTACAGTATATACGTATGCATATGAGATGAATAATGTAGGGTAAGTAACATTATATAAGGTAGCATTGTTTAAAGTGGCTAGTGATATATTTACATCATTTCCCATCAATTCCCATTATTAAAGTGGCTGGAGTTGAGTCAGTGTCAGTGTGTTGGTAGCAGCCACTCAGTGTTAGTGGTGGCTGTTTAACAGTCTGATGGCCTTGAGATAGAAGCTGTTTTTCAGTCTCTCGGTCACAGCTTTGATGCACCTGTACTGACCTTGCCTTCTGGATGATAGCGGGGTGAACAGGCAGTGGCTCGGGTGTTTGATGTCCTTGATGATCTTTATGGCCTTCCTGTGACATCGGGTGGTGTAGGTGTCCTGGAGGGCAGGTAGTTTGCCCCCGGTGATGCGTTGTGCAGACCTCACTACCCTCTGGAGAGCCTTACGGTTGAGGGCGGTGCAGTTGCCATACCAGGCGGTGATACAGCCCGCCAGGATGCTCTCGATTGTGCATCTGTAGAAGTTTGTGAGTGCTTTTGGTGACAAGCCGAATTTCTTCAGCCTCCTGAGGTTGAAGAGGCGCTGCTGCGCCTTCTTCACGATGCTGTCTGTGTGAGTGGACCAATTCAGTTTGTCTGTGATGTGTATGCCGAGGAACTTAAAACTTGCTACCCTCTCCACTACTGTTCCATCGATGTGGATAGGGGGGTGTTCCCTCTGCTGTTTCCTGAAGTCCACAATCATCTCCTTAGTTTTGTTGACGTTGAGTGTGAGGTTATTTTCCTGACACCACACTCCGAGGGCCCTCACCTCCTCCCTGTAGGCCGTCTCGTCGTTGTTGGTAATCAAGCCTACCACTGTTGTGTCGTCCGCAAACTTGATGATTGAGTTGGAGGCGTGCGTGGCCACGCAGTCGTGGGTGAACAGGGAGTACAGGAGAGGGCTCAGAACGCACCCTTGTGGGGCCCCAGTGTTGAGGATCCGCGGGGAGGAGATGTTGTTGCCTACCCTCACCACCTGGGGGCGGCCCGTCAGGAAGTCCAGTACCCAGTTGCACAGGGCGGGGTCGAGACCCAGGGTCTCGAGCTTGATGACGAGCTTGGAGGGTACTATGGTGTTGAATGCCGAGCTGTAGTCAATGAACAGCATTCTCACATAGGTATTCCTCTTGTCCAGATGGGTTAGGGCAGTGTGCAGTGTGGTTGAGATTGCATCGTCTGTGGACCTATTTGGGCGGTAAGCAAATTGGAGTGGGTCTAGGGTGTCAGGTAGGGTGGAGGTGATATGGTCCTTGACTAGTCTCTCAAAGCACTTCGTGATGACGGATGTGAGTGCTACGGGGCGGTAGTCGTTTAGCTCAGTTACCTTAGCTTTCTTGGGAACAGGAACAATGGTGGCCCTCTTGAAGCATGTGGGAACAGCAGACTGGTATAGGGATTGATTGAATATGTCTGTAAACACACTGGCCAGCTGGTCTGCGCATGCTCTGAGGGCGCGGCTGGGGATGCCGTCTGGGCCTGCAGCCTTGCGAGGGTTAACACGTTTAAATGTCTTACTCACCTCGGCTGCAGTGAAGGAGAGACCGCATGTTTTCGTTGCAGGCCGTGTCAGTGGCACTGTATTGTCCTCAAAGCGGGCAAAAAAGTTATTTAGTCTGCCTGGGAGCAAGACATCCTGGTCCGTGACTGGGCTGGATTTCTTCCTGTAGTCCGTGATTGACTGTAGACCCTGCCACGTGCCTCTTGTGTCTGAGCCGTTGAATTGAGATTCTACTTTGTCTCTGTACTGGCGCTTAGCTTGTTTGATAGCCTTGCGAAGGGAATAGCTGCACTGTTTGTAATCGGTCATGTTACCAAACACCTTGCCCTGATTAAAAGCAGTGGTTCGCGCTTTCAGTTTCACACCTTGATCCAAGGTCTTTCCACCCCTGGTTGCGCAATCGATATGCTGATAAAATTTAGGGAGTCTTGTTTTCAGATTAGCCTTGTTAAAATCCCCAGCTACAATGAATGCAGCCTCCGGATAAATCGTTTCCAGTTTGCAGAGAGTTAAATACAGTTCGTTCAGAGCCATCGATGTGTCTGCTTGGGGGGGGATATATACGGCTGTGATTATAATCGAAGAGAATTCTCTTGGTAGATAATGCGGTCTACATTTGATTGTGAAAAATTCTAAATCAGGTGAACAGAAGGATTTGAGTTCCTGTATGTTTCTTTCATCACACCATGTCACGTTGGCCATGAGGCATACGCCCCCGCCCCTCTTCTTACCAGAAAGATGTTTGTTTCTGTCAGCGCGATGCGTGGAGAAACCTGTTGGCTGCACCGCTTCGGATAGAGTCTCTCCAGTGAGCCATGTTTCAGTGAAGCAAAGGACGTTACAGTCTCTGATGTCCCTCTGGAATGCTACCCTTGCTCGGATTTCATCAACCTTGTTGTCAAGAGACTGGACATTGGCAAGAAGAATGCTAGGGAGTGGTGTACGGTGTGCCCGTCTCCGGAGTCTGACCAGAAGACCGCCTCGTTTCCCTCTCTTTCGGAGTCGTTTTTTTGGGTCGCTGCATAGGATCCACTCCGTTGTCCTGTTTGTAAGGCAGAACACAGGATCCGCGTCGCGAAAAACATATTCTTGGTCGTACTGATAGTGAGTTGACGCTGATCTTATATTCAGTAGTTCTTCTCGACTGTATGTAATGAAACCTAAGATGACCTGGGGTACTAATGTAAGAAATAACACGTAAAAAAACAAAAAACTGCATAGTTTCCTAGGAACGCGAAGCGAGGCGGCGAAGCTCAGTAGTGTGTGTGGCCTCCACGGGCCTGTATGACCTCCCTACAATGCCTGGGCATGCTCCTGATGAGGTGGTGGATGGTCTCCTGAGGGATCTCCTCCCAGACCTGGACTAAAGCATCCGCCAACTCCTGGACAGTCTGTGGTGCAACGTGGCGTTGGTGGATGGAGCGAGACATGATGTCCCAGATGTGCTCAATTGGATTCAGGTCTGGGGAACGGGCGGGCCATCCATAGCATCAATGCCTTCCTCTAGCAGGAACTTCTGACACACTCCAGCCACATGAGGTCTAGCATTGTCTTGCATTAGGAGGAACCCAGGGCCAACCGCACCAGCATATGGTCTCACAAGGGGTCTGAGGATCTCATCTCGGTACCTAATGGCAGTCAGGCTACCTCTGGCGAGCACATGGAGGGCTGTGCGGCCCCCCAAAGAAATGCCACTCCACACCATGACTGACCCACCGCCAAACCGGTCATGCTGGAGGATGTTGCAGGCAGCAGAACGTTCTCCACGGCGTCTCCAGACTCTGTCACGTCTGTCACATGTGCTCAGTGTGAACCTGCTTTCATCTGTGAAGAGCACAGGGCGCCAGTGGCGAATTTGCCAATCTTGGTGTTCTCTGGCAAATGCCAAACTTCCTGCACGATGTTGGGCTGTAAGCACAACCCCCACCTGTGGATGTCGGGCCCTCATACCACCCTCATGGAGTCTGTTTCTGACCGTTTGAGCAGACACATGCACATTTGTGGCCTGCTGGAGGTCATTTTGCAGGGCTCTGGCAGTGCTCCTCCTGCTCCTCCTTGCAGAAAGGCGGAAGGTAGCGGTCCTGATGCTGGGTTGTTGCCCTCCTACGGCCTCCTCCACGTCTCCTGATGTACTGGCCTGTCTCCTGGTAGTGCCTCCATGCTCTGGACACTACGCTGACAGACACAGCAAACCTTCTTGCCACAGCTCGCATTGATGTGCCATCCTGGATGAGCTGCACTACCTGAGCCACTTGTGTGGGTTGTAGACTCCGTCTCACACTACCACTAGAGTGAAAGCACCGCCAGCATTCAAAAGTGACCAAAACATCAGCCAGGAAGCATAGGAACTGAGAAGTGGTCTGTGGTCACCACCTGCAGAACCACTCCTTTATTGGGGGTGTCTTGCTAATTGCCTATAATTTCCACCTGTTGTCTATTCCATTTGCACAACAGCATGTGAAATTTATTGTCAATCAGTGTTGCTTCCCAAGTGGACAGTTTGATTTCACAGAAGTGTGATTGACTTGGAGTTACATTGTGTTTTAAGTGTTCCCTTTATTTTTTTGAGCAGTGTACATACACAGTGCTATTTTAATAGTTTGTTTTACTGTTTATTGTCAAATGAATGATGTATTGTATTTATTTTTAAGTTATATAACAATATTCCAAACTTGTTTCTGCATTATCTAGTAATGTTCCACTATGTGTATCCGTTTCAATGGGGAACTTTTATTTTGAATGCAAATTCCACCGTTGTTCTTATTGTGGATAGCTTCACACAGGCCAGGGACACCAGAGACCCAATGGGCGTTGAATTACATTTTATGCTGTGAGTTGCAAACTGGCTGTATTTTCTTCCCAAATCCCGGGAGTGGAACCTTTTGTACCAAGAAACAGAGAGATAAAGGTCCGGACAAAAGCTGCAGGTAATTTTTCGGAACCATTATCAGTTGCATATTTACGTGTTTCAGCACAACAACAAGCAGTCAAGCTAGCTAACTTTAGCTAAATAGCTAAGTTTAGTTAGCTAGGCAGTCACGGTCTTTGACCGTGTCTCATGAATCTGTGGTGCCATGTGACTTAGCTAGCTGTTTTTTGTTCTTATGTAACCTTTATTTAACTAGGCAAGTCATTTAAAAGCACATTATTATTTGCAATGACGGCCTACCCGGCCAAACCCTCCCCTAACCCGGACGACGTTGGGCCAATTGTACGCCGCCCTATGGGACTCACGATCTCATTTTGTATGTAGAAAAAGTTAGCTCTCGTGTCACCGCTAGTTTCCGCGTTTGGTGATTGTACTCAGCTGGACAAATGCAGAAAGGGGCACAGCCAACGTTAAGCAACATGTTACGTTCTTCTGACTGTCGACATTGTCATTCATAGTTAACAGTAACGTTACAGCTAGCAGGCAACTGTTACTGTACCTGCTAGCTACAAGCCAGCTACGCTGCAATGTTGTCTAAGTTAATGTTTATAGCTAGCTAGTTAACTAAGGTAGCGGTTAGGCACTATTTTAAATCAAAAGTTGGTGTTGCTTTGTTAGAGTGGAGTGCTAGGGGTAGCAGCTAAGCCATGCAACTTTTCAGGGTTTCGTTACAAACAATTATAAGTTAGTCAATAGTTTTATTTTCATTCAATAAGTGAAAGGAGAACCACATTATTGAGAACTTTATAAATGTCTACAAATTAGAATGTCTTCTTTTTAAGATGGTAAACTAGTGAACTCACTACCGTTTACGTGTCCATTATGACATTTAGTCCGGTTGGTGAGTTCGGTTTGCATGGCCCAGTTTGTATATATATTTTTAGACACTACATTGGCGATTCCAAATAATATCCACCCACCCGGGGCACCGGGCCATGTAAAACGAACTTCCCCAGTTTCTTATACTCTACCATATAAGTCAGACATTTAGGTCACCAACGCCCTCTGTTATGGAATCAAGTGTTAAACTTTTAAATCTTATTTGCATGCTTAAATTCTGTCACACTTGAATTGGTTGATAATAACAACCACAGTCAACATTATCAGCTTTCCTTCAGTTTACAACAGTTTCCTTCATCCTCTCATTAGTTTTTTTTTTATTTGGTTCAAGACATCATGCCAATTGTGTCCTTCACTGAACAGGATGCATCAGCACTCATTTTAAAGTAAAACATGACTTTAATGTTATAGTGAGTAAAATGTTGAGGAAGAGTATAATGTTCTCTGTTCAGAGGTCTAAATGGTAATATTTTTTGCCTCCTTACATCTGTTTTTTTTTTAAATTGCTTTTTCCATGACGTATACAGTCTAATATCTGATCATCTACAGGAAGGACTGTTTTGCAGTTGGAGCTACAGTCTTGTGGTATTACCTGGAGATAAACATGCATACCACCCTGCCTCCTACTGCTGGCTTGCTTCTGAAGCTAAGCAGGGTTGGTTCCTGGATGGGAGACCAGATGCTGCTGGAAGTGGTGTTGGAGGCACCCTTTCCTCTGGTCTTAAAAAAATCCTCTCTATCCCAATTCCCCAGGGCAGTGATTGAGGACATTAGGGTGCTGTCTTTCGGATGGGATGTTAAACGGGTGTCCTGACACTCTGTGGTCATTAAAGATCCCATGGCACTTATCATAAGAGTAGGGGTGTTAACACCGGTGTCCTGGCTAAATTCCCAAACTGGCCCTCATACCATCACCGTCACCTAATCATTTTGTAATGACTTATGCCATGTGAGTGAGAATGACTAACAAAATCAATCGGGGCCCCCTGGCGGCTGGGGGCCCTAAGCAACCACTTATGTCACTTATGTCTGGAATCGCCCCTGCAGACATGGGTCAAGATCCCTGCACAAACAATGATTTTGTGGTGATGAACTAGCCTATCCAGCAGCATAGCTGTCCAACCTAATTTGTCAATTGCCATTGTATGCATTGACATTTGTCTCTGGAATAGTGGCCCAGGTGCTTTATGCCACCCCACCCTATGGAGTTGCATTTAAAATAGGCCTAGTAATTCTTCTTAACAATATTCAGCCTGTGTAATATCATTACACTTTTTTACTCCTTGTTAAGTCTTAGTAAAACAGAATCACCAGACGAACACGCGTGAGTTTACACGCATGAGTTTAGGCTACATTCTGTGCCCTCCCCAGCAAATCAATAACTTGAAAGGACTGCTATCTTGCGCCTTGAGGTGTTGACCACCAATGTAGCTGCCTGGATCGATGCCCTCTTCGTTATTAAATGTGGTGGCTGATAGGGACCTATTCATGCCCTCCTATCTGTTTGTTTTCAGGAATGTCCGAAGTTAGTGTTGAGGCTGAGTCCCCAGCCCAGGACCTGCCAATGGATTCATCTAAGGAGGCTCAGAATACTGAGGACTTTCAAAGAGAGAGCGAGGAGGATGCTCACAGCTTTGATAGTACTGAATATGTACTAAACAATGATGAAGTGCCTCATGGTGACAGAGCTGAAAACGACAGTGATGTTCAAAATGACAACGATAATGCTGAGAACAGCGATGGCGCTCAAAATGATGTTCAGAGCGATAATGAGAATACGCAAAACAGTGTGAATGCTGAGCATGACGATGATGTACATTCCGACAATGCTGGTGCTAAAAGGGAAAATTGCCATACAGTGCCTACTCATAATGATACACCAAAGGAACCAAAGAAAAATGAAGATTCTCACACTCATACAAAGGTGACATATTTATCTTCAATGCAGACAACAGCTCTGGGAATCATTCATTCCAGCACTCTGGTTCATGTTGCTATATTTCACAAAAACATGGATAGCGTTACTCCATAGTTCAGGATATCGCTATTAATATGATATCCAATGGTGATACAGCTTATGAACCATTTCTTAATACAACATGAACTTGAGTTAAAGCTCTGAATCAATAATTATCCATTTTTGATTTCCTTTAATCGTTGGTGCCTTCCCCTTACGTTTCAAATTTGTCTGCTTGGTGCAACTCTAGTAGGAGTACTGGCTAGTGCATTTGTGTTGTTGGTGTAACATTTGCATAACTATCTTTCTTTTACGGGGTGTACTTCCTGATTAGTTGTACTGTGATGTCTGGTAGCGCCAGTGAAAATGCTGGTGATGGCCTATGCTTCCTGTGAAATCCCCTGCATGCATTCTCCGCCTAATGCCAATACAATTGTTTAATTTCTATTTTTATTGATGAACTTTAATTGAGTTGTGTTTACAGGAACATGCCATGATGTTATGTTTGCCTTTGAGTCTCAGCATACCAGCCTGTAGCCACCTTTATGCAGTAGTGACACTATTGTCCCCATCCTAGCCATGGTGTGGCTTGTATGTGTGACTGTTCCCTGCCATTATAAGAATCCACCCCAGTGTTTCCTGTGTGTGTGGATACAGCACCCTGAATTGAATAGGCCTGTCACATGGCTGGGTCATCGCTGTAGGCGGAAGAATTTGGACTGCTTCCTCAATGTTCCCAGTCAATGTCAGATCCACTGCTGTTGTGTTCAACCACTCCAAGCTGTTAGTTCGATGCAGATTCCCTTAAGTTGTTCCCAACGTCGAATGAGTGATTGTGCTTCAGGTGGTGATGCTATCCTGGAGTGTTGTGGCTTCATACCAACTGCCTTTTTAACATTTTTATAGAAAGGCTGCATTAAATAGTCACATACTCTGCAATCACTGTACCCGTCTTGCTAGTAAGCCCTGTTTGCTTTACATTCTGCCCTGCTATTTAAGAAGCAAGACTTGGTTTCTTCCCTCAGCTCAGCTGATCAAGAGGCTGCTGTTGTTATCCTTCCCTCCCCCACTTGTTAGCTAGTTTCCAGGCTACTGAACTCCAGGGGCCTGAGCTCTGTGTCTCTGTTATGCCAAACATTGCCCCCATGTTCACCCTTTCAGTACCTTAGAACCATTTCTGTGTCTTGTAACCAGTCTGTTTGATCTTCAGGAATTGGTAGTGCTATTGGCTTTTGCCAACGAATGTATTTAATCTAGGCCTAGATATACCGGTAGTTGTTGAGGTTGTCAGGTGTCTATCAATACAGTTGTGTGAACACTGGAATACCCAACAACTCCCCGATGACTTGTTACAACTCATACTCTGGGAGGACAGATAGACGGGAGTCTGTCTAATCTACCTCAACAGTTAGACAAGCCTACCTGTGGATGTCTCTGTTGCCTGCCTGCATGTGGGCATCTTGTGGCCTTTTTAAATATTCATGTTGTGTGTTATCTGATACTTGTTGCTCTCTGCACCGTTGACACACTCCGCTGCCAAAGCAGTCCAAATAATTTTATGAAGCTTGTTGTTGCTTATGGAGCTGGTTTCTGGACAATGTTTGAAACAAGTTGAAAATACCGAGAATATCTTCATACACTGAATCCTATTGAGCTATTGCAAATGCATTAGGACGTATGCTTTGTCCTAATGCAACGGAATAAGGAGAAAGTATACTGGCCTACTTCTTCCCTGGATGAGCCTCCAAAATATATTGAGGCCAAAACTCCCAACACAAGTCTTTTTATTAGGTTTTGTTGTCTGGAGCGGTTCATGTACTCATGCACATACCAAATGACACCCACACATAAACAAAGCGGTGCTGTGTGTTTGCACTTGTTTATAGTGTATTTTCCCATTTGCTGGAGTGTGAAATAATAGTAATATTTAGGCAGCCAACAAATGAATGTGTAGCCTCCAGGTTTGAACAAGCAGATAGCTTACTCTTGGTTCATGAACTTGATCCCACCTGGTTCCCATGAAGCAGACCTGTCCCATTCTCTGGTTGATATTTGTCTCACTCTGTGATGCCATTTTTAAATCTTAAGGGCTTGGCTCATCCTCTCATTTTGATGTTCGCATTAGCACTGCTTGATCTCGTTAGCATGGTCTGTGAATGGAGCAGTTGAAGCTTACCTGCACTTCACACATGCATTTATGCTAGCGCTAGCCTTATCTTGGCTAGCTATCCAGTGGCGGCTATCTGCATTATTTAGACAGTCCAAGTTCATGCTCGACTTTGGTATTTCCAAATAGCAATAAACCCTTGACAATGGCAGGGGACCATAGTGGTTTTTGAAACACCGATAATATAGCTGCTATCAGTTAGCTTTATACGGACTGAGTGCTATAAAAGTGCTAGCCTTTCACCATAGCTATGCCAAGTTGGGTATCCTGGCCCAGAAAATGCAAAGCTTTTGTCATTCAGGCTTTTAAGTGTGATGTGTGAACAGCATTCTACTGTGTCCAACTTTCAAGAGGAAGTTATGGTGGTGTTGTAAGCCAATGTGTCGAAGCCTGACTTAATGATGTAATACAGCTTCCTATGTCCATTACATTTTATAGCAGGCATCAAAAGGCCAATTATTAACCACCGTTACAGTAATTCCACATGGGTCTTGTCAATGATGACAATGTCATGAGGTTTTCTACCTACAGACTATAGACTAATAATAACTTTTCATTTCCTATAGAGAATTTGGAATTGTTTCAATGAATACTTATTTAATTAAAATTGTAGCTTTTCTTGACCCATGGTTTAAGCAAAGCCTTTAGACAAAAACAGATTCATGCTTTATTGCCCAACACAATTCATGCTGCATGAACAGGGTTGGTTTTGCTGCGTTAGCAAGTACGCCCATTTGTATTTTTAGCCTCTTCTGACAGTGACTCAGACAGTCAGTGTGGTTCTGTGGGAGAAGGTGTGAATGTGCTCGTCACACTTCTCACAGTCCTACATATTCTCCCTATAGGTGGCGACATGAGACTGAAGTGTGTAAATGGCTTGAAGGGTTGCCCTTTGACTCTTCTCTTAACAATATCATACCAGACATTTAGCCCTATCTGTTTTGACAACTGGAACTTTTATTTGGTCTGGTGTGTGGACAGTTTTTTTGTTGTATGTTGACTGACAGCAGCGTCACCCTTGTGTTTGTTGTGTTTTTCTTGCCCAGATTCCTTGGAGGAGTCCTAGTTTATAAATATGAAATGGTACAATAACTCTGCTTGACCCAGATAGTTCTGCTTTGTCTGAGGTAATGAGAGGCAATTTGAAAATCTGTTACTCCGTCACAGGACAGCGTCTCAATCCTAAAGGACTAAAGAGATGGTTGGATTATTTTTTGCCCTGATAACTCTGGCAGACTTGGAATGGCCCTGGGAGAGGCCCTCATAAAAACATTGCCATGGAGACCGGTTGGATCTTTGGAACAACCGAAGGACCATGCGTTGATTCCAATTCTATTTATGTAGAGTAGAACTTGTTAATTTGGTTGCAAGAAATATTTGATACTGCTCAATCAGGGCAGTGATGGCTAGTTCCAAGGCTCTAAAAACCATTTGAAGATTTCCTATTATTCTTGCTGTGTGAAGAGGTCAGGTGAGCTTGCATGTGAGGTATCTTGTGTAATGTGGCTTATCTCCTTTTATGCAATAACTCAGCTTGAGCTTAATACACTGTTTTTAAAAACCACCCTAATACTGCAGGATGTTATTTCAATGAATTGTTCATCACTTCTGGTGGCAGTGACCACAAGATGGCAGCCCATAGTCATCAAATTCTGTTGATTGAGTCCCCTCTGCTTACTCTTCCAGACAAACGTTAGGTTAAAAGCATAGGCCTACAGCTTCATCCATGCACAGAGCACACTTGGAAGAGGAAATTGAGGTAAGTCTCATGTAATGTATGAAACACTGTGTTAATCTCTTACCGTAGCCGTTTGTGATTGCAGGACAGCACTATGGATGAAGAGGTCCACAGGAGCCCTGCGGCAGAGATATCGGTCACCAGCAATGGAGACCTGGAGGAGAGCCACGAGGATGTATTCAGGGTAAGGGCTGGACAGGGCCTCCTCTTTGGCACTGCACTCATTCACTCACTACATATAATTACATGCACGCACTGCTTCGCAAAACTGTGTTTGCACTTGAATTTTTTACTTGAAAGGGAACCACATTATTGCGACAATAATGAAAACAGAATAAATTGGTAGGTTTAAGCAAATTGGCAATCGGAGCCAGTGGAACAATGCACTGTTGTGACATACAGTATGTTGCTTTATTTTATGGCTGGTTATGACACCTACATGAGTGTCAAGCTACCATACAAGACAAAATTATTACATTGCACCATAGCGTACTGTCAACAGTATGTACAGTGCCTTGCGAAAGTATTCGGCCCCCTTGAACTTTGCGACCTTTTGCCACATTTCAGGCTTCAAACATAAAGATATAAAACTGTATTTTTTTGTGAAGAATCAACAACAAGTGGGACACAATCATGAAGTGGAACGACATTTATTGGATATTTCAAACTTTTTTAACAAATCAAAAACTGAAATTGGGCGTGCAAAATTATTCAGCCCCTTTTATTTTCAGTGCAGCAAACTCTCTCCAGAAGTTCAGTGAGGATCTCTGAATGATCCAATGTTGACCTAAATGACTAATGATGATAAATACAATCCACCTGTGTAATCAAGTCTCTGTATAAATGCACCTGCACTGTGATAGTCTCAGAGGTCCGTTAAAAGCGCAGAGAGCATCATGAAGAACAAGGAACACACCAGGCAGGTCCGAGATACTGTTGTGAAGAAGTTTAAAGCCCGATTTGGATACAAAAAGATTTCCCAAGCTTTAAACATCCCAAGGAGCACTGTGCAAGCGATAATATTGAAATGGAAGGAGTATCAGACCACTGCAAATCTACCAAGACCTGGCCGTCCCTCTAAACTTTCAGCTCATACAAGGAAAAGACTGATCAGAGATGCAGCCAAGAGGCCCATGATCACTCTGGATGAACTGCAGAGATCTACAGCTGAGGTGGGAGACTCTGTCCATAGGACAACAATCAGTCGTATATAGCACAAATCTGGCCTTTATGGAAGAGTGGCAAGAAGAAAGCCATTTCTTAAAGATATCCATAAAAAGTGTCGTTTAAAGTTTGCCACAAGCCACCTGGGAGACACACCAAACATGTTCAAGAAGGTGCTCTGGTCAGATGAAACCAAAATTGAACTTTTTGGCAACAATGCAAAACGTTATGTTTGGCGTAAAAGCAACACAGCTGAACACACCATCCCCACTGTCAAACATGGTGGTGGCAGCATCATGGTTTGGGCCTGCTTTTCTTCAGCAGGGACAGGGAAGATGGTTAAAATTGATGGGAAGATGGATGGAGCCAAATACAGGACCATTCTGGAAGAAAACCTGATGGAGTCTGCAAAAGACCTGAGACTGGGACGGAGATTTGTCTTCCAACAAGACAATGATCCAAAACATAAAGCAAAATCTACAATGGAATGGTTCAAAAATAAACATATCCAGGTGTTAGAATGGCCAAGTCAAAGTCCAGACCTGAATCCAATTGAGAATCTGTGGAAAGAACTGAAAACTGCTGTTCACAAATGCTCTCCATCCAACCTCACTGAGCTCGAGCTGTTTTGCAAGGAGGAATGGGAAAACATTTCAGTCTCTCGATGTGCAAAACTGATAGAGACATACCCCAAGCGACTTACAGCTGTAATCGCAGCAAAAGGTGGCGCTACAAAGTATTAACTTAAGGGGGCTGAATAATTTTGCACGCCCAATTTTTCAGTTTTTGATTTGTTAAAAAAGTTTGAAATATCCAATAAATGTCGTTCCACTTCATGATTGTGTCCCACTTGTTGTTGATTCTTCACAAAAAAAATACAGTTTTCTATCTTTTGTTTGAAGCCTGAAATGTGGCAAAAGGTCGCAAAGTTCAAGGGGGCCAAATACTTTCACAAGGCACTGTATGTTATATTATTTGGGGGGAAATTGACCATATAATGTTCATTGTTTTTGTGCACACATTGATGTCAGACATGCTCCTACCCCAATGTTCTGTTGCTGATGACTGGGATGAATACAGGAGCAGGACAAGACACCCTCTTTGTGACTGATGATTGATTTAAGGGCATGTACCTGATCTGGCGTTTATGATTGATTGGTCATAATGCTTCTTGACATTGTCAAGGTGTATGTTCTTAGTCCAAGTAAAGTGACACAGGATGGTCATAATGCTTCATGACGGTGTCATAAAATGTATTTTCTACAAGTTATTTAAAATATGATGAAATAACATAACTGTAACAAGTTCATTACAACAACAAAGGATTTAACTTCTTATGGCTACAGGGGCAGTATTGAGTAGCTTGGATGAAAGGTGCCCAGAGTAAACGGCCTGCTCCGCAGTCCCAGTTGCTAATATATGCATATTATTATTAGTATTGGATAGAAAAAACTCTGAAGTTTCTAAAACTGTTTGAATGATGTCTCAGTATAGCAGAACTCATATGGCAGGCAAAAACTTGAGAAGAAATCCAAACAGGAAGTGGGAAGTCTGAGGTTGGTCGATTTTCAACCCAGCCCCTATTGAATACACAGTGGGATATTGGTTATGTTGCACTTCCCAATGCTTCCACTAGATGTCAACCGTCTTTAGAAACTTGTTTGAAGATTCTACTGTGAAGTGGGACCGAATGAGAGAGGAATGAGTCAGGTCTGCCATGAGCTGACCATGCGCGTTCACATGAGAGGGAGCTCTGTTCCATCGCGCTTCTGAAGACAATGGAATTCTCCGGTTGGAACATTATTGACGTTTTATGTTGAAAACATCCTAAAGATTGATTCCATATATCGTTTGACATGTTTTTACGGACAGGAACGGAACTTTTTGACATTTCGTCTGCAGCTAGGGAACGCGCTTCATGACTTTGGATTTGTTTACCTAATGTGCTAACAAAAGTAGCTCTTTGGACACAAATGGACATTATCGAACAAAATCAAACATTTAATGTGGAACTGGGATTCCTGGGAGTGCATTCTGTTGAAGATCATCAAAGGTAAGGGAATATTTATATTGTTATTTCTGATTTCTGTTGACTCCAACATGGCAGATACATGTTTTTTTTTCTGAGGGCCATCTCAGATTATTGCATGGTTTGCTTTTTCCGTAAAGTTAAAAAAATATCTGACACAGCTGTTGCATTAAGGAGAGGTATATCTATTAGAGGTCGACAGATTATGATTTTTCAACGCCGATACCGATTATTGGAGGACAAAAAAGCCAATACCGATTAATCTGACGATTTTTATTTATTTGTAATAATGACAATTACAACAATGCTGAATTAACACTTATTTTAACTTAATATAATACATCAATAAAATCAATTTAGCCTCAAATAAATAATGAAACATGTTCAATTTGGTTTAAATAATGCAAAAACAGTGTTGGAGAAGAAAGTAAAAGTACAATATGTGCCATGTAAGAAAGCTAACGTTTAAGTTCCTTGCTTAGAACATGAGAACATATGAAAGCTGGTGGTTCCTTTTAACATGAGTCTTCAATGTTCCCAGGTAAGAAGTTTTAGGTTGTCGTTATTATAGGAATTATAGGACTATTTCTCTCTATACCATTTGTATTTCATTAACCTTTGACTATTGGATGTTCTTATAGGCACTTTAGTATTGCCAGTGTAACAGTATAGCTTCCGTCCCTCTCGTCGCTCCTCCCTGGGCTCGAACCAGGAACACAACGACAACAGAGCAAGGGAAACAACCACTCCAAGGCTCAGAGCGAGCGAGTGACGTTTGAAACTCTATTGGCACGCGCTAACTAGCCAGCCATTTCACTTCGGTTACACCTGCCTCATCTCGGGAGTTGATAGGTTTGAAGTCATAAACAGCGCAATGCTTGACGCACAATGAAGAGCTGCTGGCAAAACGCACGAAAGTGCTGTTTGAATGAATGTTTACGCGACTGCTTCTGCCTTCCACCGCTAAGTCAGATACTTAGATACTTGTATGCTTCTATGCTTAGTCAGATTATACGCAACACATGACACGCTAGATAATATTTAGTAATTTCATCAACCATGTGTAGTTAACTAGTGATTATGATTGATTGTTTTTTATAAGATACGTTTAATGCTAGCTAGCAACTTACCTTGGCTTGCTGCATTTGCGTAACAGGCAGTCTCCTTGTGGAGTGCAACAAGAGGCAGGTCATTATTGCGTTGGACTAGTTAACTGTAAGGTTGCAAGATTGGATCCCCGAGCTGACAAGGTGAAAATCTGTCGTTCTGCCCGAACGAGGCAGTTAACCCACCGTTCTAGGCCGTCATTGAAAATAAGAATGTGTTCTTAACTGACTTGCCTAGTTAAAAAAAGCTTAAATAAAGGTGTAAAAAAAAAAAAATAATAATAATCGGCAAATCCGTGTCAAAAAAATACAGATTTCCGATTGTTATATGAACTTGAAATCGGTATAAGATGTATGTTTGAGGAATTTTAATCATGAGATTTCTGTTTTGAATTTGGCGCCCTACACTTTCACTGGCTGTTGTCATATCGATCCCGTTAACGGGATTGCAGCCCTAAGAAGTTTTTAAGAAACAAACATTCAAGCGAAAGGAAACTTTTTGGCTGAATTAAAAAAAAAAAAAAAAGTGGGGTTTGACACATTTATGTAGGTGTCATAACCAGCTGTACAATAACACAATATTTGTCACAACACTTGTAAATATATGGGTCATGACCATGTTATGGCAAGTTATTTCTGCTGTTATGACATATTATGACATGGTTATGATCATGTCATAACTTGTTGACACTGGGTGTCAAGTAAAGCGTTACCAGATTATCTCCCCAGCAATGATAGTCTAACCCTATTCCTAGTGCTATACAATTATTCAATAAAGGATTACATTTCATATAGCTTGCCACTGTAGCTACATGGTTGTAGTTGTAATCAGTAGGATCAGGCAGCAGGTATTCTCCTCTACTTTCTGAGGATGATAATTGGTTGTCAGTGAAATTCCGTTTCAGCCTTAGTTTGTCGCAGTGCGATAAGACATCTAGACTGTCATTCTTGGCATGGCTTTTAACAGGCAAGCTGTGTCCGGCTTTATTGTCGCATCAATTTACTGGACATACAATGACGTTTGGAAAGATATGTCTTTCTAAGGATTACATCGCTGCAAGACATACTCTGGATGGACCTAGGCTCGACTACACGCTGGTAACTGACAAAATAAAGGAAAAGCCAACCTACTGTAATGAGTTAAGACACTATGTCCTGTCTAAGCAGGGGAAGGGAGAGGGGGGTTCTACTAAGCTATATGTAATTGTTTTAAGAAGGTCATACCAAGGATAATTTTGCTATTTGATTTTGAGACCCCTTGAAGTATATAGATTTTTATATACATATATAACAATTAGATAAACATGTGAATTTGGCTTTACTGCTACGTATTAGTCCATATGAACAAATTGAATAACAGATTCACTAGATGGAACCAATATCAAAAGGAAGTTAGTTCTATAGTGTCTCTCCTATATCTGAGAGAGATGTTTTACATGTATTTAACTCCTTATTTTTGGCACTAAACAGTCTCCACATATACACATGTATGTGGACACTTCTTCAAATTAGTGGATTGGCTATTTCAGCCACACCTGTTGATGATAGGTGTATAATATCGAGCACACAGCCATGCAATCTCCCTAGACATACATTGGCAGTAGAATGGCCTTACCGAAGAGCTCAGTGACTTTCAACTTGGCACCGTCTTAGGATGCCACCTTTTCGAAAAGTCTGTTTGTCAAATTTCTTCCCTGCTTGAACTGCCCTGGTCAATTATAATTGCTCTGTTTGTGAAGTGGAAACGTCTAGTGGCAACAACAGCTCAGCCGCGAAATGGTAGGGCACAGAAGCTCACAGAAAGGGACAGCTCAGTGGTGAAGCACGTAGTGTGTAAAAAGTAGTCTGTCCTTAGTTGCTACACTCCGTATCGAATTCCAAACTGCCTCTGAAAGCAACGTCAGCACAAGCTGTTCATCGGAAGCTTCACCAATTGGGTTTCCATGGCCGAACAGCCACACACAAGCCCAAGATCACCATGTGCAATGCCCAGCATCAGCTGGAATGATTTTATAGCTTGCCGCCATTGGACTATGGAGCAGTGGAAACGCTTTCTCTGGAGCGATGAATCACGCTTCACCATCCGGCAGTTAGAAGAACAAATCTATGTATGGCGGAAGCTAGGAGAACACTACCTGCTGCAATGCATGGTGCCAACTGTGCAGTTTGGTGGAGGAGGAATAATGGTCTGGGGCTGTTTTCATGGTTCGGGGCTAAGCCCCTTGGTTCCAGTGAAGGAAAATCTTAATGCTACAGCATACAATGATGTTCTTGAAGATTCTGTTCTTCCAACTTTGGACTGTTTGGGGAAGGCCCTTTCCTGTTTCAGCATGACAATGCACCCTTGCACAAAGCGAGGTCCATACAGAAATGGTTTGTCGAGATCGGTGTGGAAGAACTTGACTGGCCTGCACAGAGTCCCATCGAATCCCTTTGGGATGAATTGGAATGCCGACTGCGAGCCAGGCCTAATCGCTCAACGTCAGTGCCTGACCTCATTAATGCTCTTGTGGCTGAATGGAAGCAAGTCCCTGCCGCAATGTTCCAACATCTAGTGGAAAGCCTTCCCAGAACACTGGAGTCTGTTATAGCAGCAAAGAGAGGACCTACTCCATATTAATGCCATATTAATATTGGGGCGGCAGGGTAGCCTAGTGGTTAGAGCGTTGGACTAGTAACGGAAAGGTTGCTAGTTCATATCCCCGAGCTGACAAGGTCATCTGTTGTTCTGCCCCTGAACAGGCAGTTAACCCACTGTTCCTAGGCCATCATTGAAAATAAGAATTTGTTCTTAACTGACTTGCCTTGTTAAATAAAGGTAAAAAAAAAATGCCCATGATTTTGGAATGAGATGTTCAACGAGCAAGGGTCCACATGTAGTGTACTTACTTTAAAAAAAAAACTTTGACCATCTGACAAGTCTTTTGAGGCCTGTGGGCGTCCTAGAGCAAACAACCTACATGTATGTGTTCGTGAGTCTCACCGTTTAGTGTTTAACAGAAACTGTTCGGACGCTACAGCTTGTGGAGGCGGTAGAGCAAAACGGAGATCTCATCTTTCCATAGAGGTGTCATAATAATTTGTAGGCAAAAATGTTCGGACTCTACAGAATTTTGTGAGAAGACCGATATCCGGGATGTCTCAAATCTGTGTTTGTCAGACCATAACTCTCATCTTTCACCGCAGATGCGGAAGTGCTTGGATTGAGAAGCATCTAATGCATATTTCTAGGTTAAAATGACAGATTTTTATTGGGATTTTTTCAATTGTGCTTATTAGATTTCCACAGGTTCGCAGACATTACTCTAGGGGATAATAGGGTGTTGGGCCACGGCAAGCTGCCAGAACAGCATTCATGCGCCTTGGCATAGATTCGACAAGTGTCTGGAACTTTATTGGATAGATGTGACACCATTCTTCCACAGGAAATTCAATAATTTGGTGTTTTGTTGATGGTGGTGGAAAATGCTTTGTCAGTCACCATTCCAGAATCTCCCATAAGTATTCAATTGGGTCACGATCTGGTGACTGCCATGCATATGGACATAGTTTTCATGCCCGTCAAACCATTCGGTGGCCACTCGTGCCCTGGGGATGTGGACATTGTCAATGAGCAACTGGGCCTGCCCAGCATTTTTTTTGACCCTGCTTTCAATATACTTGGTCTCCCTCATTTAAAGTAATTTGATGCCCCAGCTGTGCATTTGAAACAGTAGCAGCAGCTCTTTTTGTGGCTCCACATCATGGGATTTAATTATGGACAAGCCTATACTTAGGCTATGCATCTACACTAACTCCCCATAATGACAAAGTGAAAACATGTTTAGACATTTTTGCAAATTTTATTGAAAATGAAATACATAAATGTCTCTTGCGTAAGTATTCACACCCATGAGTCAATACTTTGTAGAAACACCTTTGGCGGCAGTTACAGCTTTGAGTCATCTTGGCTATGTCAGTATTAGCTTTGCACATCAGGATTTGGGGATTTTTCTCCCATTTTTCATTGCAATTTTTCTCAAGCTCTGTTAAGTTAGTTTGGGAGCTTTGGTGAACAGCAATCTTTACGTCTTTCCACAGACTTTCAATGGGATTCAAGTCTGGGCTTTGGCTTGACAGCTGAAGGACTTTCATATTCTTGTTCTGAAGCCATTCCAGCGTGGCTTTGGCTGTATGCTTGGGGTCATTGTCCAGTTGGAATGTAAATCTTTGCCCCAGTCTAAGGTTGTTTGCGCTCTGAAGCAGGTTCTCATCAAGGATTTGCCTGCATTTGACTCTTTCATTGTTCCCTCTATCCTTACCAGTCTCCCAGTCCCTGCCGCTGAAAAGCATCCCCATAGCATGATGCTGCAACCACCATGCTTCACGGTAGGGATGGTGTTGGAAGAGTGTTGAGCTGTGCCTGGTTTTCTCCAGACATAGCACTTTGCATTCAGGTCTCATTAAACCACAATCTTTTGCCTTATGATCTGAGACTTTCACATGCCTTTTTGCAAACTCCAGGCGTGCTGTCATGTGCTTTTTTCTCAGGAGTGTCTTCCGTCTAGCCGCTCTCCCATAAAGCCCAGATTGGTGAAGTGCTGTGGAGACTGTTATCCTTCTGGCAGCTTCTCTGATCTCAGCAGAGGAACTCTGTAGTTCTGGTCATTGGGTTCTTTACAAACACGTGACTGGCTCAACTGTTCTGGGGAAATATGGTATTCTATGTATAATAATGTGATAGGTGAAAGGAAGAACGCGATATGCTTCATCTCCTAATGTATTGCACACGTTGACTGCAGGTATCTTCTTAAAGTAGCTTCAAATATTAAAATGTATTGTAAAACTAAAACTAAAATTCAACGGTATGGAAAAAGCAGCCTGTGGCTAGTTCCTAATACCCCAGTATACGTTATACCACCCAAGCCTAACTGGTATACATGTAATCCTACATATGTAATGGATCAAACCATAGGCCTATTCTTGTCCGTTGTCCATGTGGTATTGTTGCTCCTCTCTATCTATGCCCATGTTTATCATGTATTGATTGATGAATATATCATACTTATCCAGTTTAGAAAATGCAGACCGATGGTACATGGTATTAACATGAATGTCAAGACAGACATTGTGGAAATTGGTCGCATGCAGTTCAAATCCCGTCGATCCTCTGTTTATGTCACTGACGGTAAGGCTTTTGTGACCATTGTAAGCATATCGCCGCATTGGGGTCTTGCTGTCTAATTTATGTTTAGGGATCGTGCCGTGCTTTGTTAGGCTCTATGGTGTAATAAGGGGCAAGCAATAATGCTATATTTCCCATAAGAACAGTTACAAATCTCTGACATGCGTGCCTATTTTATGATGGAATAAATTGTAATACATAGTTCCGGAGTCTGGCGCAGCAGTAACGCTCCCGACTTGGGACCGTATGTCCCGACGGCGATGGGTCTCTGCTCACCTGTTTGTGCCCTTCCTTTTCTGTACCTCCTCCTTGGTTTGAGGTTACTTAGGTGTTTGGGCCACACATTCTGAACATGTGGATCTTACCCCTATCACTAAGTTTTTTTTTCTGTTAGCATTGGCTATAGTTAAGTTAGCAGTGGCTTTTGAAACACATCCGAATCAACCCGTAAGTGACAAACTAGAGCTAAGTATAAAAATAAATGAATGTCCTTTAAGATAATGTCATACGAATCATGTTAATTACAGAACATTGTCATGATGTGTAGGATACATGATCATTGTCATCTCCCTTTTAAAGTGAATTCCAATGTGTTGCCCAATGGTGGCAACTTGATCTTTTACACTGGACGTCAGCCAATAGCTTTGAGGCCGCGGGTGTGATTCATGGTGATTTGAGAGGAAGCAAGCAGAATGTACTTAAAGGGAAAATCTATTCTCATAAAACCTGTACAGGACACTTGTTTCTTGAAGTCCTTCAGTTGTCAGGAGTATTTTTTTTTTTATCTTAGTGACGATTGTAGTTCCATTTCGTGACAGTCTGTGATGCTTTCGATGTCTGTGTATGGGCACATTTTTGAAAATGAAATTCTGCTCATTGGTGGTGGTGGAAAAAGTACTCAACGTTCATACTGGAGTAAAAGTAAAGATACCTTAATAGAAAATGACTCAAGTACAAGTGAAAGTTACCCAGTAAAATACTACTTGAGAAAGTATTTGTTTTTAAATATACTTACGTTTCAAAAGTAAACGTATGAATAATTACATTCCTTATTAAGCAAACCAGATAGACAAGGTCACACCAACACTCAGACATCATTTTAAAAACAAAACATTTGTGTTTTGTGAGTCCGCCAGATCAGAGGCAGTAGGGATGACCAGGAATGTTCTCTTGATAAGTGTGCGAATTGGACCATTTTCTCTCCTGCAAAGCATTCAAAATGTAACGAATACTTTTGTGTTTCAGGGAAAACATATGGAATAAAAAGTAAAGAATTTTCTTTAGTAATATATTGAATTAAAAGTTAGAATATATAAATAGCAAGGTAAAGTACAGATACCCCCCAAAAAGGACTTTAGTACTTTAAAATATTTTTACTTAAGTACTTTACACCAGTGTCGTATTCTTCAATGTGAACCCCTTTCCTCTGACCGTTGCAATTTTTCCTCCCTGACTTTAGGACCCTTCTTACGGGGACCTGAACCTGTCAGAAAGCCACATCCACTCTGGCAGCTTTGCCTCGATGACAGAGGGCATCATTGCATCAGGACCATACAAAGGTACAGTAACCAGACTATCAAGAAATGGCGTGCAGCAGCAAATTGAATGTAAAGACTGTTTCCAGTGAGTGCAGGTTTTTCCTTTTCTACTCTAACCAGAGTACCTAGTACATTTTCTTTAAAAAAACATTTTTGGTGGGGGGTGGAGTGTAGGTCAGCTTTAATATTGCAGATTGTGGCTTCCATCAGTGTTGTCTGCCTCATTTCCAATCTCCCAGATGTATTTTTTTGTGCATTATACTGGCAGTACATATTACAATTGTTATCTTTTGGTTTTAACTCCATCTTTCAGCTACCCTCAACCCCTTCCATCTATCTCTGAAGACCATCTAGTTTTGTTTTTTATTTTTCAACTGTGCTGTTTCACAAAAGTTCTTAATAACCTACATACAGTTGAAGTTGGAAGTTTACATACACTTAGGTTGGACTCCACAAATGTCTTGTTAACAAACTATAGTTTTGGCAAGTCGGTTAGGACATCTACTTTGTGCATGACACAAGTCATTTTTCCAACAATTGTTTACAGACAGATTATTTCACTTATAATTAACTGTCTCACAATTCCAGTGGGTCAGATGTTTACATACACTAAGTTGACTGTGCCTTTAAACAGCTTGGAAAATTCCAGAAAAGGTCATCGCTTTAGAAGCTTCTGATAGGCTAATTGACATCATTTGAGTCAATTGGAGGTGTACCTGTAGATGTATTTCAAGGCCTACCTTCAAACTCAGTGCCTCTTTGCTTGACATCATGGGAAAATCAAAAGAAATCGGCCAAGACCTCAGAAAAAAAAAATTGTAGTCCTCCACAAGTCTGGTTCATCCTTGGGAGCAATTTCCAAAAGCCAGAAGGTACCACGTTAATCTTTACAAACAATAGTACGCAAGTATAAACACCATGGGACCACGCAGTCATCATACCGCCCAGGAATGAGACACGTTCTGTCTCCTAGATATGATCATACTTTGGAGCGAGAAGTGCAAATCAATCCCACTGTAGTGGTTTCTTTGCAGCAATATGACCAAAAAGGCCTGATTTCAAGCAGTCTCCTCTGAACAGTTGATTTTGAGATGTGTCTTACTTGAACTCTGAAGGATTTATTTGTGCTACAATTTCTGAGGCTGGTACTCCATTGAACTTAAACACTGCAGCAGAGGTAGCTCTGGGTCTTCCTTTCCTGTGGTGGGCCTCATGAGAGGCAGTTTCATCGTGGACCTTGATGGTTTTTGCGACTGTGCTTGAAGAAACTTTCTAAGTTCTTGAAAAGTTACGTATTGACTGACCTTGTCTTAAAACCTCTTATGGATTGGACCCCTTTAAAAAAAAAAATCCACCTAAAATGACACACCCATATCTAACTTCCTGTAGCTCAGGACATTAAGCATATTATTGATACCATTTAAAAGGAAACACTTTGAAGTTTGTGGTAATGTAGAATATAACACATTAGATCTGGAAAAAGATAGTACAAACAAAAACACGTTTTAATTGTTGTTGCGTCTTTGAAATGCAAGCGAAAGGCCAGACAGTGATGTAGAATTCTAGGTGTAATTTAGATATTGTCCACAAGATGGCAGCAGTGTGTGCATTGTTTCAGACTGATTCAGTGAAAAATTACATTACATCACAACACAATATTTTGTATAAAGTCTGCCAGGAGTTTGCCCAAATGTGCCAAATTGGTCCATTTATACTTTTTCAAGTATAGAGAACATACAAAAATGCTATGGTAATAAAAATAAAAAAATCCCTGGAATGAGTAGGTGTGTCCAAACTTTTGACTGGTACTTTTGACTGGTACTGTGTGTGTGAGTATTGATTAAATAAAATAAAAATGTATATTTTTTTGGACTGTATTGAAAATCATACTATCGGTATTTCAAAATACCCCAGTATGGTATACTGCCCAAGCCTAGTTTGCGTTATTCCCGTGTTTCGACAATCCACACTCGCCCTCCTCATTCAACCCCGGTGTTCAGGTTGTAAAATGCAAGGTACTTTGTTTGTGTCGCCCTAACAAGCTGCCCTTCTGTCCAGCGCCAGAGATATGGATGGATGAGGATGACATTTTAATTCATAAAGAAGGAGTCCAATTGAGTTTTAATGAATTGCCTCTGATCTCCGTTTGATTTCCTCCTGGCTCCCCTTTCTTTCATTATCGCATCCTCGTTACACATGCAAATAAATTAACTCTCTCCCCCTTGGCAACGGACTGGAGGCGCTGGCGTCCGGAGGTTGCTGCGGACTCTGAGTGTCCGCCGTCCCCTCTCAAGTCATGTAGATATCGTTTATTACTCGGAATTAATCAAGACCTATTGGAAAATTATTAACACAAGCTGTATAGATTTCAGGCTGTGGTGGGAACTGGAAAATACTTACCTTGGCATGCCCATTCAAGGGAGGGAGGTGAAGTCACTGAACACAGAGACTTGACGTTTGTATCAATTGACTCTTGTGACTGTAATTAACGGAACCAAAGTTTCACTTCAATGATACAGTATTTATGCAAAAATATTCAACACGACTGCCCTTTTGTCCAGATCCACATAATGTCTTTAATACATTTTGTTTTCTCTTTTCAGTGTAAATTATGTAACATTCTTACAACCGTGTGTGTGTGTGTGTGTGTGTGTGTGTGTGTGTGTGTGTGTGTGTGTGTGTGTGTGTGTGTGTGTGATACAACCATCCTAGCTCTGCAGATTTTGTTGTGAAGAGTCAGAATCATTTGATCACTTGTTTTGATACTGTAGCTTGTTTTTGGTCGCAGGTTCAGGAATGACTGAAGATTTACAACATTTACTTGGAGCTAACTTTGCAAATAGCACTGCTGGGGAATTAGAAAAGTCATAGTAAATCGATCAATAATATAATAATTTTAACAAAACATTTTCTTTAATTTATAATCTGTAGAAACTGAGAAAGGTTCAGGATTTTTGTGACATATCACAGTACAGTTGAAAAATATGGCGACGAGCAATCCCGTAACCGGGAGCGTAATTATAGCCTCAAGCTCATTACCATAACGCAACGTTAACTATTCATGAAAATCGCAAATGAAATGAAATAAATATATTGGCTCTCAAGCTTAGCCTTTTGTTAACAACACTGTCATCTCAGATTTTCAAAATTTGCTATTCAACAATAGCAAAACAAGCATTTGTGTAAGAGTATTGATAGCTAGCATAGCATTAAGCCTAGCATTCAGCACGCAACATTTTCACAAAAACAAGAAAAGCATTCAAATAAAATAATTTACCTTTGAAGAACTTTGGATGTTTTCAATGAGGAGACTCTCAGTTAGATGGCAAATGTTCAGTTTTTCCAAAAATATTATTTGTGTAGGAGAAATCGCTCCGTTTTGTTCATCACGTTTGGCTAAGAAAAACCCCCGAAAATTCAGTCATTATAACGCCAAACTTTTTTCCAAATTAACTCCATAATATCGACAGAAACATGGCAAACGTTGTTTAGAATCAATCCTCAAGGTGTTTTTCACATATCTATTCGATGATATATAATTCGTGGAAGTTTGGTTTCTCCTCTGAACGACATGGAAAAATGCATGCAGCTGGAGATTGCGCACCAATTTAGACGGAGGACACCTGGCGGACACCTGGTAAATGTAGTCTCTTATGGTCAATCTTCCAATGATATGCCTACAAATACGTCACAATGCTGAAGACACCTTGGGGAAACGACAAAGTGTAGGCTCATTCCTGGCGCATTCACAGCCATATAAGGAGACATTGGAACACAGCGCCTTAAAAATCTGGGACATTTCCTGTTTGAAATTTCATCTTGGTTTCGCCTGTAGCATCAGTTCTGTGGCACTCACAGATATCTTTGCAGTTTTGGAAACGTCAGAGTGTTTTCTTTCCAAAGCTGTCAATTATATGCATAGTCAAGCATCTTTTCGTGACAAAATATCTTGTTTAAAACGGGAACGTTTTTCATCCAAAAATGAAATACTGCCCCCAGAGTTTCAAGAGGTTAATTGAAACAAACCTGGATGGTGGTAGGGGTTGGGGGGAGCTGAAGGGAGGAACAAAAAAAAACAAGGCGACTAATATACTGTGTCAGTAAAATGTATGTATAAGCAGGAAGTAGAAGCTTAGGTATTGTTGTCCATTAGGTTACTCTAATTAGAGGAGGGAGGATCGGGTTAGGGGAAAAATAATAAAGAAGGAATATATACACTACCGGTCAAAAGTTTGGGGTCACTTAGAAATGTCCTTGGTTTTGAAAGAAAAGCATTTTTTTTTTTGTCCATTTAAAAAAACATCAAATCAGAAATACAGTGTAGACATTGTTTACGTTGTAAATGACTATTGTAGCTGGAAACTGATGATTTTGAATAGAATATCTACATAGGTGAATAGAGGCTATTATCAGCAACCATCACTCTTGTGTTCCAATGGCACGTTGCGTTAGCTAATCCAAGTTGATCATTTTAAAAGGCTAATTGATTTAGTTTGGGAAACAGACACCTCACAAGCCTTCAACTGGCAGCTTCATTAAATAGTGGCCGCAAAACACCAGTCTCAACGTCAACAGTGAAAAGGCGACTCTGGGATGCTGGCCTTCTATGCAGAGTTCATTTGTCCAGTGTCTGTGTTCTTTTGCTCAATCTTTTATTTTTATTGGCCAGTCTGATATGGCTTTTTCTTTGCTACACTGCCATTGGAACACAGGAGTAATGGTTGCTGATAATGGGCCTCTGTACGCCTATGTAGATATTCCATTCACAATCTGCCATTTCCAGCTACAATTGTCATTTCCAACATTAACAATGTCTACACTATCTTTCTGATCAATTTGATGTTGTGTTAATGGACAAAAAAATGTGGACATTCCTAAGTGACCGCAAACTTTTCAACAAATAATACATGGGCAATAATAATGATAATGCAGTGGGTACACTTTGAAAGTTGTAGTCCTTTCCGACATAGCTAGCGTACAGTAGTGTTGGTTGATAGTAGCCACATACTTAGCATCAGAGGTTTTGCGTGATGTGCTGAAATGCCCAGTCATCACCAGCAAGGCGGCGGTGGGTCGAACCGTGTCCCAGGCAACAACTTTGAACTCTGTTTGTTGTATACCTTCCTGTTTGTGGGTATGTGGTGTTCATAAGGACACATCAACACACTGAGAAGGTTCCTGACCTGACCTGGGCCAGTGTTCACAAAGCGTCTGATCTGGGATCTGTCCATGTGATATTTCATTCATTATGGTCTAAACTTATCTTAGATCAGCACTCCTACTCTGAGACACTTTATGATTACAGACCTGATATGTCACTTCTCAACTGGCTAACCCATAAAAGCATCCAAAGGCAAGTCTACAAAGACAGAAAGGGTTCTATCATTGCGGCCTGTCATTTTTACAGCAACATCTGTGCTTTTCATTAAAAGTCGAGCATAGGCTTAAATGGCAAGTACAGAACGTTTGTTCCATGGAGGTTTCACTGACAAGTAACATCAAACCAAAAGCAAGGTGCAGGCATAGTACATTGTGTCCAATGTGGTGTCAGGTAGTCCAATTGCTTTAGGAGTCTTTACTTGGTACGATATGAACCTAGTTGTGCCACTGATCCCCTTTTAGTCCAGTGGGACTGTTCTGTGCCTGTCATCTCAAGATTACA
Source organism: Oncorhynchus clarkii lewisi (assembly GCF_045791955.1). Taxonomy (NCBI): domain Eukaryota; kingdom Metazoa; phylum Chordata; class Actinopteri; order Salmoniformes; family Salmonidae; genus Oncorhynchus; species Oncorhynchus clarkii. The sequence goes on from NC_092156.1 coordinate 53,888,014, forward strand.
CCTCTTATTCGGTCTTTAGTGGTGGACCACCCCATCCATAGTGCTATTCAGACCCAAAGGAACACCCAAGGAGGACCTGTGGGAGATTCCATTTGACAGCTCTAGATAGGGGGGGGGGGGTTGTTGAATTGACTTACTAATCAATCGCCACTGTTGCCTGCTGTTTCCAGTGTCAGCAAGCCAGCCTACGTCTCCCGTGGCACCTGTAGCTCCCAGCTCAGCCGCGGCTAGCCGTCTGGCGCGACCCATCAGCGATAGTCAGACTGAGATACAGAAAGGTACCCGCAGCAACAGAGACGGTGTATATATATATATAAACAGACTTGCTTTCTGCTCCCTCTTATTTCTGGTTGGGCTTCTCCCCCTTGCTCCCTCCTTTGTATCAAGGCTCTGTGTCATTCCTTCAAAATCCATCGTCCACGTCCTTCTTCATCGACTTCTACTGCCGTTTCTCTTCTGTCTTCGCGTCCTTCCCCTCTCTCTCTTCGTTCAATTTCACCTTTGGCTTTTAGCTGCGAAGGATGCAATTACCTGAAAGCTTGACGGTGGTTTCTGGTTTGTAACAGCTGAGGTTAGGCCACTGGAAACTAATTATGTCGGTTGTCTGCATTTCTCCCATAGCTGGTTATAGGGGTCCTCATCTTGTTTCAACATTTCACAAACACACTTGCTAGGACCTTACACAGCTTCACCTGAGTTTTAATCAGCATCCCTGCTTAACTCCTGTGTCCTCCTTGCATCACTGGGCTCCCATAGTTCCTTGCAGACCTCCCTCAAATGGAAAAACCTCCCTTCTACTCTAAATGAAACTCCTTGCTGTTGCTTGTTACTAATTTATTTTCCCTGCAGGTAAACGTATATACTTTAGTATTTCACCTGTAGATGATAATCGTCAAAGTATCATAGTCGCCATCTAACTTTTACTCAGTGTTTCCATGTTCCAGTCTGATGACATGACTGGAAATGGTATATCAATCCTATGATTGATTCACCATAGTCTCACATCTACATTTTATATTCTCCAACACTTTATCTTCCCAGATCCCCAAGCTAACAGATACAGCCTCTCTCGACCATTCATGACAGTCGCCTTTCTCTTCAGGCACTATGCAAGGGCAGCCACAGAGCGGGCCGGTGGTCCTGGCAGACGACCTGAAGAACCCGGCCATGGAAAAACTGGACCTAGTGAGGAAGTGGAGCATCAACACGTACAAAGTAATATTTGCCACCAGCACTTACTGCCTCTCTTTCTTTTCTAACTCCCACTCACTCATTCTCAACCTTGCTTTTTCACACCCCTATCTCCTTAGTACCTTTTCTCCTCTCACAATCCGGTTCCCACTTTGCAGGTAGACTACCCCTTTTTTCCTGGCATCGCAACACACACACACACACACACACACACACACACACACACACACACACACAGCTTTTCATAGCCAGGGTTGGATTGGTGAGCTACCTATGATCTCATCTGTCCATAATTCCCCAGTGTGCTGTGAATGTTTACTTCTGGCTCCCCTGCTTTATTGTACACTCACAAAAGAACAAGACAAAAGGGTTGCTGTAGAACATCTGATTTAGCCAAACTGTTTCTCAGTGATAATACACGGCACTACATACTTTTAATACCCAGTGATAATACACAGCACTACATACTTTTAATACCCATTAAAGATATTGCTTTGAATGTGATCAGAGATTTAGATAAAAATGTAAATAAAATCTGTCTGTTCCCAGAGCCAACATACAGGCTTTAGCTTGGAGGGCTAACATGGTATTGAGACATGTCGATGACCTGGGTTTGATACCTGGGGTTGGTTACACTAACTATGTATCTGATGTTGGGTTCTCAACCCAACATCAGATTCACTAGAATTCTAACGATGTTGGCGCTATCTCATTTGTAACCATGGTCAGCTACTCTCGGATGCTAACTATGCTAACACTAATTCGTTTGAAACCCCAGGTCAGTTACACTGGGATAATATATGTCAACGCTAACTTGTTTGAAACGCAAGGTCCGTTATTCTCAAATGCTAACAATGCTAATGCTAAATCATTCCATTTGGTCAGTTACACTAGGAATGCTAACACTTCTCTCCCCGCAGTGCACCAGGCAGATCTTGTCGGAGAAGCTGGGCCGCGGCTCACGGACGGTGGACCTGGAGCTGGAGGGGCAGATCGAAGTGCTGCGCGACAACAAGCGCAAGTACGAACACGTGGTCAAGCTGACCCAGACTCTGGCCAACCAGCTCACCCAGATGATGCAGACTCAGCGGCAGCTTGGCGACGCCTTCGCTGACCTCGGCCTCAAGTCGCCAGAGCTCCATGTGAGTCAGTCACTATTTTTTAACTCTGACCTAAACGAGCAACCTGAAGCTGGAGTAGGTTGAAGTAGTTGAAACAAATACAAGATCAGTTTTTTTCTTCATGCCTGTAATGTTAATGGAAGGTTAGGATTGGGAGTAAAGTAACCTCCTCCTAGATCTGTGGTTTGGGACATACCTTTTAAGGATGGCTGTTTCTGGCTCTGGTTTGTTATCAGTACTCTGAAATTACTTCTATTCCTCATCACTTTTTTTCCATAACCACTGATAGCTAGGTGAAAGGACTGGGTAGGTTAACACTATTCTGCTTTCACCTGTCAGATCAGTCAGTGATTTTCTCCCTTTTTTTACTCGAGCTGCTTCAGGTTGCCTCAGTGCGGATGATGCTGAGTGGGTTCACTTGTGTTGAATTCTCAAATGCACTAAAAGCCTTTGATAAATTGGTTTAATTTGTATCTATATAAAATGGATTTAAAAGACAGACCGCTTAATGCAAAGAGGGACCTATTTTATGTGACTTAGCTGTTTTATACATGATGCATAATTTATTATTTGTAGTAAATGTATTATTGATGATTTACCCTGAAATAATAAACAAATGTCCCTCGCACTAACTCTCTTGCGCTGGCTCTATGCATACTCACACATACTACACTGGCTTTCCAACACACACACACACACACACACACACACACACTGCATACGCTCACACACACACACACACACACACACACTGCATACGCTCACACACACAAAACACGCCTACATGTATATTGACCCTAAACACAGACACACTTTCACCCTCTTCACATACGCTGCTTCCACTCAGTTTCCTGACAAGGGGTTGGAACAAATGATTTCTCAATCGTTTCATTCTGAACAGAACCGTCATTTCCACCCCACCCACTGTTCCAAACAGCAAAGTGAAGTTCTGAACCGGTTCGAACCCCCAACAAGTAATGGTTTATATAGTTTCTTTCTCTTCCATTTTAAACCTCAAATAATGGTATAATTTCTTTTTTTTACATTTAGCTCTACTTTAACTTACTTCACCAATGGATAGAGCAGCTTGCTATGGAGTGGGCAAGATATGTACATGCATTGGACAGACAAGTGTAGGGTGCGGCAGAAATTTTCCGGGTGAGGAGAGCGCTGGGCATGAAGGCATGGGCATGTTATGGCATGCATGATCTGAATTAGGCCCACAGAATTAGATCTATGAAGGAGCGGCTTCGATGAGGAAACTTTTGAATGTCAAACGGAGTTTGCTTAACTGACATTGGACCAGGGATAGCCCTTGATCATGACTCTCAGTTCCATTACATTACACATAATGAGGCCGATAGTTTTAAGAGCTAGACCACAGCTAGCTGGTATGTGTAGAGCAGCACCAGAGTTAAAGTAAAGACTTTTGGAGTTAATAAATCCAATGTGAAACGTGATATCGATAGTAACCTTAACCAGAATTGATAAAGTTCATCCATTGTTCTCTTAATTAAAAAAATCCCTCTTGCTAATTTTTAAATCACGCTTGTAACGTCAGTAGCTACAGTAGACTGCATGCTTCGGAGGGAGGGGAAGGTAGCCTACATACACACCTGGCAAAGATTTTCAGCTGGTGGGCAGCCAGACACTGGAAGTTTGAGTGACAGTGAGGGCTTTGCATAGGCGCTTTGAGTTTTTTTTGTGGGACTGGAACAAACTGTGCGGAACATAAAATAACGTTATTAACCGGTTCATATGCTTTTAAAATAACACGGCTCTGTTGCGGAACAGTATAGATAACTTTCGTTCTGCTTCCGTTCCTCCCAAAAATGTTATTTTCCGGTTTTGTTATGTTCGCTGAACCGTTTCCTACCTCCTGATTGCCTGGTCCCTTTTATCCCTACCTACATGTACGTATTACCTCAACTACCTCGTTATTTTGTGTTACTATTTCCTTATTTTTTTGTGCACATTTTTCTTTGTAACTCTGTATGGTTGGGAAAGGGCTCATTAGTAAGCATTTTACAGTGAAGACCACCTGTTTTTATTCTGCGCATTTATTTGAAATGCATGTTTTGTAAGTATTTGCTTATGCGTAAATGATAGCTAGTTTTTATAGCCACCTAAAACCCTATAGGCAATTATGAACAGTAAACTGGGTGGGACCTGTACTTCATGTTCTATCTTTATTGTAATGGGATTTATGCACATCCCCCCCCACCTGCTGCCTAATGAAAGGGTTGTGTGTGTGTGTACATGTTTGTGTTTCAATGTTCTGTTTATAAGATGGTAGCACTGCCATGTTTCGTGTTAGATTTACTTCTGTTGCATGATGAATAAGCCTGTCCAAAATGGTTTATTTGCTGTGACATTTGGGCCTAGACGTTCATGGTTTGTTAAGAGTTAAGACTTCCATTTTGTATTAAAGGTTTAAATAAACATGTATCGAGATTTAAGAAAGCACAGCTCGTGGTTGGAAGTTAAATGTGACTGTCTGAATTGTCATTGGATGTCAAAATGATCTATGAGCTCTCAATTGGAAACCCTTTAAGGGAATTCTATAATGATTCAAATATGTAATTGTGTCCTCACTCTAAAAGCAATTTTCCCATGACATTGATGGGTCACTCAATATCCATTCATCTCTTTAGGAAATAAAGACCTTTTGCCTCATATTTTAGGGAAGTAGTATTTTGATCATATTCAACGATGCTATGCTTGCTCAGATAATACAGTTGTTCTATGGTAGTCATTATATAAATGTGTGATGCAATCTTGTCTTTCAGGAGGAGTTTGGCTACAATGCTGACACTCAAAAACTTTTGTCCAAAAATGGGGAGACCCTACTGGGAGCTATCAACTTCTTCATTGCCAATGTGAACACACTGGTGGACAAAACAATTGAGGACACTATGATTAACATCAAACAGTATGAAACTGCCAGGTAATATGAGAATATCAGTTTAAATTGGTTCACTGTTACTTATTGACTGACTTGCATCCTCTTATTGAACATTTTGAGAGCATATGTTATTCCTAGTCATTTTCTGAAATGGACTCAGTTTAGGAAATTGCCATGGCCGATTAAGTGTTTTGGGGAGGTTTCATCAATGTTTTGTAGGATTTTGTTTGACTCTTGGACGTGTTATTTTCCCTAGCCTGGTTGCAGATCTGTTTGTGCTGTATAATCAACTCCTCTGGTCGTTGTCTGGCAAGACGATGACAGCTGGAGTTGTCAAGACGGCTATAGTACCCGAAAAATGTAAGTGAAAAAAATAGTATGTAGTTGACCTCCGTCTGCTCTTTGACATCCCCTGTAGGGTTGAGTTCGACGCGTACCGCACAGACCTGGAGGAATTGAACCTGGGGCCGCGGGATGCCACCACTCTGCCCAAGATAGAATACTCCCAGCAGCAGTTCCAGATCCACCGCGAGAAATACGAGAAGATGCGCAACGACGTCTCCATCAAGCTCAAATTCCTGGAAGAGAACAAGGTACTTCCGATGCTAGTTTTAGGCTACTCCTGATATGGCAGCTAAGTCTTTTTTCAGCATCAAGCTAGTACAGAATACATGTGACCAGATTTTGTGTCCTTACTAGGATGTAATTGTCTTGGAACCTTTGCTGTCAACTAGGGATTGACATGGGCAACCAGCATCCCGGGAACACATTTCACATTTCCCGAAATAATAACATTTTTCCCCAATGTCGCACTAATGCAATTCCAAAAATTCTCAACATGCGCAGCAGCAGATGAGCCAAAAATAAAATAGCACATTGTCCAAACAGGTTGTTGCATGGAAGGCTTTAGCCAAGCGTATTTACTTCACACAAAGTAACCATAAATTCAAAGCACATGCCTAATTGACACTGCCGGACTGCACATGCAACCCGAATGCAGTTAAACACTACACCAGGGGTGGGCAATTCCAGTCCTCGGGGGCCTGATTGGTGTCACAGTTTTGCCCCAGCTAACACACCTGACTCCAATATTCGCCTAATCATGATCTTCAGTTTAGAATGCAATTTGCTTAATCAGGTGTGTTTGCTACGGACGGAGAAAGTGTGACCAATCAGGCCCCCGAGGACTGGAGTTGCCCACCCCTGCCCTACACTATAGCCTATAAAATGTGTGCTTCTTTGAGCTATCATTGTGACTCTTCAGACAGTCACAAATTGTATATGCCCATACCTAATTCACTGTTCAAGAGTCGTATGGCTTGGGGCTAGAAGGCCTCTAGGCCTTTTGGACCTAGACTTGGCGCCCTGGTACCACTTGTCATGGTAGCAGAGAGAACAGTCTATGACTAGTGTGGCTGGAATATTTTACAATTTTTAGTGACTTCCTCTGACACCGCCTGGTATGGAGGTCCTGGATGGCAGGAAGCTTGGCCCCCGTGATGTACTGGGCCGTACGCACTACCCTTTGTAGTGCCTTGCGGTCGGAAGCCAAGCAGTTGCCATACCAGGCAGTGATGCAATCAGTCAGGATGCTCTCGATGGTGCAGCTGTAGAACTTCTTGAGGATCTGATTACCCATGCCAAATCCTTTCAGTCTCCTGTGGGTGAATAGGTTTTGACGTGCCCTTTTCACGACTGTCTTGGTGTGCTTGTATATGGACTTGGTCTTTTACCCAAATAGGGCTATCTTCTGTATACTGAAATGCTCTGAGACCAGGTTGGCCAAATCTAAAACTGACCAGTGTTGCTGTTTGAAAAGTCTGGTGGGATATTTGCTAAATAAATAAAAAAACTGGTCCATTACACAGTTGTTCAACCGGCATTAAATGCAACTGTGTTGTCTGACTCTGTGTGCTTATGTCTTTCTGTTCTTTTTCCTCCTTCCTCTCCCAGGTGAAAGTGTTGCACAACCAGCTGATCCTCTTCCACAATGCCATCGCAGCATACTATGCAGGAAACCAGCAGCAGCTGGATCAGACGCTCAAGCAGTTCCACATCAAGTTGAAAATGCCCGGCGGGGATACACCATCTTGGCTGGAGGAGCACTAATCAACCGATCCACCCCTCCCAAAAAATCCAGTGGTTTGGTCTGGAGAGGCATGAGGAAATGCTCTCCCCTCCCCGTCTGCCTCTGTTCCTCCCACTTTTCTTCAGGATTGTAAAAGTTGTTAGGCAAAGCAACACTAAGACAAATAAATAATAAAAAAACAAATAAATATTTATCAATCTCTTGGTTGATAAACTGTACGTTCTGTTTTCTACTATGCTCTTGTTCTTCCCGTACAAGGAAATCCATTGACCGTTCTAATCGTGAAGTGGCCATCTCTCTTTTTCTCTCGTTCTCTTCTTTTTTACATGGAACTGCTGCAGTTCTTTTTGAATCATGGGAAATTCACTTTTTGGGGTTGATTTGACAAATCTAGTGAGAAGCACAGAGATGCTAAATACATTTTGGAAAGTGTAAAAGGACTTTTTACTCCAGCTTATGAATGTTGTATCTCGACACTGTAGAGACGTTTTGGGACAAATGGCTGTCATCTTCTTGACTCTGCATCCAGTTGGTTAACTTATCTCCACTTTTTGTAAAACTCTGGCCACCTATTGATGGAGTAACACTAATGATAGGCATCATTAAATGTACATGATGCATCATAAGCAAGATGTGACACCTGTTATACCCAGTGTATGACTGTAGGAAATGGATTACCACCTTCTTGGAATTAAATACAGTAGATTAGATGGTTGGTTTTCACTGTTTGAGTCATTGCATTGTACTGTAATGAATAGCCATTTTATAACAAGCGTCAATGTCATGTTTAAGGTGCTATTATGTTGCAATAATGATGTTCATTAGTGTTAACCATTTGTCTTTGACTTTAATCATGGGTATATGATAGACAATATTAATTATTGAATTGAACATTTTGTAATTCCAGAGAAATTGAAGGACCAGCCTTACCACGTGAACTTGATGTGCCTTGTTTTATGTCTGTACAATTCTCTCGCTCTGTCTGATGTTTCAACTAAACACAGACCCCTCACACTGCCAGCTTCAGGACCACATAGCTGTAGATGGATAGATAAAGAATGGACCAACATTACCTACATCACATACACTCCATACCAACATAAACCACTCAATTATCCTATTTCACGATTACCTCGCCGTGTGAATAGAATCCTTTTTGCTGCATTTGAGAAGCGGGGTAAATATGAGTTAAATCTCTAATTAGCAGCTGTTATCTGCTTTAAAGCTAACCTATATGCTAAACGTGAGCGTAAATGTTTGCATTTTAGAATGAGCAACAAAAGTTCAGTCTTAGCATTGGACAATGACAATCTCTATGCTAGTTAATGGAACAAGAAGCATGTTGATTCCCTTGACTTTCCAATTGCAGTGATTTTTAAAAAAACGATATCTTCCTCTCAAATATATATATATATATATATATATATATAAAATACTGCACATTTATGTGCATGAGACAAAAAACACTTGTAAGAACTGTGTATATGAGTTGAAAGTGGATCTGAAAAACATTTGTACATAGGAAAGACCAGCATCCTCTGCCTGAGCTTCTAACCATTTGAATAGTTATTTTCTGAATACTATGGTTATTTCCTTCGAAAGGACCACAGGTATTCTAGCCAGCTGTCTCGTCCCCACGGGCAAAATATGGGATGTCATAATGACGTTATATTCTGGTTGAAATGTTAGCCAGATGACAACCAGGTGAAGACATCTTTTTCATGGTGCCATATTTTGGTTATCTGGTAAAATGACATCTAAACACCTTCCCTTTAGAACCTGACCATAATATTCACAAAATAATGTTATTGCAACCACTTTTGCCCACGGGTTCCTCTGTCTTCTATTTGCACCTACAGTACCATTCCTGCTGTACAACAGCATGTGTGCATTGTACATCAATCTGTTCAATGAATTGATGTAAGCATAGATAAATATATATTTGTAATTTCCTCTATTTTACCTTAGATATTTTATAGGGTATATGAATGAACGCATGGGGCATTTTTCTCATGGTGATTAACAGATGAGTTCAAAAACAGGTTTCTGAATGTTGTGTAAAGTCTTTTGGGGGAAAATAAAATGTTTTCTTTGTGAATGTCTCATTTGGTGTTTTGGTATGTTTCCAATAATTGAGTGAAGGTGTTTTTATATTTTCACAACTTCTTTGCATTTTTGCCTTTGTTATATGATTTGTGTGTACATTTGGGTGATTTAGCCTCATGTTGTGCTGCCACCAGGGCCTGCTATGCGAAGGCTTAGCTACAGTATATAAATAAAGATATTTTCTGGTGTCCCCCTTTAATTTTTTTTAAATACCTAAAATGCACATTGATATGGCCTGTTTTCTATTGATAAAGAGATTAATTCATTATGGAAGCATATTTTATATGACTAAAGCACATCCTAAAACTGAGTGGAATATATATATATATATTTTAAAGACAATTCTAGTGCATCATCCATCACCTTTGATTTGAGGCTTTTCCAAGTATTTTATAGTCACCTACCTGCAACATCCAAAAGTCTTAAGCGTCACAGGATCTAGCTGATTAGTTAAGAACCAGAATGGATGTGAAGTTTAACGTCGGGTCTTCTCAAAGCCATAACAACATAAAAGCAAGTGCTTGTGGAACTGATTTGTCAGTGCTTAATAAATTGTTGTTGCTCTGAAATTTGTCAACAATTCAACTTTCCTCGCTCCTGGTCAGTTTTCAACGATTTCATTCCTCAGATTCTATTGTTTGTCATTTTTTCTGATTGTACCATTTCAGAACGTCAAAGCCTATCAGTTTTAACAGTCCATTTGTAGTCATCAGACATTAACAGTGTAAGTGGTCACTCACTGGGATATATTATTCATAAGCATAGACTGTATGGTATATGTTATTTATGTTTGCCTGGATCACTGTTACTGTAATATAGAATGATCTGTTTTGTATACATGTTTGGCATGTAAAACACCTGCATAAAGTCATGTGTGCCTCAAAGTGTGACACATAAAACATGTAAGTGTATCCTAGCTCATCCCAGGCCTAAACACACTAATAACAACAGTAACCATAAAATCTAGGCAGCATAAAACAAACCTTCACACCAACAAATCTGTCACCATAGTGAGGGTGACAAAGTGGCTGTATTGTAGTAGCAGTCCCTTGAGCGAGTGGTGAATTCTGGAAGGGCTCTAAGTTGTTTATGTGCCCCACTCCTCCCACCACCCTTGGGAAGTAAAAGAAGCTTGTAGAAACCGATTGGATTAGCCATTTACACAACAGCCATTGCTCCCTATCCCAGTCTGCTGTCAACATATGCTTCAAGATGGCCACCATTGTTCCTGTACCCAAGAAGGCAAAGATAACTGAACTAAATGACTATCGCCCCTGTAGCACTCATTTCTGTCATGTAGTCATGAAGGGAAGAGAGAGACTAGTCAAGGATTACCTTCCACCCTAGACCCACTTCAGTTTGCATACTGCCCCAACAGGTACACAGACAATGTCATCGCCATCATGAATGGCTAATTTGCCCTATCCCATCTGGACAAGAGGAATACCTACGTAAGAGTGCTGTTCATTGACTTCAGCTCAGCATTCAACACCATAGTACCCTCCAAGCTCATCATTAAGCTTTCAACCCCGCCCTGTGCAATTGAGTCCTGGACGGGCCGCCCCCAGGTGGTCAAGGTAGGAAACAACATCTCCAATTCACTGATCCTCAACACTGGGGCCCACAAGGGTGCATGCTCAGCCCCCTCCTGTACTTCCTGTTCACCCATGACTACGTGGCCATGCACGCCTCCACCTCAATCATCAAGTTTGCAGACGACACAACAGTAGTGGGCTTGATTATCAACAACGACGAGACAGCCTACAGGGAGGAGGTAAGGGCACTCGGAGTGTGGTGTCAGGAAAACAACCTCTCAATCAACGTCAACAAAACAAAGGAGATGATCGTGGAGTTCAGGTAGGGGAGCACCCCCCTATCCACATCGACGGGAGAGTAGTGGAGAAGGGGGCAAGTTTTAAGTTCCTCGGCATACACATCACGGTCAAACTGAAATGGTCCACCCACACAGACAGTGTGGTGAAGAAGGCGCAACAACGCCTCTTCAACCTCAAGAGGCTGAAGAAATTTGGTTGTGACCTAAAACACTTTACATCACAGCCTGCTACGGCAACTGCACAGCCATCAACCGCAAGGATCTCCAGAGGGTGGTGCGGTCTACACAACGCATCACCAGGGGAAAACTACCTGCCCTCCAGGACACCTACAGCACCCGATGTCACAGGAAGGCCAAAAAGATCATCAAGGACAACAATCAGCCGAGCCACTGCCTGTTCACCCCGCTACCATCCAGAAGGCGAGGTCAGTACAGGTGCATCAAAGCAGGGACCGAGAGACTGAAAAACAGCTTTTATCTCAAGCCCATCAGACTGTTAAACAGCCATCACTAACTCAGTGAGGCTGCTGCCTATATACAGACTCAAATCATTGGTTGCTTTAATAAATGGATCACTAGTCACTTTAAATAATGCCACTTTAATAATGTTTACAAATCTCACATTACTCATCTCATATGTATATACTGTATTTTATACCATCTATTGCATCTTGCCTATGCCGCTCGGCCCCCACTCATCCATATGTTTACATGTACATATTCCTATTCCTTCCCTTTACATTTGTGTGTATTAGGTAGTTGTTGTGGAACTTAGATTACTTGTTAGATATTACTGCACTGGCGGAACTAGAAGATCAAGCATTTCGCTACACTCGCATTAACATCTGCTAACCATGTGTATGTAACCAATAACATGTTATTTTATTTGATCATCAGCTAGCCTAGCCAGGCACATTAATGGATTAGCATAGAGTCCAGTACCGCATTGGCATGATGGCTAGGCTAATTATCCCCAAGTCTATATGGGGGACTTACGTGAACGGTAGGCTCAAAATAGGATTTTGCATGAATGTAATCATGAGTCTGAGGTGGGCAGTCTGGAGAGGAACCTGAAGGTATAGGCCCTGAGAGAGATGCCTGCTTGTGCTTGAGAGGATGTGGCTGTCAATGTCACTTATGTACAGGCGGTTGACTGAGCATATGTTTTAGCACACACACACACACACACTTCAGGTGCTTCTACACCTGCATTGCTTGCTGTTTGGGGTTTTAGACTGGGTTTCTGTACAGGACTTTGTGACATCAGCTGATGTAAGAAGGGCTTTATAAATACATGTGATTTGATTGACTTCAGGGAAAGGTGTGTGTGTATGTGTTCACATTTTGTGCTGCTATAACACATGGGTCCAAGGCCCATGTAGCAAATGGCTCACTTAACAATTACACAGCACACTCACAGTGTGTCTGCCTCCCAGAGGGTGTCATAGAAATGGATTGATATTTGTCATTAAGACTAACCAGCAGCTGATGTGTATCTGGTGTTTTTGGTCACCTTTGATTTGTTTTATTTATCCGTTATTTTACCAGGTAAATTGACTGAGAACACGTTCTCATTTACAGCAACGACCTGGGGAATAGTTACAGGGGAGAGGAGGGGGATGAATGAGCCAATTGTAAACTGGAGATTCTTAGGTGACCGTGATGGATGGAGGGCCAGATTGGGAATTTAGCCATGTTATGTTTGCTAAGTCTAGATTTAAAAAAACTGAGCACTGAGTAAAGGTGAAATGGTGTCACTATGACATGTATAAGCCTACTGCATAACCGTTTAGTTTCATTGTTATTATATTACATTTATGGCCGGTTTCCCAGATATAGTGGGGCAAAAAAGTATTTAGTCAGCCACCAATTGTGCAAGTTCTCCCACTTAAAAAGATGAGAGAGGCCTGTCATTTTCATCATAGGTACACTTCAACTATGACAGACAAAATGAGAAAAAAAATCCAGAAAATCACATTGTAGGATTTTTAATGAATTTATTTGCAAATTATGGTGGAAAATAAGTATTTGGTCACCTACAAACAAGCAAGAATTCTGGCTCTCACAGACCTGTAACTTCTTCTTTTAGAGGCTCCTCTGTCCACCACTCGTTACCTGTATTAATGGCACCTGTTTGAACTTGTTATCAGTATAAAAGACACCTGTCCACAACCTCAAACAGTCACACTCCAAACTCCACTATGGCCAAGACCAAAGAGCTGTCAAAGGACACCAGAAACTAAATGCACTTTCAATGGGGATTATCCACTGAGCAAGGTTTCTAGTCCAAGACTGGGCTTAATCAGTGTATGGGAAACCGGCCCTTAGTTTCATGCTGTGACACCCCTGACATAGCATGGCTGGAAAGCAACCTCCCGATGTCAGTACAGTCATCATAATGCAAACTGCTACAACATCTGTCAAGACAATTGGAATTATCATGACAGATGTAGTTGCAGTTGGCATTATGATGACTGTATTGTAGTAGCAGTTTGCATTACGATGACTGTATTGTAGTAGCAGTTTGCGTTATGATGACTGTATTGTAGTAGCAGTTTGCATTATGATGACTGTATTGTAATAGCAGTTTGCATGATGATGACTGTATTGTAATAGCAGTTTGCGCTATGATGACTGTATTGTAATAGCAGTTTGCATTATGATGACTGTATTGTAATAGCAGTTTGCATGATGATGACTGTATTGTAGTAGCAGTTTGCGTTATGATGACTGTATTGTAGTTGCAGTTTGCGTTATGATGACTGTATTGTAATAGCAGTTTGCTTTATGATGACTGTATTGTAATAGCAGTTTGCATGATGATGACTGTATTGTAATAGCAGTTTGCGCAATGATGACTGTATTGTAATAGCAGTTTGCATTATGATGACTGTATTGTAATAGCAGTTTGCATGATGATGACTGTATTGTAGTAGCAGTTTGCGTTATGATGACTGTATTGTAGTTGCAGTTTGCGTTATGATGACTGTATTGTAATAGCAGTTTGCTTTATGATGACTGTATTGTAATAGCAGTTTGCATTATGATGACTGTATTGTAATAGCAGTTTGCATTATGCTGACTGTATTGTAATAGCAGTTTGCATGATGATGACTGTATTGTAATAGCAGTTTGCATTATGATGACTGTATTGTAATAGCAGTTTGCATGATGATGACTGTATTGTAGTAGCAGTTTGCATTATGATGACTGTATTGTAGTTGCAGTTGGCATTATGATGACTGTATTGTAGTAGCAGTTTGCATTATGATGACTGTATTGTAGTAACAGTTTGCATTATGATGACTGTATTGTAGTAGCAGTTTGCATTATGATGACTATATTGTAGTAGCAGTTTGCATTATGATGACTGTATTGTAGTAGCAGTTTGCATTATGATGACTGTATTGTAGTAACAGTTTGCATTATGATGACTGTATTGTAGTAGCAGTTTGCATTATGATGACTATATTGTAGTAGCAGTTTGCATTATGATGACTGTATTGTAGTAGCAGTTTGCATTATGATGACTGTATTGTAGTAGCAGTTAGCATTATGATGACTGTATTGTAATAGCAGTTTGCATTATGATGACTGTATTGTAGTAGCAGTTTGCGTTATGATGACTGTATTGTAATAGCAGTTTGCATTATGATGACTGTATTGTAAAAGCAGTTTGCATTATGATGACTGTATTGTAATAGCAGTTTGCATTATGATGACTGTATTGTAATAGCAGTTTGCATTATGATGACTGTAATGTAGTAGCAGTTGGCATTATGATGACTGTATTGTAGTAGCAGTTTGCATTATGATGACTGTATTGTAGTAGCAGTTTGCATTATGATGACTGTATTGTAGTAGCAGTTAGCATTATGATGACTGTATTGTAGTAGCAGTTTGCATTATGATGACTGTATTGTAGTAGCAGTTTGCATTATGATGACTATATTGTAGTAGCAGTTTGCATTATGATGACTGTATTGTAGTAGCAGTTAGCATTATGATGACTGTATTGTAATAGCAGTTTGCATGATGATGACTGTATTGTAGTAGCAGTTTGCATTATGATGACTGTATTGTAGTTGCAGTTGGCATTATGATGACTGTATTGTAGTAGCAGTTTGCATTATGATGACTGTATTGTAGCAACAGTTTGCATTATGATGACTGTATTGTAGTAGCAGTTGGCATTATGATGACTGTATTGTAGCAGCAGTTTGCATTATGATGACTGTATTGTAGTAGCAGTTTGCATTATGATGACTGTATTGTAGTAGCAGTTTGCATTATGATGACTGTATTGTAGTAGCAGTTTGCATTATGATGACTGTATTGTAGTAGCAGTTTGCATTATGATGACTGTATTGTAGTAGCAGTTTGCATTATGATGACTGTATTGTAGTAGCAGTTTGCATTATGATGACTGTATTGTAGTAGCAGTTTGCATTATGATAGCTGTAGTGACTTAGCAGACTGCCCACCAATGAGAAGTCTCATAACACCATGTGCCTGTCATAGTGACAATGTCAAATAGAATTGAACCACAAAAAAAAAAACATAAATCAGTGAGGTTTTCGATTACTTTTGTACCAAGTATAGTGTAGATCCCTGTGTATACTTGTTGCAAATCACATCTTCAACACGTGTGCCCAATTTTTAAGGGTAATTGAATTAAGAAATCCGCAACAGGTACACTTTTCATCACCTAATGCCTGTATCAATGTCATCCAGTTCTATCACAGGACAATTCATGTTTATGCTCCGCTTTGCATAATTGGTCCAAATCTCTAGTTGAGTAAAATTATTATATGCTCAACCTCAAACTAGTTGAGCCGCCACCTCAGCAAGAGACATTTAGCTCGAGGAAAGAGGGAGAAGAGAGTGGAAGTATTTCATTGGGTCCTTGCATGGAAGGACTGTGGACTAATTAATGTGTTTATTAATTAATCCCCTTGACTGTAGGTTTTAATTTATTCATCAACCTCTGTCTAGGCTATGAGATTTTGATAATTGTCTGTCCCTGCGGGAAAAAAATGTAATAGCCATATGATTTCAAATATGGCAGACATGAAGATTTGAGCCAGTTTGCTACAGCAGGAAAATAATCCTGCAGCAACAGGACATGTGAATTATTATGTGGATTATAATTCATGGACATTTTGGTAAGTGTTGATACATTTTTCATTAGGGAAAATCAAATCACATTTTAGCTCCTTATCCTGTAGTAGCAGTTAATTTGATCTAAAATGGTTACAGTCTAAGCAGACAGTTTACTATCACATCATTAATTCAGCATTTAGGGCTTTAAAACGAAGGGCTGGTCAGTGCCGTTAGATATGGGATCTGTAGCGTTGCATGGCATTCATCTTGAAGTAGCAAATAAGTGTAAATGTTTGCAGCAAAGGCTGTGGCACTTTAATAATACATATAAGGCTGGTTTCCCTGACACAGATGAAGTCCTGGACTATTAAACTCCCTCAAAGCTCTCTCAAGTCCTGGACTATTAAACTCTCTCAAAGCTCTCTCAAGTCCTGGACTATTAAACTCTCTCAAAGCTCTCTCAAGTCCTGGACTATTAAACTCTCTCAAAGCTCTCTCAAGTCCTGGACTATTAAACTCTCTCAAAGCTCTCTCAAGTCCTGGACTATTAAACTCTCTCAAAGCTCTCTCAAGTCCTGGACTATTAAACTCTCTCAAAGCTCTCTCAAGTCCTGGACTAGGCTTCATTTGTGTCTGGGAAACCGGTCCATACAGTATAACAACCTATTACCTACCTTCCTATCAGTTTGAATCTCTTTTCTTCACACACGCACGCACGCACACACGCACACACACATGCACGCACACCCACCCACACACACACACCCACACACACACACACACACACACACACACACACACACACACACACACACACACACACACACACACACACACACACACACACACACACACACACACACACACTCTCTCTCTCTCTCTCTCTCTCTCTTTATAATTGGATGTAAGAAGTATGGTGTAGCCTACCTTTTGCCTGTGAATTTAAAATTGGGGGTCCAGCCTTCAAGGTGGGTTACATTTAGGGACCAAACAGAGGTCCGGTGACAGCCCATTGTTATCGAGAAGAATAAAAACAGGACATACAGTACAGGAGATAGGGTTAATCTTCGGGTCAACAGTGGGGGGGATCTACTGGGAATTTCCAGGTGAACAAAAAGGAGAGCTGTCAAATCAATCAGAATCATCTCGGTTTAATTTCAAGTTGCAACGAGGAGACACCCCCAGCACAGAAGTAGAGAACATGTCTAACTTGACCTTAGCAGAGAAGGCTCTTCTATCCTAATTACACAGCACCAAATGTTCTGTAAACAACAGCCTGGGAGGCTTGTAGGAAGTCAAAACAACTTTGTCAGCTGCTGCAGAATCACACAGTGTTTCACATAATACAACAACAATCAGTATCCTTGGTCCTTGGAACTCCAGTCTGGCGTCAATCACTATCAACAGATACAGTTTAATCCATAACATACAATCCATCAACCTACGTGTAGTATAGAAAGGGAACACATCTAAATAAATATTAATGTTAAATATTCCCCATTACAAGGGGTCAAGGTCAGAACTGAACTATTAATAGTTATATAAATGTTGTACTCCTGGCCTTAAATGCTACCAAGCATCTGTCACCTTTCTGTATTATTCTCATTTTACTCACCATCATCTTTCTCTTCAGGTCCTCTCTCTTCCTATCTCTATCCCATGCACTCCCTTCATCTTCGTGGCCTCCACCAAAATAGTCACCTTCAAAGACATCAGTAGCTAGCCTATAATATGTTTGCCCCACAGGTGGTGATTTTCTACTTCCTCAAGAAATGCTGACTAATACTATTGCAGAGGCCTATTTGCGAACTGCATATACGTAGTTTGCAAAACGAAAACGTATAGCTAACAAACGTGGTGTCAAAACGTTGACATTCATAATAAGACATCAATAACCGCAACAAGACCCGTTGAGGCGCGCGACACCAGCGCAAGAT
This sequence comes from Oncorhynchus clarkii lewisi, assembly GCF_045791955.1. Lineage (NCBI taxonomy): Eukaryota > Metazoa > Chordata > Actinopteri > Salmoniformes > Salmonidae > Oncorhynchus > Oncorhynchus clarkii. Next base: position 53,906,300 of record NC_092156.1, read on the forward strand.
ATGGGTGGACACACCGCGTTCACCTGAGCCAATCACGTTTGAGATTGTGCACGCGTTCGCTTTGCTGCTTGGCGGCTGCTGCTGCTGCTGTCGCCGCTGCCGCCCTTCAATCGATTCTCGTCCCTCATAGCAGCCGCAACGAACAGAGGACACCGTCGCTGCTCTAACAACCAAAATAAAAACAACATACACCTTTTCTTTCTCTGAAAAGTACACCTGCTAACTAAAACATTATCTATGCGGATTACCTAGTATGTATTTTACCATCCTAGCTCTCTCGGTAAGTGATTCATCAGTCTATTATTTGCTTATTTAGAGTCTGCAATTGAGTATAGTAGCTAACTCACTGCAACTGATGTGTGAAATGACATCATGCAAGTCAGTGCTTCTACACAGTTATTCTTATATGAAGTTTATTTGCTCTTTGTGTGGATGTCTATGCATAAGGTTGTTTTAACCTTCATGTATTTGCCAGCCTGAATTCCTTCCTTCGTTTTTAGGGTTGTTTTACAAGATGTTGTAGCCTACTATGGGAATGGAACAGTATAGACAATTACATCCAACATTGATTCCTAATTCTATTGATAGGACAATGTCACAGGATAAAGATATTGTAGCTTAGTATCTTTGATAACAATGCACATGTCATGTCATGTGTGAGCATATCATATTGTATGTTAATCTATTCTGGCTTTACAAATATGTCATGTATTTGTAGTCAGAAAATGTACAAGTGGTCACAGTTTTGCCAAATATCTATCTGTTAAAATAATCAATATGCTTGTATTTGGCTTTAACATATTAACATAACAGAATTCATTCACATGTCTTTAATTTAATACAATTAACAGTGATTGTTAAATGTTTTATTTAACTAGGCAAGTCAGTTAAGAACAAACTCTTATTTACAATGATAGCCTAGGAACAGTGGGTTAACTGCCTTGTTCAGGGGCAGAATGACAGATTTTTACCTTCAGCTCAGGGATTTGATCTAGCAACCTTTTGGTTACTGGCTCAACGCTCTAACCACTAGGCTACCTGCCACCCCAATTCTAATTGATTCAGCTTTGCCACCAATTGATAATGTAAGTTTGCCAATTGCCATCAATTGATTTTGTTGGCTTGCTTTGAATTTATTGCAAACTGTGTAAAGTCTACTAAACTGCATCTAAGATTGATGATATTGCTTTGTGTGAAAATAGTATTACCATACAAATACAACTATTTCTTCTACCAAAACACCTGCTCCATCTCTCTGAAAACGCATCAATTCATTGCTGTATACATGTACAGTATGTTTGCATTTGGCAACAGTGTTGAATGTTGCAGTTCACCAATCGTCTCAAAACAAGAGTGAAAATTACAACTTCTTCAAAAGCAATTCCAATGTTATTGTGGATGTTCTCAAGTCAATTAGTAGCTCTGTGACCCCTCAACCCACGAGGCTACATGTAAGGCTTTGCAACTCTGCCTGCGTTGGTCTAATCCCAAAACCCTCGCTCTCCCTTGGCCTTTGTATGCAATTTCTCATGCTGAGATGAATGAGAGGCAATCCATTCAAGTAAGGGGAACATTGCCCAAGAAAAAAAAAGTTGCTCCCCTCCCCGGGTCTGGTCAAGGGGGTGGGTTGGTATCCCCCCCGTTACCGTGGATACCGGGACCAACGGGGGAAACTACATTTTGTGACGCCATCGGCCATCTTACGGGGCCTTGGAGGAGGCTTGATTGATTTGTGTGGGAGCAGTATAATAAAAAAGGGTGGGAAGCTGGGGTGTACTTTAAGTTCTACAATTCTGTTTTCTTAAATCGTGTCTATAAAAGTGTTACAGCTTAGATTGTTGTAAAAGGTTGGGTTTACCCATGCTTATTGCACACACAAAAAACAACTTTGTCTGATCTGAATTGGAATGTGATTCTGATTCTGATGTTATTCTGAAAGGAAGTCACTGAAACATTTTCACTTTGTGAGATTAGCTTTTCTCTCCCTTTCTTTTAACGGTGGAAATTGCATTTAACTGCTGCTGTGCCGCACTGTCATAGAAATAGAAAAGGTCAGAGCGCTGTAAAGTTCAGGAGTGGAAAATGCAATGTCTTCATCTACAACAATGACGGATTAGTAGCCACAATACGCATCGGAAAGAGAACAATGAGACTTTAAAAAGTTTATATAACTCACTATGACAATATACTTCCAACACAAACCTTATCAGGGTTGAGGTTTTAATCAAGTAAATCTTCAGGATTCATATTACATATTTACTTTGTGAGGTAGATGAACGTTAATATGTTTTAACTGTTTAGTATTGGAAAACTACTTCATTATTAATGGGGTGCGTAGTATCATTAAGCGCTCTTGTAACTTCAAGCACACCTATGGTTCACCTATAATCAGGCTTTCTCAGGGTACAAGGGTCTGGGGTATTTGTCTTGCTCTGAGCTAATGCCCTGGGCACCTTGTTGTTCGCCTCTCGAAGTAAACATCAGGTGTTTTCAGTTCCTCCCTGCTTCCCCCTCCTATTATCTCTATGGTAACATCAACAGCATGCCTTCCTCATCTGCCTAGGGCCTAGGCCAATCACCGCATTCTGTGTCAGGGTTGAATATGTTGATCAAACTGAAGAAGCCATTTTGAAATGTCATTTAATTAAAATGTTATTTTTAATAAAGACAGATACAATGACACCGTTGACACATTGAATACACAACAGTCACACACTTTAACCCACACTAATTTCCTGTGCTTGTCCCTAGATGAGCATTAAAGTATATATTTAAAAGTAAAATCTGGTTGCACGGTACCATAAAAGGTGTTATTCTAGCCAAAATTCTAAATACCAATATTAGAGGCTCAGTTAGTAGAACTCCGTGTTCCATCATCTCCGGGCTAGACAGTCACCACCTGTTAACAATGGAACAAAGGGGACGGATTCATACCTTTGTTTTGATGCTTATCTCAATTCACTGTGTTTCCCTGTTCTGTGTGTTCCCTTCTCTCATTCCCCTCTGTCAATGGATCTGACTTGTCTTTCCCAATGAGTATCCCCACTTTTCTTAACTCTAGATAGTCTTGGTGATTTAGAGACAGTTTATTTGTGATATGGTGTTTTTCAATTGTGCTCTCAGAATGGCTTTCAACACGCAGTAATTGGCCTTCACCTCTCTCGGGGCTCTCATTCTATACTGAACGAAAATATAAACGCAACATGTAAAGTGTTGGTCCCATGTTTCACAAGCTGAAATAAAGATCCCAGAAATTGTCCTATGCACAAAAAGCTTATTTTTCTAAAATGTTGTCTCCTTTGCCAAGATAATCCATCCACCTGACAGGTGTGGCATATCAAGAAGCGGATTAAACAGCATGATTATTACACATGTGCACCTTGTGCTGGGGACAATAAAAGGCCACTCTAAAATGTGCAGGCATACTAACTGCAGGAGTGTCCACCAGAGCTGTTTCTCTACCATAAGCCTTCTCCAAATTCTTTAAAAATCATCTGAGATCGTCTGAAACTAGCCACCCGGACAGCTGATGAAACTGTGGGTTTGCACAACCAAAGAATTTATGCACAAACTGTTAGAAACTGTCACTGGGAAGCTCATCTGCGTGCTCGTCGTCTTCACCAGGGTCTTGACTTGACTGCAGTTCGGCATTGTAACCGACTTCAGAGGGCAAATGCTCACCTTCAATGGCCACTGGCATGCTGGAGAATTGCACTCTTCACAGATGATACCTAGTTTTAACTGTCCCGGGCAGATGAACATTTTAGTGTACAGAGATACCATGACAAGATCCTGAGGCCCATTGTCGTGCCATTCATCCAACACCATCACCTCATGTTTCAGCATGATAATGCACGGCCACATGTTGCAAGGATCTGTACATAATTCCTGCAAGCTGAAAATGTCCCAGTTCTAGCATGGCCTTCATACTCACCAGACATGTCAGTCATTGAGCATGTTGGGATGCTCTGGATCGACGTGTTCCAGTTCCCGCCAATATCCAGCAACTTTGCACAGCCATTGAAGAGGAAAGGGACAACATTCCATAGGCCACCATCAACAGCCTCATCAACTCTATGCGAAGGAGAAATGTCGCGCTGCATGAGGCAAATGGTGGTCACACGGACTGGTTTTCTGACCACGTCTGCACCTTTTTTTGGTATCTGTGACCAACAGATGCATATCTGTATTCCTAGTCATGTGAAATCCATAGATTAGGATCTAATGAATTAATTTAAACATATTTCCTTATATAAACTGTAACTCTGTAATACCTTAGAAATTGTTGCATGTTGCGTTTATATTTTTGTTCAGTGTAGTATGACAAAGTTGTTTGTATTGTTGGGGGACAATGTCATCTGGTTGATTTTATCTGCTATGTAGGCCACTACTTTCCTGGGGACACGATATCTCCCACTGCAATTGTGAAACTGTGCCCTTTGGAGACTGTTTGGGGGATAAAGAAGGTTGTCCAAGGCCAGCAGCTCTCTGTTTTATTGCTGTAATACGAATGTTGAAGACTTGCAGTGTCATGTAAAGTGATACACATTATAATTGGTTACATTTTGACAAGGTTATTTTTACTGTCTGTCTGTCTATCTCCTTCTGGATTAAGTGGACTGAAATATGTGGCTTTCCTCCACTCCACATGAAAAAAATACTATAGTGTACGTTGGTATGAATACTATAGTATTCACTGTATTGTTTTTGCGGACTGTAGTATCATGACCTAGAATGACGCTGGAGGGAAAAGCAGCTGTTTTACGGGTTCCTGACCAATTATGCTATTTTGTGTATTTTTTTGCATTGATCGTAACTTTTTTGTTCATCATGTTTCTGCCATCATTCCCTATGCCCAAAAAGAGCTTCTGGACATCAGAACAGCTATCACTAACCTTAATTTGGATGAGGACATATTGATTATTACGGAACAAGCCAAAATCAACAATACTCGGAGAAGGAGGAGGTGGCGCTATAGAGGCCGACGTGTGGGATACCTGATAAGACTACGTCAGAGAATGGATAAACCGCCTCTGCCCTCTGTTCTACTGGCAAACATGCACTGGAGAATAAACTGGACGAGCTCCAATCAAGACTATTCTATCAACGTGATATGAAGACCTCTAATATCCTATGTTTCACAGAGTCGTGGCTGAACAAGGATATGGAAAATATAAATCTAACTGATTTTTCTATACATCGGTAGGACAGAACGGCAGCGATGGTGTGTCTCTCTGTTAACAACAACTGTTGCGCGAACTCTAATATTAAGGAAGTCTAAAGTTTGTTATCGCCTGTTATCATGATAATATAAGCTGTGGACCATACTATTTACCAAGTGAGGTTTCATCTATATTTTTCATAGCTGTCTATTTATTAGCACAAACCGATGTTGGCACTAAGACCGCACTCAACAAGCTGTACAGGGCCATAAGCAAACAAAAAAATGCACACCTGTGATTTTAATGCAGGAAAACTGAAATCTGTTTTACCTAATTTCTACCCGTATGTAACCTGTGCAACTAGAGGCAAAACACTTTAGATCACCTTTCCTCCAAACACAGAGACGCATACAAAGCTCTCCCACGCCCTCCATTTGGCAAATCTGACCATAACGCTATCATCCTGATTCCCGCTTACAAGCAAAAACTCAAACAGGAAGAACCAGTGAATATGAACGTGTTCTGATGAAGCGGATGCTAAACTACAGGACTGTTTCGCTAGCACAGACTGGAATATGATCCGGATTCCTCCGATGGATCGACGACGTCGTCCCCACAGTGACCTTACATCCATATCCCAACCAGAAGACCTTTAAAACAGTTTAACATTCACAAGGCTGCAGGGCCAGACGGATTACCAGAACGTGTATTCAGAGCATGCGCTCTGACCAGCTGGCAAGTGTCTTCACGGACACCTCTCCCTGACCCTGTCTGTAATAACTACATGCTGCAAGCAGACCACCTTAGTCACTGTGCCAAATAATGCCAAGGTAACCTGTCTAAATGGCTATCGCCCCTTAGCACTTTGAAAGTATGGTCATGGCTCACATCAACACCATCAAGCCAGACACCCTGGACCCACTCCAATTCGCGCACCGTCCCAGATCCACAGATGACGCAATCTCTAGTGCACTCCACACTGCCCTTTCCCACCTGGACAAAAGGAACATTTACATCAGAATGCTGTTCATGGCCTCCCAAGTGACGCAGCAGTCTTAGGAACTGCATCGCAGGGGTTGAGGCGTCACTACACACCCGGGTTTGATCCCAGGCTGTGTCACAACTGGCCGACTGGGAGTTTCATAGGGCGGTGCACAATTGGCACAGCGTCATCCTGGTTAGGGGAGGGTTTGGCCATGGGGGCTTTACTTTACTTTACTTGGTTCATCGCGCTCTAGCGACTCCTTGTGGCGTGCCAGGCGCTTGCAGGCTGACCTCATCGTCAGTTGAACGGTGTTTCCTCCAACACATTGGTGCAGCTGGCTTCCAAGTTAATTAACCTCTCTTGGGTGGTGGGCAGTATTTACCCGTCTGGAAGAAAAGTGTGTCCAAAGTAAAGTAGATTTGGATAGAAAACACTCTAAAGTTTCTAAAACTGTTAAAATTATGTCTGTGAGTATAACATAACTAATATGGCAGGCGAAACCTCGAGGACAAACCATCCCAAAAAAACACATTTTCAGCCTACCACTGTTTTCAATGGCTGTCACTTTTATTATAAGGTGAAATCCTCACAGATTGCAGTTCCTAGGGCTTCCACTAGATGTCAACAGTCTTTAGAAAGAGTTTCATGCTGGTTGTTGGAAAAATGAGCCAGAAATTGTATTTTTTCTAGGTGGCTCCCATTTTGGCTGCAGTGTTTCCAAGCGTGTGGAAGAGAGCGCGTTCTTTGGTATTTTTCTCCAATAAAGACAAGAATGATTCTCCGTCTTACTTTTTATAGTTTATTTACGTATTGGGGTACCTACGGTTTGATTATAAACGTTGTTTGACTTGTTTGGAAAAGTTTATTCATTTTGTATGCATTTTGATGGAGGGAAACTGGGTGGATTATTGACTGAAGCGTGCCAGCTAAACTGAGTTTTTATGGATATAAAGAAGGACATTATCGAACAAAAGGACCATTTGTGATGTATCTGGGACCTTTTGGAGTGCCAACAGAAGAAGATCATCAAAGGTAAGGCATTTATTGTATCGCTATTTCTGACTTGCCTGCCTGGTTGAAATATGTTTTTCATGCTTTTGTATGCGAGGATCAGCGGATCAGCGTTGAGGATCAGCGTGGCGGATGTGTTGTTACATACCCTTACCACCTTGGGGCGGCCTGACAGGAAGTCCAGGATCCAGTTGCAGATGGAGGTGTTTAGTACCAGGGTCCTTAGCTTAGTGATGAGCTTCGAGGGCACTATGGTGATGAACGCTGTGCTGTAGTCAATGAATAGCATTCTCACATAAGTGTTCCTTTTGTCCAGGTGGGAAAGGGCAGTGTGGAGTGCAATAGAGATGCATCATCTGTGGATCTGTTGGGCGGTATGCAAATTGGAGTGGGCCTAGGGTTTCTGGGAGAATGGGGTTGATGTGAGCCATGACCAGCCTTTCAAAGCACTTCATGGCTACAGACGTGAGTGCTACGGGTCGGTAGTCATTTAGACAGGTTACCTTAGTGTTCTTGGGTACAGGGACTATGGTGGTCTGCTTGAAACATGTTGGTATTACATAGGTGGAAAATTTCAGTGAAGACACTTGCCAGTTGGTCAGCGCATGCTCGGAGTACACGTCCTGGTAATCAGTCTGGCCCTTTGGCCTTGTGAATGTTGACCTGTTTAAATGTCTTACTCAATTCGGCTGCGGAGAGCGTGAACACACAGTCGTATTGAACAGCTGATGTTCTCATGCATGTTTCAGTGTTACTTGCCTCGAAGTGAGCATAAAAGTTATTTAGCTCGTCTGGTAGGCTCGTGTCACTGGGTAGCTTTAGGCTGTGCTTCCCTTTGTAGTCTGTAATAGTTTGCAAGCCCTGCCACATCCTACTAGCATTGGAGCCGGTGTAGTATGATTCAATCTTAGTCCTGTACTGACACTTTGCCTGTTTGACGGCTCGTCAGAGGGCATAGTGGGATTTCTTATAAGCTTCCGGGTTAGAGTACCACTCCTTGAAAAAGGCAGCTCTACCCAGTGCGGATGTTGCCTGTAATCCATGGCTTCTGGTTGGGGTATGTACGTGCAGTCACTGTGGGGACGACGTCATCGATGCACTTATTGAAGAAGCTAGTGACTGATGTGGTGTACTCCTCATAGACTGTTCTGTCTGCTACAACAAGGCAAGCGGTACCGGAGCGCCAAGTTTGGGATTAAAAGACTCCTGAACAACTTCTACCCCCAATCTATAAGACTGCTGAACAGTTAATCAAATGGCTAACAGGACTATTTGCGTTGACCAGTCTTTTTTTCCCCACTGAGATTCTTGTATACTCACTGGACTCTACCCACACACACACACACACACACACACACACACACACACACACACACACACACACACACACACACACACACACACACACACACACACACACACACACACACACACACCGACACACTACATACGCTCACACACACAAAACATCATATTGACTCCACACTCTCACATAGACACACTTTCACAGTCTTCACATATGCTGATGCTACATAGAAATGGAGGATTTATCTTTCAGGAGGTAGGCAGGAACGAGATCTGAACGGATAGTTCAGAGCTTCTGCTCTTTTCTATAACCTGTAGGGTCTATACTTGGCATGTAGGTTTTCAGTTATGGGTGGCACCAATTGTGATATGGGTCCGGAGAATGTGAAATAAATAAATGCTGTAGTGTTTTTGCGGACATTACTGTAGTATTTACTACAGTGTCTTTTTTGCAGATAATACAGCAGTATTTACTATAGTATACTACAGCATTCTATAGTAAGTACTACACATGATCAAGGGATAGTACAGCATGTAGTATAGTATACCACAGTTACTATAGAATTCTATGTGGGACTTGAGAGCTATTTAGTAGTTACATTCGACTAGATCTTATGACTACAGTGCCTTCAGAAAGTATTCATACCCCTTGACTTATTACACATTTTGTTGTATTACAGCCTGAATTCAACATTGATTAAATATATGTTTTTTCTCACCCATTTACACACAATACTACATAATAGATATTTAGCAAATTGATTGAAAATGAAATACTGAAATATCTCATTTACAAAAGTATTCACACCCCTGAGTCAATAATTTGTAGAAGCACCTTTGGCAGCGATTACAGTCTTTCTTGGTAAGTCTCTAAGAGCTTTCCACACCTAGATTGTGAAACATTTGCCCGTTATTCCTTTCAAAATGCTTCAACCTCTGTCAAATAGTTTTTTGATCATTGCTAGACTGTCACGGGTGTCGTTGGAAGTAGACCAAAGTACAGCGTGGTGAGCGTACATTTTATTTTATTTTAAGATGTCGCCAACAAAACAACAAACGAAAGAAACAACCGTGAAGCTTACAGGGATAAGTGCCACAAACAAAGTTACAGTAACTACCCACACTGAAAGAAGGAAGAAAGGGCTACCTAAATATGATTCCCAATCAGAGACAACGATAGACAGCTGTCCCTGGTTGAGAACCATACCCAGCCAAAACATAGAAATACAAATCATAGAAATAAAGGACATAGAATGCCCACCCAAATCACACCCTGACCAAACCAAAAAGAGACCAGAAAAGGCTCTCTAAGGTCAGGGCGTGACATAGACAACCATTTTCAGGTCTTTCCATATATTTTCAAGTAGATTTAAGTCAAAACGGTAACTCGGCCACTCAGGAACATTCACCGTCTTCTTGGTAAACAACTCCAATGTAGATTTGGTCTTATGTTTTTAGGTTATTGTCTTGCTGAAAGTTGAATTCATCTCCCAGTGTCGGGTGGAAAGCAGACTAAACCAAGTTTTCCTCTAGGTTTTTGCTTGTGGTTAGCTCCATTCCATTTATTTTTTATCCTGAAGAACTCACCAGTCCTTAATGATTACAAGCATACCCATAACATGATGCAGCCACCACTATCCTTGAAAATATGGAGAGTGGCACTCAGTGATGTGTTGTATTAGACTTGCCCCAAACATAACACTTTGTATTCAGGACAAAAAGTGAATTGCTTTGCAACATTTTTTTGCAGTATTACTTTAGTGCCTTGTTGCAAACAGGATGCATGTTTTGGAATATTTGTATTCTGTACAGGCTTTCTTCTTTTCACTCTGTCATTTAGGTTAGTATTGTAGAGTAACTAAAATGTTATTGATCCATCCTCAGTTTTCTCCTATCACAGCCATTAAACTCTATAACTGTTTAAAAGTCACCATTGGCCTCATGGTGAAATTCCATTAGTGATTTCCTTCCTCTATGGCAACTGAGTTAGGAAGGACGCCTGCATCTTTGTAGTGACTAGGTGTATTGATACACCATCCAAAGTGTAATTAAGAACTTTACCACACGCAAAAGAATATTCAATATCTGCTTTTTTTTTACACATTGACCAATAGGTCCCCTTCTTTGGAGGCATTGGAAAACCTCCCTGGTCTTTGTGCTTGAATCTATGTTTGAAATTCCCTGCTCGACTGAGAGACCTTAAAGATAATTATATGTGTGGGGTACAGAGATGAGGTAGTTATTAAAAAAACATGTTAACCACTATTATTGCACACAGAGTAAGTCCATGCAACTTATTATATGACTTGTTAAGCAAATATTTACGCCTGAAATGATTTAGGTTTGTCTTAACAAATACTTATTGACTCAAGACATTTCATATTTTTATATTTTCGAAATTCATGATGCGTCTTTGGCATTATGGGGTATTGTGTGTAGGCCAGTGACAAAAAAAATCTAAATGTAATACATTTGAAATTCAGGCTGTAACGCAACAAAATGTGGAAAAGGTTGAGGGGTGTGAATACTTTCTGAATGTACTGAATGTCCCAAATGGCACCCTATTCCCTATATAGGTCCCTATATAATTCCCTATAGCCCCTTTGGGCCCTGATTAAAAGTAAGGAATAGAATGCCATTTGGGATGCAGTTTATAAGTTTTAGCTTCTATATAGATGTCTGCTGTACATTAGGCCTTTTGAATGCTAAATGACAGAGCAAAACTTCCAGACTTGAATCTCTCCATTCTGAAACCCTTTGTCTCAGACTCCCAGGCTGTGATTAAGGGATTGATCCTAAGCTCTGGGATTTGTTATGTGCTGCCGTGTTGGAAGTCTGTAGCACGAAAATGCTGGAAGAGAAATGAGATTGCAGGTGTTTGTGCTGCTATTGGGGCTATGGGCTAGAGGACATTGGTACAGTACTTCAGGTTCCATAGAGAGAGATGTGATTCAACTATTCACACTGAAATCTGGAGTTCTATTTCATTGGCAATGCCTTGTGTCTTTCTATCAACATTTCCATGACAGCATTTATGTAGGCTGTCCATGTGTATGATTTGTGAACGAGTTAGGCAATCAGTATTTTCTAGGGACCCTCAATAAATGATCCTATTTCATTAATAACTTCTTCATACTGGCAGGTTGTCCACTCTATAGGAAAGTACATGAATGACCAAGTTGTATAAAGGAGAACTCAGATTCTGTCTGCCTCAGGATCATTTGCAAGATACAGTATGTCTTTGAGCTCCATAGTTAATAGATTTTCTGGGTTTTATATAAGTTTTGATAGACGTAACATGATGAGAAGACACTAATGACACTTTCATGAAGTGGATTTAAAAGTGACACTGTTACTGATTGTGAGATCAGAGAGATGCTTTCATGTACCTCACTAGTTATTGTATTATATGCACTATAGCAGTAGTACTCAAGACTGGACTCAGTCACAAATCCGGTCTTGAGATTGCTTTTTTATATTTTTGTTCTTGGACTTGGATAACGTTGTACTCGGTCTTCACTCGGTCTCGGAGCAAAAACACAAATGACTTGATATTACTGTTGAGCCCCAGACCAGCCTTTATTGCTACATTTTCATATCAACATTTTCAACAGAGACTATAGTACACAACGTGCAGTATAGCAACGTGTTCAAAGTGGATGCCGAAGATTTTGGACAAGACAGGTGACAAGATGCTGCCTAAAGTTAATTATCCGCCAACAGAGAATGACTTCTAGTTTGTAGTTCAAAGAGTTTCATACGTAATCCTTTTTCATCTGAATTGTAGTCTAAGACAACGCCCCAAATAGACAGAGGATTGGTTTTACAACGTGGACTACCTAACCCAGAAACCCACTTTCTGTGCCTTATGGGTTTAATCATCTGTCCAGCCACTCCTGGGAATGGATCGCCAACTGTAGGCCTCCCTTTGAACGTGTTTGAAGAGATCAGTTTGATCTTGATCACATAATGAGTACTTCCTTGGGATGCAATGTGATTTGTAGATCCCGTGATTCTGGGCACTGTATGTGCAGTCTGTCTGACTGCAATATAAATCTCAAACACACACTTTGTTTCCCCAGATGTACCTTCTCTAATGACTCAGAGGATCAATGGTGAAAACCAGACAGAAAATATGGGGTAGTGATTAGCTCCCACACACTCACTGGCTGGTTTCCACTGAAGTCCAATGGTCTGGGTCTGGCATTAGAGGTGTTTTTGCACTACATCATATAAGCAACAGATGGATGAGAAGAAGCTAGCAAAATTGTTAGCAAAATGTAGAAAAGCTATAGTAGAAATTGAGGCCCTTTTTGTTTTGGAGGGTTTGTTGTTGTAGTGATGCCATTATGTGTGTGTCTGTGTGGGTATGTGTGTGTGCCTCTGTTTAAAAAAGAGAGTGAAAGGATAGAAGCTGGTTTGGGCAGATTTGTGGAATTGTTTATTTCTGTAAGAATTAATCATTCCCCAGAAAATATAATTAAAATGTTCATTGTGGACGGGGTCAAGGGGTAGAACCTATTGGCCAGTCTTAGTTTTTGCCATGATGCTCCTATACTGACAAAAACTGTAAGACTGGATGTTGAATTCTGAAGGCATGTCAAAGTTGGAGAGACATTTGCATGGTTGAAACATGAAATTGAATGGCCAGTGGCCTTCTCTTACTTATCTCTCCTTACAGCTGAAGTCGGAAGTTTACATACACTTAGGTTGGAGTCATTAAAACTTGTTTTTCAACCACTCCACAAATTTCTTGTTAACAAACTATAGTTTTGTAAAGTTGTTTAGGACATCTACTTTGTGTTTGACACAAGTAACTTTTCCAACAATTGTTTACAGACAGATTATTTCACTTATAATTCACTGTATCACAATTCCAGTGGGTCAGAAGTTTACATACACTAAGTTGACTGTGCCTTTAAACAGCTTGGAAAATTCCAGAAAATTGTGTCATGGGTTAACCGTGTCTGATAGGCTAATTGACATCATTTGAGTCAATTGGAGGTGTACCTGTGGATGTATTTCAAGGCCTACCTTCAAACTCAGTGCCTCTTTGCTTGACATCATGGGAAAATCAAAAGAAATTAGCCAAGACCTCCACAAGTCTGGTTCATCCTTGGGAGCAATTTCCAAACAACTGAAGGTACCATGTTCATCTGTACAAACAATAGTAAGCAAGTATTAACACCATGGGACCACGCAGTCGTCATACCGCTCAGGAAGGAGACTCATTCTGTCTCCTAGAGATTAACGTACTTTGGAGCGAAAAGGGCAAATCAATCCCAGAACAACAGCAAAGGACCATGTGAAGATGCTGGAGCAAACAAGTACAAAAGTATCTATATCCACAGTAAAACGAGTCCTATATCGACATAACCTGAGAGGCCTCTCTCAGGACAACAAGTCAAGGTATTGGAGTGGCCATTACAAAGCCCTAACCTCAATCCTATAGAACATTTGTGGGCAGAACTGAAAAGCGTGTGCGAGCAAGGAGGCCTACAAACCTGACTCAGTTACACCAGCTCTGTCAGGAGGAATGGGCCAAAATTCACCCAACTTTTTGTGGGAAGCTTGTGGAAGGCTATCCGAAACGTTTGACCCATGTTAAACACTTTAAAGGCAATGCTACCAAATACTAATGGGGTATATGTAAACTTCTAACCCACTGGGAATATGATGAAAGAAATAAAAGCTGAAATAAATCTTTCTCTCAACTATTAATCTGACATTTGACATTCTTAAAATAAAGTGGTGATCCTAACTGACCTAAGACAGGGAATGTTTACTAGGATTAAATGTCAGGTATTGTGAAAAACTGAGTTTAAATGTATTTGGCTGAGGTGTATGTAAACTTCCAACTTCAACTGTATATATCTTACTAATGTTTTCAGTAAGATTGTGTAGGATTGTTCAGTAAGATTGTTTACTTTTTATTGGTGAATCTCTGTCTGTCTGTCTGTTTGACTTCTGTATGACACCATCACACCAACTTATTTGGATAATTCCACGGTGTGACAAATATGCGGCCGTCCGTGTCATCCGTACCCCCAATGTCCTTTACTCAATTACAAAACAACTGGAGGAGGAAGAAATCATTGGAGCCGCAGAGAAAATTGAATAGAGATATGAATTAAGTGTACAGTGGCAAGAATAAATATTTTGAACCCTTTGGAATCATCTGGATTTCTCCATAAATTGGTCATACAATTAGATCTGATCTTCAAACATAGTGTGCTTAAACTAATAACATACACATTATTGTATTTTTCTTGTCTATATTGAATACATCATTTAGACATTCACAGTGTAGTTTGGGAAAAGTATGTGAACCCCAAGGCTAATGACTTCTCCAAAAGCTAATTGGAGCCTGGAGTCCAATCAATGAGACGAGATTGGAGATGTTGGTTAGAGCTGCCCTGCCCTATAAAAAACACTCCAAAATGTTTAGTTTGCGATTCACAAGAAGCATTTCCTGATGGGAACCATGCCTCGAACAAAAGAGATCTCAGAAGACCCAAGATTAAGAATTGTTGACTTGCATAAATGCTCATTGAGGTTAAGAAGAATCTTACAGTGTCAGCTAAAGACTTAAAGAAATCTCTGGAACATGCTAACATCTCTGTTGACGAGTCTCGAATACGTAAAACACTAAACAAGAATGGTGTTCATGGGAGGACACCACAGAAGAAGCCACTGCTGTCCAAAAAGTCTGAAGTTCGCAAAAAAGCATCTGGATGTTCTACAGCACTACTGGCAAAATATTCTGTGGACAGATGAAACTAATGTTGAGTTGTTTGGAAGGAACACATAACACTATGTGTGGAGACAAAAAGGCACAGCACACCATCAAAACCTCATCCCAACTGTAAAGTATGGTGAAGGAAGCATCATGGTTTGGAGCTGCTTTGCTGCCTCAGGGTCTGGACAGCTTGCTATCATCGATGGAAAAATGAATTCCCGAGTTTATCAATAGCCTACATTCTCCTGCAAAATCTATCTGTCCGCAAATTGAAGCTCAACAGAAGTTGGGTGATGCAACAGGACAACGACCCAAAACACAGAAGTAAATCAACGACAGAATGGCTTCAACAGAATAAATTATGCCTTCTGGAGTGGCCCAGTCAGAGTCCTGACCTCACCCCGATCGAGATGCTATGGCATGACCTCAAGAGAGCGATTCACACCAGACATCCCAAGAATATTGCTGAACTGATACGGTTTTGTAAAGGGGAATGGTCCAAAATGCCTCCTGACCGTTGTGCAGGTCTGGTTCACAACTACAGAAAACGTTTGGTTGAGGTTATTACTGCCAAAGTACGGTTAACCAGTTATTAAATCCAAGGGTTCACATACTTTTCACACCCTGCACTGTGAATGTTTACACGGTGTGTTCAATAAAGACATGAAAACGTATAATTGGTAGTTTAAGCAAGACTATGTTTGTCTATTGTTGTGACAGATGAAGATCAGATCGAATTTTATGACCAATTTAGGCAGAATTCCAGGTAATTCCAAAGGGTTCACATACTTTTTCTTGCCACTGTAATTACTGTCACCTTCACCCGGCCCTTCTCGCACCGGGAACATGTTTATGATGCGGAGAAAATGAATAGAAGTGTATTAATAGCAATGTTTTGAAAAAAATGTAGTCTGTAGGCCACTGTTGAGTCAGAGCAGGGAGGCAGAGGGGGACAGTTTGGAGAAAGAATTATGATCATTTTGGTGATCCCAGATAGACTCTAAAAACCAAGGAGATTTGATTGTCATTTGTTATGACTGCTTTCCAAACCATAAAATTGTTATGTAGCTTAATTGATTACAACATAATGTTTGGTCTGGATAAATGTTTTGTCTGAATATTGTGAGGTGAACCTCTATATTATTCACAAATAATGTATTTGATTTGTATAACTACTTCACTCATTGCAAAGTTCACCGTGGCCTTATCACCCGTGTCCATTATTTCAGTGTCCATAATTACTAGTAGACCAACAACACACTGATAATCTGCTGAAAGCTCATTAACAGCCGGGAGATTTGTAATGAGCTATTGAGTTCTGTTACACCCTTACACCCAGTATAATAACCTGTCCCATACACAGCTTTGGTTGTTTGTGTGTATCCTTGATCCTGCAGAATATGCTTAACCAGCCAGCCTTGTCTCATACGTAACATAATAACCGTAAATCCGGGATACTCAAATTACTAGGATATGTTACGTTTGGTATGGTTACATAAGATAGTTTTTTTTTAGGCAAAAATAGAAGTAGGGTGGCTGGTCAGGCGTATGACACAAACGTCTAGCAACTCAAAGGTTGCGTGTTTGAATCTCATCATGGACAACTTTTTTTATTTAACCAGGCAAGTCAGTTAAGAACAAATTCTTATTTTCAATGACGGCCTAGGAACAGTGGGTTAACTGCCTGTTCAGGGGCAGAACGACAGATTTGTACCTTGTCAGCTCAGAGGTTTGAACTTGCAACCTTCTCTAGTCTCTAGTCCAACGCTCTAACCACTAGGCTACCCTGCCGCAACTATTACTACATTTTAGCTACTTTGCAATAATGTAGCATGTTAGCTAATCCTTCCCCTAACGTTAACCCTTTAACCTAACTCCTAGCCCTAACCTTAACCTTAACCCTAACCTTAACTGCTAACCATAGCCCCTAGCCCCTAGCATAGCTAACGAGTTAGCTTACTAGACAAATTGTAATTTGTAACATATCATACGTTTTGCAAATTTCGTAACATGTACGAATTTCAATTCGGAACATATCATACGAAATGGATGATAGACATCCACAAATTGATACATACCATATGAAACGTAACATATAATTCTAATTGGAGTTTCCCAGATTTACATTTACTATATTATGTCTACCCCTGAGTCCAGCTTGAACCAGCAGCAGATCCTATCATCTGATAATGTACTGGTTGCATTTGATTATTTGGGATGCTATGAAATAGAGGTCAAGCAGTAGTTCTCCCTTATCTTAAAATTTAGACGCTAGTATCCTTCATTGGATATCTTTTATTGGCCCCAAGTTATCACAGCCATTCCAATAGCGAGGGACTTAATCGTGCCATAAAACAATGTGGCGTTTGAACACCTCAGTCAAGAGATGAGATAGTGGGAGGGAAAGTATGTGTGTGTTTAGGGAGAGGGCTTTCACTTTATAAGGAGCTCATTTGACAGATGGTAGGGACGCATTAGATAAAATGTTTGCTCAGCGAGAGTCTAAATGGTGAGTTATTTGTCTCTAGGGATGATGTTCAAAGCTGGAAGCATTTAACCCAGGGAAAGGATTTGGTTAGATGTGTACAGTTCTTTCATGTTTTAACATTAGTAGAAAGTCTAAAGACAGTAGGGAATCAACTTCCCCTCCTTCAAGGTCCATTAACATGTCAAGTTTGCATGTTTGATTCCCAGTGCATCTAGGCCTATCTGTGTGTAGCATAATCCAACTGAATTTCTATAATTATTTATTTGTTTTAATTTGTTTGATTCACAAGAGAAGAGTTATGATAGAAGATGCCCCATGAAATACTCAGTGACTTCTTATGAAGTATCTTGATAGAAATGGCTCAAACTTTCAAAGGAAGAGGTCCTTTGAGAATCATGAATTCATAATATATTTGCATAGGAGCAAGTACATGTTGCTTTTGCTGTGTTGAATATTGCATCGGCTCAGAAGCTTATGTAAGCTGTCTGTCTGGTTGTATCCCAAATTGCACCATATTCCCTGTATAGTGCACTACTTTTGACCAGGGTCTATAGTTCTCTGGTTAAAAGCTCTGGTCAAAAGTGGTGCACTATAGAGAATAGGGACTCCAACCTGGATTTTTTTTGTCGTTCATTCTGGAAGAGAGATTCATTTTCATAAGGGACATGTACATTTTCAGTTACTAGAGCTACTTACACTGGCCTATAATGTTCAATCAGAAAATACAGGCTCCATCCGAGCACTAATCTCAATCTTAATCTCAATCTTTCAAAGTATTTGATTAATCCCTTTTCTTTCCTGAATCCGATCAGGATTTGTCTAATAAAAGCCCCCGTTGTTCACATCGTTGCCTAACATCCCCTCCAGACAGTGAATGGTAGATGTATTAATCTGTTGTTTGTGCTAGTTGTTGTCAATATTCATAACAGTAGATGGATGAGGTTTTCGTCTACACTCAAAACATTTCAATCCTCGACTCGTCAGGTACAGTGACACATTTTGCTCTGAATAACATATATTGCACGACAGGAGGGTCCAGTGACGTAGGAAAGTGGATAGACCAGAGTAGACAAGTCCACGAGCAGAGAAGACTGAAAGCAGTATTGTGATCCCCCTAGGGCACATTATTGCTGCAATCTGTCATCTCCTGCCTTATCTGAATGACAGTCAGTTGTACAACTGAAATGTGTGTTTCACATTTAACCCACTAAATCAGAGAGGTGTGGGGGGCTTCCATAATTGATATCCACATCTTCAGGGCCTGGGGAACAGTGGGTTAACTGCATTGCTCAGGGGCAGAACGACAGCTTTTTGTCAGCTCTGGGATTCAAACCTGCAACCTTTAGTTTACTGGCCCAACATTCTAACCACTAGGCTACCTGCCGCCCTATGTGCCTCTGCTGCTTTTGCCAGTGACTGTTGTACAGTGTGTACTGGAAGCATCTGTCCCTGTTTGCCACACACACCCATAAGGCGTCATTTCATATCCTTTTCATTAAAAGAGATTGTTTGGCTGAGAGGCTCTTTTGTCTGGGTATCTGGGTAACTGTGTTTATGTATGTCTGTGTAAATGCCTGCGTGTGTTTAATCTCACACAGTTGACATATCCACCTGCTCGCCCCATCGTTTGCTCTGCCTCACTCACACTCCGTCTCCCCTTACTGTTTCTATGTGCGTGTGTGTGCGTGCTTGAGTGTGTCACTCACCTCCCCATCTGATGTGTCAGAGAAGGGGGAAGTGAGGAAGCCGGTATGCTGTACTACACTGAACAAAGCCTAAGCTGCCTTGTTTTCCTAGCAAGTTTGGTTTGAAAGAGAATATAAATATACAGTGTAGATATGACT
Source organism: Oncorhynchus clarkii lewisi (assembly GCF_045791955.1). Lineage (NCBI taxonomy): Eukaryota > Metazoa > Chordata > Actinopteri > Salmoniformes > Salmonidae > Oncorhynchus > Oncorhynchus clarkii. The sequence goes on from NC_092156.1 coordinate 53,925,834, forward strand.
AGACAGCCCAGGCAGAGGACTGTTTCTATGACATAGTGTGCTGATTTTACTATAGTATCTTGAAAAGGAGCCTGGACAGAAAACACTGATCCCGGTATGACACATTCATTCCATATATGGTGACCGGTGAAAAGAGACAGATGTGGACAAGATTCACTGTCACAAGGTCAACAAGCAGTCCTACTGAGGTAAACACAAGTAAAACAGGGCTAAGAGATATGACAAAGACACGAAAGAAGGCCATAGGCAATTTGACTACCTTACACACGTAGACAAGTCCAGATCAATAACTTTTTGAGGGATCTAAAACAGAGAAGTTCAAAATCACGGGAGCCATACCCCCACTGAGCTCTCCGCAAAGCTGCTCTCCTCTAATAAGTGTTTCTGCTGCGATGATGGCGGATGCAGGATTGGCTTAATCCCAGGGAGGCGGACCCTCTCTGCCCTGACTGTGCGAGTGAAAAGCCCCGGCGCTGCGGGGGTTAACGAGCACTCAGACTGTGTGTGTGTGTGACTGTGTGTTTGTGCTGGGGTTAACAAGCACTCAAACAGCCACAGGAAGTAACCTCTCTCGGGGACGCCGGATTACAACTCGCCCTCTGATCTGGAGGAGGATTTGTCTCCTTAGCCCCCAATATTGGAGTAGTGAATGAGAAGTTGGTGGTGGGCTAGGGGGAAAGTAATATGACACATGGTCTAGGTAAAGAATGTCACCCGAGAGTTGGCGAACCACACACACACACACACACACATCCAATATCAGGTCTCTGCCACCCCCCTTTCCCCCTATTGTGTAGAATCTGACCACACTATCCTCAGGGCTTAAAAGCCAGCTTCAACAATCCACACTACCTCTCCTTTAAAGATAAACTTTAAAGAAGCCTTTGTGCGTCCATCTTAACCCTTTCTCTCTGTGGCGGGGGGGGGCACATCGTGCCCAGTAGTTAATGAGGCTGGGTGGGGTATCCCTGTCACTGGTAAAGACGGATGGGGGTGGGAACGCTGCAGGCCTGACAACAGGTGGACTACCACAATGAGATCCTCAACAGTCTGTCTGGGCTCACTCACTCTCAGTACAGCAGGTGGATGGATGTATTGTAGCTAGACACTCATTCCAACTCTGTCTGTTGCCTTCGGGGAATTTTACAGAGTTACAAATAGTTTACTGTCTCTTTAGAAGGAAGCAGACACTCTTGTTGTCGGCTTCTTGGGGTCCTGTCTTCTCTTTTGTCTCAAGATGCCCCAAACTAGCACTGCTGTTTTAAGCTGTCGTTGACAGTTAGCGTTATTTGAACATCTGTGGGAATGCTCTGACTTTAAAATGATATACACTGAGTGTACAAAAAATTAAGTACAACTTCCTAATGTTGATTTTCACCCCCCACCCCCTCCCTTTTGCCCTCAAACAGCCTCAAAGGATTCTACAAGGTGTCGAAAGCGTTTCACAGGTATGCTGGCCCATGTTGACTCCAATGCTTATCGCAGTTGTGTCAAGTTGACTGGATGTCCTTTGGGTGGTTGACCATTTTTGATACACACTGGAAACTGTTGAGCGTGAAAAACCCATCAGAGTTGCAGTTCTTGACACAAAACGGTGCACCTGGCACATACTACCATACCCCGTTCAAAGGCACTTAAATCATTTGTCTTTCCTATTCACCCCTGAATGGTACACATACACAATCCATGTCTCAATTGTCTCAAGGCTTAAAAATCCTTCTTTAACCTGTTTCTTCCCCTTCATCTACACTGATTGAAGTGGATTTAACAAGTGAGTGATCATAGCTTCCATCTGTATTCACCTGGTCAGTATATGTCATGAAAAGAGCAGGTGTTCTTAATGTTTTCAAATCAAATTTTATTTGTCACATGCGCCGAACACAACAGTGAAATGCTTACAGTGAAATGCTTACTTACAAGCCCTTAACCAACAATGCAGTTAAGAAAAATAAGTTAAAAAATTCAAATAAAAGTAACAAATAATTCAACAGCAGCAGTAAAATAACAATAGCGAGGCTATATACAGGGGGCATCGATACAGAATCAATGTGCTGGGACACCGGTTAGTCGAGGTAATTGAGGTAATATGTACATCTAGGTGGAGTTAAAGGGACTATGCATAGATAATAAACAGACAGTAGCAGCAGCGTAAAAGAAGGGTCTGGGTAGCCCTTTGATTAACTGTTCAGGAGTCTTATGGCTTGGGGGTAGAAGCTGTTAAGAAGCCTTTTGGACCAAGACTTAGCGCTCTGGTACCGCTTGCCATGCGGTAGCAGAGAGAACAGTCTATGACTTGGGTGGCTGGAGTCTTTTAGGGCCTTCCTCTGACACCTGGTATGGAGGTCCTGGTTGGCAGGTAGCTTGGCCCCAGGAAGAACAGGATCCAGTTGCAAAGGGAGGTGTTTAGTCCCAGGGTCCTTAGCTTCGTGATGAGCATTGAGGGCACTATGGTGTTGAACGCTGAGCTTTAGTCAATGAATAGCATTCTCACATAGGTGTTCCTTTTGTCCAGGTCTGAAAGGGCAGTGTGGAGTGCAATAGAGATTGCATCATCTGTGGATCTGTTGGGGCGGTATGCAAATTAGGGTGGGTCTAGGGTTTCTGGGATAATGGTGTTGATGTGAGCCATGACCAGCCCTTCAAAGCACTTCATGGCTACAGACGTGAGTGCTACGGGTCGGTAGTCATTTAGTTAGGTTACCTTAGTGTTCTTGAGCACAGGGACTATGGTGGTCTGCTTGAAACATGTTGGTATTACAGACTCAGTCATGGACAGGTTGAAAATGTCAGTGAAGACACTTGCCAGTTAGTCAGCGCATGCTCGGAGTACACGTCCTGGTAATCCGTCTGGCCCTGCGGCCTTGTGAATGTTGAACTGTTCAAAGGACTTACATCAGCTACGGATATCGTGATCACACAGTCGTCCAAAACTCTAGAGCTCATCCCGTTTATTCTCCAGTGATTGCATGTTCGCCAATAGAACGGAGGGTAGAAGCGATTTGTCCACTCTCCGTCGTAGTCTCATCCGGTATCTCACATGCCGGCCTCTACAGCGCCGTCCCCTCCTTCTTCGAATGTTCGTGATCTGGGCCTGGTCAATATATCAATGTATCAATATATATTTCACTTCCGACTCGTTGAAGTAGAAGTCCTCGTCCAAATCGAGGTAAGTGATAGCTGTTTTGATGCCCTGAAGCTCTTATCGGCCATAGGAAACGATTACGAAAACATTATGTACAAAAAAAGGTAAAAATAAATTGTACAAAATAGCACAATTGGTCAGGAACCCGTAAAACTGCCTCCATTCCCTCTAGCCCTATTCCCTCCATCGTGTGTGTGTGCGTGTGCGCATGCTCGTGCGTGCGAGCACACCATGCGACTCCGGAGCAGCTGACTTCATAGCAAATACATTATGACAACAACCAGATTAGAGGTCGACCGATTATGATTTTTCACCGCCAATACCGATACCGATTATTGGGGGACCAAAAAAGCCGATACCGATTAATCGGCCGATTTAAAAATAAAAATAAATGTAATTGTAATAATGACAATTACAACAATACTGAATTAACACTTATTTTAACTTTTGAACAATAAAATCAATTTAGCCTCAAGTAGATAATGAAACATGTTCAATTTGGTTTAAATATGGCAAAAACAAAGTGTTGGAGAACAATGTAAAAGTGTGATATGTGCTATGTAAGAAAGCTAATGTTTCAGTTAATTGCTCAGAACATGAGAACATATGAAAGCTGGTGGTTCCTTTTAACATGAGTCTTCAATATTCCCAGGTAATAAGTTTTAGGTTGTAGTTATTATAGGTATATTTCCCTCTATACCATTTGTATTTCATTGACCTTTGACTATTGGATGTTCTTATAGACACTTTAGTATTGCCAGTGTAACAGTATAGCTTCCGTCCCTCTCCTCGCTCCTCCGTGGGCTCGAACCAGCAACACAACGACAACAGCCACCACATCGAAGCAGCGTTACCCATGCAGAGCAAGGGAAACAACCACCCCAAGGCTCAGAGCGAGTGACGTTTGAAACGCTATTAGCGTGTGCTAACTAGCCAGCCATTTCACTTTCGGTTACACCAGCCTCATCTCGGGAGTTGATAGGTTTGAAGTCATAAACAGCGCAATGCTTGACGCACAACAAAGAGCTGCTGGCAAAACGCACAAAAGTGCTGTTTGAATGAATGTTTACGCACCTGCTTCTGCCTACCACCGCTCAGTCAGATACTTAGATACTTGTATGCTTGTATGCTCAGTCAGATTATATGCAACACAGGACACGCTAGATAATATCTAGTAATATCATCGACCATGTGTAGTTAACTAGTGATTATGATTGATTGTTTTTTATAAGATACGTTTAATGCTAGCTAGCAACTTACCTTGGCTTACTGCATTTGCGTAACAGGCAGTCTCCTTGTGGAGTGCAACGAGAGAGAGGTAGGTCGTTATTGCGTTGGACTAGTTAACTGTAAGTTTGCAAGATTGGATCCCCTGAGCTGACAAGGTGAAAATCTTTCTTTCTGCCTGTGAACGAGGCAGTTAACCCACCGTTCCTAGGCCGTCATTGAAAATAAGAATGTGTTCTTAACTGACTTGCCTAGTTAAATAAATATTAAATAAAGGTGTTCAAAAAACACATTTATCGGCAAATCGGCTCCCAAAAACACCGATTTCCGATTGTTATGAAAACTTAAAATCGGCCCTAATTAATCGGCCATTCCGATTAATCGGTCAACCTCTAAACCAGATAGGCGAGTGAGCCAGAGAAGGCGGCTATAGCAGCTTTAACCCCCCCCCCCTCCCACTGCCTGTTTTCCCAATAGCATCTCCTAGCATAGCCTAGCCTACCTAATCACCACAGCATCCTTTTAGAAGATGATTCACCATGGGGTCATGTGCTACTCACAGGTCCCATGAATAAGGCATGAGTGACGGGCGAGGACAGGACAGCTGAAGTTGCACTACGAGCAGGCAACACGAGGCCGGCCGTGACGTCAGCCGTATGAATTAGTAAAAGATCCCTGGGATCCGGTGGACAGGGCGCTAACTGATGTAGTGCCGTTGCCATGACACGGAAAGATCCAGAAAACAGCAGGCCTTTGGTTAAAATATACTAAATTGTTAGCATAAAAGTCCCTGACCCAGGGTCAGTTTGATTTTGTTTTGTCTCAAATGGTTAATAGGGTTGGAGTAGGAATGGCTGATTTTAAGTCAGTGCTTAGGGGCACTGATGTTTCCTGACTGATGTTTCCACTGTAGCATTATTATGCCTCATATCCAGTTCCTTGTTTTGTCAGGTCAGCTATCCCTTTCCTTGTTTGGAAATGAATGGCTATCACATGACCAAGGCCATGTCAGCTTAGGTTGTGAGTGATGTGTTGTTCTGAAAGAGAGTTAGTCACCATCACAGAACTATGGGGGTTGATTTGAAAAGGGAGGAAGACCCTATTTGCCTTGCTTATGGTCGTGGTCTTTTATCAAACAGACAAAGGGATTAGGATGAGAGAAATGTGATCGAGTCTTCTGTCTTCCTATCCGTTTTCCGGAGGCTACTCCTTTCATTCTTATTATTCGACAAAACCTGAAAGTACTGTACAACAGATGGTATTGTTAAAGCAGAACTTAAAGAGATGGCTCACTCAAATTACTAAATTATATATTGGTTTCCTTACCCTGTAAGCAGAAAAGATAGCAATCCATGCTTTGGTTTACTTTACCTTGCCACTTTCTCCAAACTTAAAAAAAAAATCACCCCGATATTAACATGCTTTGCATTGTATGCATGTACAAATCATCCTGAATTGAAATTGACTGTGTAGCTCAATAAAGTAACTTTAAGATGATTTTGGCATGTAACACAAAACAACATTTAAGCAATCAGGCTTTGCATGAAAAATCAATCAAATTTATTTATAAAGCCCTTTTTACATCAGCTGATGTCACAAAGTGCTGTACAGAAACCCAGCCTAAAACCCCAAACAGCAAGCAATGCAGGTGTAGAAGCAAGGTGACTAGGAAAAACTCCCTATGAAGGCCAGAACCTAGGAAGAAACCTAGAGAGGAACCAGGCTATGAGGGGTGGCCAGTCCTGTTCTGGCTGTGCCGGGTGAAGATTATAACAGAACATGGCCAAGATGTTCAAATGTTCATAGATGACCAGCAGGGTCAAATGATAATAATCACAGTGGTTGTCGAGGGTGCAACAGGTCAGCACCTTGGCAGTAATTGTCAGTTGGCTCTTTGATCATTGTGCCCGGACTGGTTCAAATGCTTCCTTACAAGAATAATTTATCATATTCAGGTGAAACTAAGGTCCTTTATTTATTTAACTAGGCAAGTCAATTAAGAACAAATTCTTACTTACAATGACGGCCTACCCAGCAAAGCTGGGCCAATTGTGCACCGCCCTATAATACTCCTAATCATGGCCGTATGTGATGCAGCCTGGATTCAAACCAGAGACTGGAGTGACACCTCTTGCACTGAGACACAGTGCATCAGACTGGGTTTCTGTACAGCACTTTGAGATATCAGCTGATGTACGAAGGGCTAAATAAAATAAATTTGATTTGATTTGATTTGATCAGACCGCTGCGGCACTCGTTTAAGGTGGTTCGTTTTGGTTTGAGGTACTTTTCTCTCAAAGATGACCTTTATGTTTTGTGCCGCTCTTGTGGCAACAGCTGTCTTTGTGATATCAGGTGCTTTGCATATTGAAATGTGGGTTGTTGTGCGAACGTCGATGGAGTATTACTCCTTTTATGCAAAGGTCTAAGATGATGTCACTTATGTAGTAGATTGGTCAGTCCACTCCCAGTCATAAAGGTAGGTCAGTAGAACAACCTATCATCCAATCTATGATATTTAACTCCTACATGAGAAAACTTCCACAGAGAAGTGGACTGGGAACTTCAGTACAAATGAAAATCAATACAATTCAATCGTTTAATACTCTAAAACTATATTCAAATCCACAAAGGGAAAGTGTAAAGAAATGGCATGTTTGCTAACCTGTGGAAAACGAAATACGCCCCTGGCAAATCCATGTTGTGCTTTGGATACCTTCCAGTAACCCTGGGCGTAAGTATGTGTAGACTAGTGTCACCGGACATTTTACACCCAGCAGGTTGACTTCAAGGACTTCAAAAGAGTAATGGAGTCTGTCATTTCCCTATTGTGGTTTCCCCTCGACCGGGGTGGTTCCCCCTTCTCTCTTTTGATGTGTCGCACCCCTCAATTTGCCCTAATTTAGATTATCCTGGGGACAACATGCATGACTGTCCCCCAAATAATCCTCTCTTGTGTTGTTTTTGTACATCCCTATAGGTCCATGGTGGTTCCCCCAACGACGACCTCCACAGAACGCTCCAGAACCCTAACAAGGCCCAGTTTGAAGTGATGGTATACCGGCAGCAAGATGGAGACAGAAGGAATCAGAGAGCATGTTAACCTCGCCGTGACTAGACAGAACGTCTATTGTGCTCGAGCTATTTTGACATTTAACCCTTGACCCGTGATTTTATTAGTTTTTAAAACCACAGACAGTTTATGATTTCTTCGACATACCTGAATAACTTGAGTTTAAGTTGCGTGAAAGGTTAGTTGATTGGACTACTTCAAACTCTCGAGAGTGAAATTGAGGGCAGAGAGAATCTGACGCAGTGGCCTCTCAGAATTAGGCCCCACCCCAATGGTGCGCTAGTGTGATGCATGTTATGAGCAGCCCGTCCCTGGCTAATGAGACAGAGAGCTGCAGCAGTGAGTGCAGCAGCGCCGCCACCACCACCAGCACCACCAGCACCACCTCCGACCTCTCCCCAATGTCGGGCCACACCCCCTCACCTTCTAATCTCCCCTCTCCCTTGCCTAACGAACCCCCCCTGCACCCTACCACACTACCCCACCACTACGCCCCACCGTCACCACCACCCCTGCCCCCAAACGCCCCTCCTCCCCCTCCCCCTCCCCCTCCACCACCATCAACCTCCCTCTCCAGCCATGGTGTGCGGAAGAAGCGGAGGGTGCGGAGCTTTTTCTGGAAGCCCATCCCGGAGGAGAAGGTGCGGAGCCAGCCCAACATCTGGACCATGGCGGTGCGCTGCCAGCAGCAGTACCAGATCGACGTGCGCTCCGTGGAGGAGCTGTTCGGCCAGCAGGAGGAGGCGCAGGGCCGGGAGGGTGTGCCCGCCACTGGTGGATGCTCCTCAGCCCGCATCACCCGGTCCCGGTCCTTTAAGGAGAACAAGGACGAGGTGAGTATGACTGGGTAGATTGTGAATGGTGGATGGGGATACGCCCTGACCTGTTTATGTTTTACTGGTGGAATTACAGGATATAAGAGTGCTGGTAGGTCCACTTCACTAGAAAAAGATGTTAGCAGTATAATGTGCTTAACAATGAGTTTTGGGTTTGCGCTAACATGACTAAGATTGACTGGTTGGTATGGCAGTTTGCTCTGTAGTAAAAACAATATAACAAAACATAAATTGACAGCAACAAGAGCAGTATAGACAGACAGTATACTGAACCTGAACTCACTGTACTTATCACAGAACACAAGCGTACACAACTACTTAACAGCACAGCACAATCAGCTTTGTCTCGAGGGATGGAAATAATACTAACGGATACAAAAGCCAATTTTACGGCATGCGTGTCTCGAAACAAGAAACGTGTCAATGGCGAGTGTAGTGTAAATAATTGTATACCCCTGAAAAAGGCTTTGAACGAACTGTAAAGCTATGCCCGCGTGAGGCTTAGCTAATGTCACAGTTTGACAGTCTGAGCAACCTGGAGGGAATATAGGCTGTTATTTCACAACCCCTATTCATCAAGGGACTCCAAATATAGCAACATGCTGCCCACTACTCCCAATAACCCCTTGATTGGGGCGGCAGGGTAGCCTAGTGGTTAGAGTGTTGGACTAGTAAACAGAAAGTTCAAATCCCCGAGCTGACAAGGTACCAATCTGTTGTTCTGCCCCTGAACAGGCAGTTAACCCACTGTCAAGGCTGTCATTGAAAATAAGAATTTGTTCTTAACTTGCCCAGTTAAATAAGGGTAAAATTGTACAAAGGACATATAGTGCCTTCAGAAAGTATGAGTTGACCTTCTCAACATTTCAGTCTGTTATGGTCAGCGTTTTAAATGGATGTTGTCACTGGCCTACACACACTACCCCATAATATCCAAGTGGAATTACTTTTTTACAAATTAATTAAAAATGAAAAGCTGAAAAAAAGGGCTACAGAGACAACAGCTGTTCCTGATTGAGAACCCTACCTGGCCAAAACATAGAAACAAAACATAGAAATACAAATAATAGAATATAGAATACGTACAACTCACTTCCTGACCAAACCAAAATAGAGACATAAAAAGGATCTCTAAGGTCAGGGTGTGACACAAACTTCTCAGGGATTTCACCACAAGGCCAATGGTTTTATTTTATTTTATCAGGATCTCTTTTAGTCCTCATTTGGACAAATCTTCCAAGAGTCCTTAAACATTAAAATACAATTTATAATATGATCACATTTTCACATACATACAGACATAATACACTGACATATTGGCCAGATAAATACTCTAACAGTTTTTTCTGTCTGGATAGATGGATGGTGGACAATCTAATCCTAGTATTTAATGAATGTCTGTCTCTTACCAACTGAATACTGTTGTGAATAGAGTTTGGCCGATTTAAATGGTGTATATTATGAAATAAAATAAATCCTTGCTGCTTTCTTCTGTGCAATCTTCAGCCTCCTAATTTAACTTGATGATGCATTTTCCCAGACCACAGAACACTAGTTCACCTGATTCCCAATTAATGCTTGGGTTATTTAAGAATCTTTCCTAGGAAATATTTAGCTATCCTTCTGATCATGCATGCAGTTTAAAAAACTTTTTTTTTTACATGCACTCCTAGTAGTTTGGTTTTTGCCACTTCCTCAATTTGTACTCCCCCCATACTTAATTGTATCCCATGCTGTGTTGGCCTTTTCCTGGTGGAACAGACAAACATAACGTTGGTTTTCTTGGTGTTTAAGTTTTTAACATATGTATTCGAAAATATATCCGTCGAGGCAATTGGTTTCTCATAAAAAGCGATTGGAAAAATGGCTACCTCAGTATTTTACGCAAGATTTTCTCCGGGATACACCATGTGACCACTCGCTATATATGGTCCCTTACAGCCATTCTCCAATGGAAATGCCTAAAAAGACGTCACAATGCTGTAGACACCTTGGGGAATGCGTGGAAAACGTAAGCTCATTCGTAGCTCATTCACAGCCATATAAGGAGTCATTGGCATGAGGCGGTTTCAAAAAATGCGGCACTTCCTGATTGGATTTTTATCTGGGTTTCGCCTGTAACATCAGTTCTGTGGCACTCACAGACAATATCTTTGCAGTTTTGGAAACGTCAGAGTGTTTTCTTTCCAAAGCTGTCAATTATATGCATAGTCAAGCATCTTTTCATGACAAAATATCTTGTTTAATACGGGAACGTTTTTCATCCAAAAATTAAAATAGCGCCCCCTATTGTCAAAATGATTTCATCATCCGCTAAATCAAATGCTCACTTAAATCTAAAAATAGTACACCCACAAACCTGCCATTATCCATAGCACTGAGCCACTGGTCAGTCATGTCAACCAATGCAGTGGTAGTGGAATGGTTTTTGTGATAAGCATGCTGATTGGCTGTAATCAGATCATTATTTTCCATGTACTCCTGTATTTGTCTACTCACAATAACCCCCAATATCTTACTGAGTGAAGGGAGTAGACTCATTGGTTGACTATTGGCAGGGGTAATGGGTTCTTTGCTGTCTTTTGGGATAGGACACAGTTTAGCATGCTTCCATACATTTGCCAACGTCCCCTTTTCCAGTGACCATTTCAATATGTATTTCAGTGTAGCTGCTGTGATAGAAGAAAACTGAGGATGGATCAACAACATTGTAGTTACTTTACAATACTAAATCAAATCAAATCAAGCCATATTTATACAACACATTTCAGACGTGGAATGCAACGCAATGTGCTTTACAGGAAGAAAAAAAAAACGAAGAAAAAACGATGAAAATAAAATAGGAAATATTTACTGCACATATGATACAAAACAAAATAACTATTAAAAAGCACCCTAAGGAAAAGCAAAGCTAAAAATATGTGTTTTAAGATCTTTGTTTTAAAGGTCAGTGCCAGAGGACCTGAGGAACCTACTGGGTACATAACTTAAAAGCATGTCTGACATGTATTGAGGGGGCACAATCGTGGATTGATTTAAAAACTAACCTAATTGACAGAGCGAAAAGAAGGAAACCTCTACATCATACAAAATATTCTAAAACATGCATCCTGTTTGCAACAAGTCACTAAAGTGATGCTGCAAAACATGTGGCAAAGTAAATCACTTTTTGTCCTGAATAAAAAGTGTTATGTTAGGAGAAAATCTAATACAACACTTATACTGAATACTGCTCTTCATTATTTTCAAGCATAGTGGTGGCTGCATCATGTAATGGGTATGTTTGTAATCGTTCAAAAACAGAAAACACTAACAAGTGACATCAATAAGGGATCATAACTTTCACCTGGATTCACCTGGTCATGGAAAGAGAATGTGTTCTTAATGTTTTGTATAGTCATTGTAGATTGCCATAGATTACCTGTTATTTCCCAAAATGATTGAAGATCCCGGTAACTTTGGTAAATTACCGGTAGCTTTGCAACCCTAATCTAGCATCGAGTCATTCCCACATATATCCTCCTGTACTGAATCATGTTCCTCTCTTTCTACTGTTCTCAGATCAGCATTCTGGACTCCAAGCGTGGCATGAACGTGGGAATTTTCCTCAAGCAATTCAAGAAGTAAGTCTTCCTCCGGTTCTGTTAGATTAGTTTACATAAAGCGTGCATGAAATTCCACCGTTCGGCCTGAGAGAGAGAAACGAGACGCCTTGTGCGAAAAACAACACCGTTGTGTAACTGGTGGCGTCCTTAGTCCGGCACGCTAGGTTGACCACTTGGGGATAAGGTACGTGTGTGTGCATGGATGTCTGTAAATCTGTATTTACATTTTAGTCATTTAGCAGATGTTCTTATCCAGAGCGACTTACCTGAGTAATTAGGGTTATGTGCCTTGCTCAAGGCACATCTTTCACCTAGTCGGCTTGGGGATTCAAACCACCGACTTTATGATTACCAGCCCAACGCTCTAACTGCTAGGCTAACTGCTGCCGCTGCCCCTGTATAGTTGTCATTGGGTTTAGGGCAGTGGTTCTCATTCTTGGTCCTGAGGACACAAAGGGATGCACATTTTAGTTTTTTTCTTCGCACTACACACCTGATTTAAATCATCAAAGCTTGATGGTGATTTGATTTTGCTTGGGCAAGAAAAACTACATTTTCACCCCTTTGGGTCTCCAGGACCAGGTTTGAGAACCACTGGGTTAGGGTATTTCCATAGAAGGGCGAGGCCAATTATATTACAACTAGTTTGAACTATCTGTGCCTGTTGCATTTGCTGTTCAAAGCGTGACCTATGAATAACCTTTATTTGTGTTTACCGAACTCGTATCCTGTGTTTGTATGTGCATTGCGTGTTTGTCCAGGTGTTTGTTTGTGTGTGTTTTTGAGTATATCTCTGTGCAGGTGTGTGCGTGCATGTGCATGCATGCATGCTCCCACACGCTCGTGTGTGCATATTTGCGCCATTTGTCTGTTTCTCTGTACCTGTCTCCATAGCAGCCAGGTGCTTAGTGAACAGTCCAGCTCTCCTCCCACTGGTCCCTAGAGTAATCAGACACAGCTTTAGGCCTTATTTTATCTGGCTGACTTTTCCATCGTGAAACAACGTAGCTCAAATGCTAAATGGTCCCAACTCCCAAGGTGACCTACCATGCGCTCAGACTGAAGTGCTCACTGATGCCTGCTACTCTATATAGGAAGACACTTTATTGTCTACAACTTGCCATGACAGTATAGTGTTTAAATCAAAATGCTACTGAAATCCTTTGGGTAAATTCTAACTTGTTTGCCAATCTTTTTATGCTTGTCATTGTCTTATTTGGCAAGGCGACACTGCTGCACAGTTGGATGCAGAAACAGTGTCTGCAGGCTACAATTTCCCTAAATGCCAAGAAAAGCTAGATGATAAAGGTTTCCGATTCTGTATTAAACTTCGTCATCACCGGGCTGACCACAAAGGACATAGCGGTATCGTAATGAAGTTTCTCGTCTAAGACTTTTGAAAACTCACATAAGGATCAAAGTCCCTTGTCTGAAAGCCCCCAAGCTCCATGCTTTCTGTCCTATTTGAGTGTCTTAGGTCTAATTTATATCTTACGTGCACACAACGAAAATACAGAATTAGCTACACAAATTGGAGGTCCTGCGTTCTTGCAAAGCAAAAATATGCAAACGTGTGCAGCAATGCCATTTTGTAACTTAACGTAAATACGCAGGATCGGCATTTTTCATATTTCATTGCGTTCTTGCGTTGCGTACATATGTAAAGTATAAATAAGGCTTAGACTCATTTGAGATAGTTTTAAGTTTCTGTCTAGGGATATTGAAGTCCCTCACCCTAAAATCTCCATGTTTTATACAGCAGTAGTTTTAATGAAAAACCCCTGGAGTTGGTTTTTTAATCAAAGTGTTTCTTTACCCAGCCTGACTGGGCACATACTGTATTATTCAGTGTGTGTGTGACTGCTGGCAGTGCTCTCCTCAGCTCACACACACAGTTAATAAGTATGGCATGGGGACATGGCCTGCAGAAGAAGTATAGTCTGCCCTTACCACATCACTGTCTGTGCGTGTGTCCTTCAAAGGCCCCCGCAAAGTTGTTTTATGTAAATAAAAAAAAAAGATCATTTCTTTGGACCATTTCCTACATTTACTGAGGAATATAGCAGTATTGACCCTGAAGATATCTACTCAGGAACCGGGACCACATACAATACACATTCACACACACACGCACACACAAAATACGGTCACACACAAAATACAGTCACAGAGAAGGTTTTAGTAATATCACAAAACGGACCCTCAGATTATCTGGGTTGATAATCCAGGAGAAAAGGTCCACATTGTTTCATTCATGTTTAATTGGTGGCGATAGCTTTGGCTAGCAATAAGTCCTATGTATTACATAAGCAGTCTGGAGTGGCTAATGCTAACTCACTGTGGTGTGGTAGACTGGGAGAGAGTTGTAGCTCGGGATTTGCATGCCAGCACAGAGCATGTGCTGTATACACTCAGTTTGTACAACTGATGTACAACACATTTGACACAATGGGTGTGATTCAACTGATATTTTTGTGATACTAATTGTTGTTTACACAACCATTGTGCAGTGTCTCCACAATGCTTGTGTAATTATTTTGTGCAGAAAAACTCTCCCTTGTATCCAAATGGTTGTGCCAAGTTTTTCATCAATAAGTGCATCGATGACGTCGTCCCCACAGTGACCAAATCAAATCAAATCAAATTTTATTTGTCACATACACATGGTTAGCAGATGTTAATGCGAGTGTAGCGAAATGCTTGTGCTTCTAGTTCCGACAATGCAGTAATAACAAGTAATCTAACTAACAATTCCAAAACTACTGTCTTGTACACAGTGTAAGGGGATAAAGAATATGCACATAAGGATATATGAATGAGTGATGGTACAGAGCAGCATAGGCAAGATACAGTAGATGGTATCGAGTACAGTATGTACAAATGAGATGAGTATGTAAACAAAGTGGCATAGTTTAAAGTGGCTAGTGATACATGTATTACATAAGGATACAGTCGATGATATAGAGTACAGTATATACGTATGCATATGAGATGAATAATGTAGGGTAAGTAACATTATATAAGGTAGCATTGTTTAAAGTGGCTAGTGATATATTTACATCATTTCCCATCAATTCCCATTATTAAAGTGGCTGGAGTTGAGTCAGTGTCAGTGTGTTGGCAGCAGCCACTCAGTGTTAGTGGTGGCTGTTTAACAGTCTGATGGCCTTGAGATAGAAGCTGTTTTTCAGTCTCTCGGTCCCAGCTTTGCTGCACCTGTACTGACCTCGCCTTCTGGATGATAGCGGGGTGAACAGGCAGTGGCTCGGGTGGTTGATGTCCTTGATGATCTTTATGGCCTTCCTGTGACATCGGGTGGTGTAGGTGTCCTGGAGGGCAGGTAGTTTGCCCCCGGTGATGCGTTGTGCAGACCTCACTACCCTCTGGAGAGCCTTACGGTTGAGGGCGGTGCAGTTGCCATACCAGGCGGTGATACAGCCCGCCAGGATGCTCTCGATTGTGCATCTGTAGAAGTTTGTGAGTGCTTTTGGTGACAAGCCGAATTTCTTCAGCCTCCTGAGGTTGAAGAGGCGCTGCTGCGCCTTCTTCACGATGCTGTCTGTGTGAGTGGACCAATTCAGTTTGTCTGTGATGTGTATGCCGAGGAACTTAAAACTTGCTACCCTCTCCACTACTGTTCCATCGATGTGGATAGGGGGGTGTTCCCTCTGCTGTTTCCTGAAGTCCACAATCATCTCCTTAGTTTTGTTGACGTTGAGTGTGAGGTTATTTTCCTGACACCACACTCCGAGGGCCCTCACCTCCTCCCTGTAGGCCGTCTCGTCGTTGTTGGTAATCAAGCCTACCACTGTTGTGTCGTCCGCAAACTTGATGATTGAGTTGGAGGCGTGCGTGGCCACGCAGTCGTGGGTGAACAGGGAGTACAGGAGAGGGCTCAGAACGCACCCTTGTGGGGCCCCAGTGTTGAGGATCAGCGGGGAGGAGATGTTGTTGCCTACCCTCACCACCTGGGGGCGGCCCGTCAGGAAGTCCAGTACCCAGTTGCACAGGGCGGGGTCGAGACCCAGGGTCTCGAGCTTGATGACGAGCTTGGAGGGTACTATGGTGTTGAATGCCGAGCTGTAGTCGATGAACAGCATTCTCACATAGGTATTCCTCTTGTCCAGATGGGTTAGGGCAGTGTGCAGTGTGGTTGAGATTGCATCGTCTGTGGACCTATTTGGGCGGTAAGCAAATTGGAGTGGGTCTAGGGTGTCAGGTATGGTGGAGGTGATATGGTCCTTGACTAGTCTCTCAAAGCACTTCATGATGACGGATGTGAGTGCTACGGGGCGGTAGTCGTTTAGCTCAGTTACCTTAGCTTTCTTGGGAACAGGAACAATGGTGGCCCTCTTGAAGCATGTGGGAACAGCAGACTGGTATAGGGATTGATTGAATATGTCCGTAAACACACCGGCCAGCTGGTCTGCGCATGCTCTGAGGGCGCGGCTGGGGATGCCGTCTGGGCCTGCAGCCTTGCGAGGGTTAACACGTTTAAATGTGTTACTCACCTCGGCTGCAGTGAAGGAGAGACCGCATGTTTTCGTTGCAGGCCGTGTCAGTGGCACTGTATTGTCCTCAAAGCGGGCAAAAAAGTTATTTAGTCTGCCTGGGAGCAAGACATCCTGGTCCGTGACTGGGCTGGATTTCTTCCTGTAGTCCGTGATTGACTGTAGACCCTGCCACATGCCTCTTGTGTCTGAGCCGTTGAATTGAGATTCTACTTTGTCTCTGTACTGGCGCTTAGCTTGTTTGATAGCCTTGCGGAGGGAATAGCTGCACTGTTTGTATTCGGTCATGTTACCAGACACCTTGCCCTGATTAAAAGCAGTGGTTCGCGCTTTCAGTTTCACACGAATGCTGCCAGCAATCCACGGTTTCTGGTTAGGGAATGTTTTAATCGTTGCTATGGGAACGACATCTTCAACGCACGTTCTAATGAACTCGCACACCGAATCAGCGTATTCGTCAATGCTGTTATCTGACGCAATACGAAACATCTCCCAGTCCACGTGATGGAAGCAGTCTTGGAGTGTGGAGTCAGCTTGGTCGGACCAGCGTTGGACAGACCTCAGCGTGGGAGCCTCTTGTTTTAGTTTCTGTCTGTAGGCAGGGATCAACAAAATGGAGTCGTGGTCAGCTTTTCCGAAAGGGGGGCGGGGCAGGGCCTTATATGCGTACTTACACCAACCAGGAGTCATGGATTACAGGCAACATACGTACTTACACCAACCAGGAGTCATGGATTACAGGCAACATCCGCACTGAGCTAAAGGTTAGAGCTGCCGCTTTCAAGGAGCGGCACTCTCACCCGGAAGCTTATAAGAAATCGCGCTATGCCCTCTGACGAACCATCAAACAGGCAAAGCATCAATACAGGTCTAAGATTGAATCGTACTACACCGGTTCCGATGCTCGTCGCATGTGGCACACTTGCAAACTATTACAGACTACAAAGGGAAGCACAACCGCGAGCTGCCCAGTGACACAAGCCTACCAGATAAGCTAAATTACTTCTATGCTCACTTCGAGGCAAGTAACACTGAAGAATGCATGAGAGCATCAGCTGTTCCGGACAACTGTGTGATCACGCTCTCCGTAGCTGATGTGAGTAAGACCTTTAATTAAACTGGTCAATATTCACAAGGCCGCAGGGCCAGACGGATTACCAGGACGTGTACCCCGAGCATGCGCCGACCAACTGGCAAGTGTCTTCACTGACATTTTCAACCTGTCAACTGAGTCTGTAATACATGTTTCAAACAGACCACCATAGTCCCTGTCCCTAAGGTAACCTGCCTAAACGACTACCTTAGCCATGAAGTGCTTTGAAAGGCTGGTCATGGCTCACATCAACACCATTATCCCAAAAATCCTAGGCCCAATCCATTTTGCATACCACCTCAACAGATCCACAGATGATGCAATCTCTATTGCACTCAACACTGCCCTTTCCCACCTTGACAAAAGGAACTCCTATGTGAGAATGCTATTCATTGACTACAGCTCAGCATTCAACACCATAGTGCCCTCAAAGCTAATCACTAAGCTAAGGACCATGGGACTAAACACCTCCCTCTGCAACTGAATCGTGGACTTCCAGACGGGCTGTCCCCAGGTGGTAAGGGTAGGTAACAACACATCCGCCACGCTGATCCTCAACACAGGGGCCCCTCAGGGGTGCATGCTCAGTACCCTCCTGTACTCCCTGTTCACTCATGACTGCATAGCCAGGCACGACTCCAACACCATCATCAAGTTTGCCGAACAGTGGTAGGCCTGATCACCAACAACGCTGAGACAGCCTATAGGGAGGAGGTCAGAGACCTGTCCACGTGGTACCAGGACAACAACCTCTCCCTCAACGTGATCAAGACAAAGAAGATGATTGTGGACTATAGGAAAAGGAGGACTGAGCATGCCCACATTCTCATTGACAGGGCTGCAGTGGAGCAGGTTGAGAACTTCAATTTCCTTGGTGTCCACATCACCAACAAACTATCATAGTCCAAACACACCAAGACAGTCGTGAAGAGGGCACGACAAAGCCTATTCCCTCTCAGGAGACTGAAAAGATTTGGCATAGGTCCTCAGATCCTCAAAAGGTTCTACAGCTGCACCATTGAGAACATCCAGACTGGTTGCATCACTGCCTGGTATGGCAACTGCTCGGCCTCCTACCGCAATGCACAACAGAGGGTAGTGCATATGGCCCAGTACATCACTGGGGCCAAGATTCCCGCCATCCAGGACCTCTATACCAGGCGGTGTCAGAGGAAGCCCCTAAACATTGTCAATGACCCCAGCCACCCTAGTCATAGACTGTTCTCTCTGCCACCGCACGGCAAATGGTAGCGGAGCGCCAAGTCTAGGTCTAAAAGCCTTATTAACAGCTTCTACTTCAAGCCATAAGACTCCTAAACAGTTAATCAAATGGCTACCCAGACCCCTCTTTTATGCTGCTGATACTCTCTGTTTGTCATCTATGCATGGTCACTTTAACTCTACCTACATGTACATACTACCTCAATTACCTCGACTAACCGGTGCCTCCGCACATTGACTCTGTACCGGTACACTTTGTATATAGCCTCACTATTGTTAATTTACTGCTGCTGTTTAATTATTTTTTTCTCTTATTTATTTATTTTTACATTGTTGGTTAAGGGCTTGTAAGTAAGCATTTCACTGTAAGGTCTACATCTGTTCTATTCGTCGCATGTGACAAATACAATTTGATATGATTTGATTTGAAATGTGTTTTACATCAGTTCTACAACTTGAGTGGGTACAGGGCCAGAGGGCTGATCTCATAGGACATTTTGCATGGCTCTCCCTGGTATTTTCATAGCATTTGACTCTTATCACAAGAGCACCTATCAACACTGCCTTGTCCACACTGGACTTGGACACTTTAGTTTACGTAACACAGTCGCTAATGCAGTACAGTATGTCACTCACAGACAAATGTGTTGCTAACAGTAACTCAAACTACTTACAGTATGTTATTTGTTATTCATGTCGATGGGAATCTTGAATGCAGAAAAGAGGCAGGTGGATAATGCTAACAAGGCTATTAGACATTTGAAACATACAGTTGAAGTAGGAAGTTTACATACACCTCAGCCAAATACATTTAAACTCAGTTTTTCACAATTCCTGACATTTAATCCTAGTAAAAATTGTCAGTTAGGATCACCACTTTATTTAAAAAATGTGAAATGTCAGAATAATAGAGAGAATTAGTAGAGATAATTATTTATTTCAGTTTTTATTTATTTAATCTCAGTCCCAGTGGGTCAGAAGTTTACATACACTCAATTAGTATTTGGTAGCATTGCCTTTAAATTGTTTAACTTGGGTCAAACGTTTCGGGTAGCCTCCCACAAGCTTCCCACAAATAAGTTTTGGCCCATTCCTCCTGGCAGAGTTGGTGTAACTGAGTCAGGTTCGTAGGCCTCCTTGCTCGAACACACTTTTTCAGTTCTGCCCACAAAATGTTATTGGGGTTTTGGAGCAGTGGCTTCTTCCTTGCTGAGCGGCCTTTCAGGTTATGTCGATATAGGACTCATTTTACTGTAGATATAGATACTTTTGTACCTGTTTCCTCCAGTATCTTCACAATGTCCTTTGCTGTTGTTCTGGGATTGATTTGCACTTTTCGCACCAAAGTACGTTCATCTCTAGGAGACAGAACGTGTCTCCTTCCTCAGTGGTATGACGGCTGCGTGGTCCCATGGTGTTTATACTTGCGTACTATTGTTTGTACAGATGAACGTGGTACCTCCAGGCGTTTGGAAATTGCTCCCAAGGATGAACCAGACTTGTAGTCTACAAAAAAAAAATTCTGAGGTCTTGGCTGATTTCTTTTCATTTTCCCATGATGTCAAGCAAAGAGGTTGAGTTTGAAGGTAGGCCTTGAAATACATCCCCAGGTACACCTCCAATTGACTCATATTATGTCAATTAGTCTATCAGATGCTTCTAAAGCCATGACATAATTTTCTGGAATTTTGTGAGCTGTTTAAAGGCACAGTCAAGTTAGTGTATGTAAACTTCTGACCCACTGGAATTGTGCTACAGTGAAATATAAGTGAAATAATCTGTCTGTAAACAATTGTTGGAAAAATTACTTGTGTCATGCACAAAGTAGATGTCCTATCCGACTTGCCAAAACTATAGTTTGTTAACAAGACATTTGTGGAGTGGTTGAAAAACGAGTTTCAATGACTCCAACCTAAGTGTATGTAAACTTCCAACTTCAACTGTACATTCTCCCCCTTACAGTTGACCACCAATGAGAATATCATATGTTAAGTGATTCCTCCCGATTTGATATGACACAACCCAATTTCCAGAGAATGCATTCTTACTGAATTAGCAGCATGTTGTTGCAGTTGCACGGGCTCCCACCGCGTCTCCCAGAATCCCTTTCAATTCATGGATTCTCCAGTCCCATGGCTCATATGTCCACATCAGGCCTGGGCATCGGGCTCACATATCAAGGTGCCTGTGTGAGGATTGGCTGGATTTACTGCTCTGTGCAGACATAGAGTGAGAGCCTGTGTTGTTTACCAATGAACTGAACTGACTGTCTCATTTCAGTACCATTTCAGCCAGTGGGTATAAGGCTTTATAACTTGTTTTGTATGAGCCTTTAAGATGTTATATTATAAGGTGTATAACATGTTGTGTTTATTTGTTAATGTACGGGTATAATGCTTATAACTTGTTATGAGCATGTAAGAACCTCTTATAACAAGGCTTATAGTATGTTTAGTCTCTCTGCAGCAAATGACCAACCGACTCAAAATGGCTTTTATTCAGATGATAATAAGATATTATAATGGGGTCATACTGTACATGCTTATAACATCTTGCCATGCATTATAACCGCATCATAATGCATTATAAGGGTTATCACTGTGTTCATCTTATCCAGGTCCAATCTGTCCATCGTGGAGGACATTCGCCAGGGAGACGGCAAGCTGTACAGAGCTGATCTCCTCAAAGACCTGCTCAAACTCCTGCCCGAGTCTGAAGAGGTGTGTGTGTGTGTGTGTGTGTGTGTGTGTGTGTGTGTGTGTGTGTGTGTGAGAGAGAGAGAGAGAGAGACAGAGAGAGAGAGAAAGAGAGAGAGAGAACACAATGTACCAGTCAAGCAATGCACCACCGTTTTTGAATAGGATACTAGCACATCCCAGCTAGCATAGGTTTCCTCCATGTCTATGATATAAATACCAGTAAAACATTCTGAAATGGATGGAGCACAATAATTCAATGATTTAATGACAGACATTGTCTAAGTTACTGTGCACATAAACAATGTTTAAGGTACATTTGTGTTGTTGAGGTTGGGTTCTTACGGATTGCACATATTGCAGCACAATATAATATTAATGGCATTTAGCAGACGCTTTCATCAAAAGCGACTTAAAGTCAGTCGTGTGCATGCATTTTCATATGGGTGGCCCCAGTGGGAATCAAAACCATGATTCCAACTTTGCAAGTACAATGCTCTACCATCTGAGCCACATAGGAACGTGTTCATATGTTTATTGTCACATCCACAGGTAAAGAAACTGAGGGAGTTCAAAGGGGACTCCAGCAAACTGACCCTGGCAGACTCCTTCATGTACCTGTTGATCCAGGTGCCTCGGTAAGCTGTACTCATTTAGCCTAATGACGACCGGTCTAAATAGTTTTTTTCTTTGTGCAGAAGGATCATTATTTGCCTAATAATGAGGGCCTCAACAAAATAAATGGGCTGGTTTTCAGGCCTCGAGGAAAAACATGGGCCGGTGTGTTTGAAATGCCTGAGACGATTTCTGGACCCAGTCCATCCCTGTTACTGCATGAATCAATCAAATCTTGATTCACTTATCAGCCATTTTAAGCATATCTTCATGAGTCTACCTTGCTAGTGTTTTTCCAGTACCCACAACTGTTCATTCTGCAATTTAATTGGCTCCAAAGGAAAATGCATGGTTATATAAGAAAGCATAAACTGTGCAGGTTTGAAAATTTACAGAGTACTTATGTCAATTAAATAAACGGGTGTGTAGTATCTGATGCTGTACCTCAGGTCAATTCCACTGCCCTTCGAGGGCTATGCTACTACTGTTTTTCTCCCTGGTAGTTAATTGATCAAGGCCAAGTGTAAGTCATACTTTACTTTACTGACTTTATTGACCACATGGGGAAATTTAGTTGCAGTGTCATGTGTTTAAATATAAAACAAATTGACAATACAACTTCCATAACAGTTACATACAAATAAAAAGAGACTAGCCTGCTGGCCTTACTGGGTCGATAGGAACATTAGCCCGAGCTATTTAGGAGGGATATCACAGCTAGTGCAAATTATTGTCTAGTTCTGTTTTTCATCCCGGGGGGGGGGGTGCCGTATACCTGCACCCAGAGGGGAGTAGTTCAAAGTCCGAGTACAGGGGGTGGCTTGGGTCTAAAATTATTTTGTGAGCCTTGCGGAGGGCCCTGATGTTGAAGATCTCATCCAGGCCTGTCTGTTTGACTCCAAGTACCTTGCGTGCTGTGGTGATAATCCTTCTCAGCATAGTTCTCTGGCTGACAGTGGCATTGCCCAACCAACAAACAATACAAAAAGTTAAAATACTCTCAATGAAAGATTTGTAAAACAGAGTCAGTATAGAACAGTCAACATTCAAATTGAGAAAGTACAGTCTCTGTTGACTCTTTTTTAAGATCAGGTCTGTACATTTACTCCACTGAAGCTTATTGTCCAAGAGGACACCCATATATTTGTATTCTTCTGCAATCTCTATGTTCTGACCTCTGATAAATGTTGCAGAGGTAAATGTTGTACGCTTCCTGAAGTCTAAGCAAATCTCTTTGGTCTTGTTGATATTTAGGACCAGGTGTGATTCGTCACACAAAGTCATTTAGGACCGGGCCATGTGTTTCCTCATCATCATGCAACAGGCTGATCAAGGCAGTACCTGATTAGGAGAGAATGAAAACCAGCAGTGCATTGGCCCCCGAAACTGAAGGCCTGGAGTTGTATAGTCAATTTTACTATTCTGTTCCCTGTGCCAGTGAATCTGACACCCCCTGTTCTCTGTCGCCCCTGCCAGGTTTGAGTTGCGCATCGAGGCCATGGTCCTGCGTGACGAGTTCTTTCCATCCTGCGCTGTGATGAGCCGTGAGATCGATGTAATCCGCGTGGCCACCAAAGGTAATGATGTTGAGACAAAACTGCCCCGCTAGCGGCCACCGCAGCCCGCTGGTGCTGCCACACACCACCGACTGGAGACCCAGATATCTGAGTCGCAGCACTGAGGTGTAACAAGGACCCAGTGTGTGCGCGGGTGCGTGCGTGTCATCCGAGCTGGCGCTGTATTCGGACCAATATATATAGTAGTTGCAGGTAAGGGTTGGAACCGGTTCAGAGAACAGAACAGAAAACAGGAAAATAACAGAATCATTTGACGAACAGAACCCGAACCGAAAACAAAAGTGATCTATATTGTTCCGGAACAAAACCATTATTTTAAAAGCATGGGAACTGGTTAATAACCTTATTTTACATTCTGGGCATTTTTTTCTAGTCCCTCACAACAAAGCACCTATGCAAAGACCTCATTCTGTCACTCAGAAACTTATTCCAGCGTCTGCCTGCCAGCTGGAAATCTTTGCCAGTGTGTGTTTGTATGTTGGCTACCTGCCCCTCCCCTCTGAAGCATAGGTTACTGTAGCCTACTGACGACATTACAAGCATAATTCAGAAATGAGGGAGATATATTTATTTAGAGAAGAATGGATTTACTTTTTCAATGCTAGTTAAGGATACTATATTGTTCATGTTTTACGTTGGATTGATTAGCTACAAAAAGGCAATACATGTTTTTAATTCTAGCTAAAGATATTCAAAGTTCCTCCATAGAAGCCGCTCCTCCGTAGGTATAATTCTGTTGGCCTAATTCTGATAATGCATATCATAACCAGATGCTTAGTGCTTCAAAGCATGCTTCTGCCACCCTCTCTCGCTCTCTCCTCACCCTCAACATGTCAGTTGCATCTTGTGCCCTACACTGTGACTGGCAGCACAGTGTGTGTGTTTGTCTTTCATTATGATTACTATGCTGTTACGGCAAAATACAATTGGCTCTTAAGTACTTTCCTTTACTTATTAAATTGCTTACCTGCTCCACAGCAAGTTGCTCTATTTGCACTGATTGCTGAAGTAAATTAATGTTGAGCTAAATGTATATATATTTTAGAGGTTTAAAAAGGAACAGAGAGGAACGATACAAACCCATACTTTTTTTTGGTTCGAACCGTTTCATAACTTTATTTTCCTGTTTAGAAAAGTGGAACGGAACCAAAAAATGTATATTTCTGTTCAGAACTAAATTAATTTTGTTTCCAAACCCTGGATGCAGGGTTCATGCAGAGGAGGTTTTCAGGTTAATGACAGAAATTGAGGTTCATGCAATGAAGAGACATTTAAATACAGAGATAGAAAGATACTGAGATACATACTGTATTTACAGATAAATAGAGACGTGGATGGGTGCACCTAGAGATTTTTTCGGGAGTAGGGACAGTAGACCTCATTTGGTTCACCATTTGTTTAATGGTTAATGATTGCAAAGGACAAAACAGGCCTTGATGACAAACAGTTGACACCAGCGGATGGCCGCGGTGTGTCAGTGTTATTATACTTATATTAAGCACAGCGTCTGAAACCAATCATATGATCCACAGTCAACTTGTTTTTGTCATTTGAGCTCTGAAATATGCAACACGTTGACATTTATTGTAGTACAGTGGGCCTATGCATGATTTGTTGGTATGCAGCTACTGTAGCTAATACATTCAAATGAGCTTGGTAGTGCCTAAAGAGCAGCACCACTTTAGCAAATGATTTGCCCTGATACATTTAGTAAGCTAAACATATCTTGAGAGTGTAGGCTGCTGTAAAATCTGCATTGTAAGGCCTTTTAGGGCATAGCGCAGGGTTTTCTAATGATTCGTAAAATGTCCTTACATGGAGTTTCACCTCTCAGCGAATTTGGGGCTTTACAAAGCGTCCAATAAATGGTGGGACATACAGTGTGGAGAACAAGTATTTGATACACTGCTTATTTTGCAGGTTTTCATACTTACAAAGCATGTAGAGTTCTGTAAGTATTATCATAGGTACACTTCAACTGTGAGAGACGGAATCTGAAAAAAAAATCCAGAAAATCACATTGTATGATTTTTAAGTAATTCATTTGCATTTTATTGCATGACATAAGTATTTGATACATCAGAAAAGCAGAACTTAACATTTGGTACAGAAACCTTTGTTTGCAATTACTGTAGTTCTTGACCAGGTTTGCACACACTGCAGCAGGGATTGTGGCCCACTTCTCCATACAGACCTTCTTCAGATCCTTCAGGTTTCGGGGCTGTCGCTGGGCAATATGGACTTTCAGCTCCCTCTAAAGATTTTCTATTGGGTTCAGGTCTGGAGACTGGCTAGGCCACTCCAGGACCTTGAGATGCTTCTTACGGAGCCACTCCTTAGTTGCCCTGGCTGTGTGTTTCGGGTCGTTGTCATGCTGAAAGACCAGGCCACGACCCATCTTCAATGCTCTTACTGAGGCAAGGAGGTTGTTGGCCAAGATCTCGCGATACATGGCCCCATCCATCCTCCCCTCAATACGGTGCAGTCATCCTGTCCCCTTTGCAGAAAAGCATCCCCAAAGAATGATGTTTCCAACTACCATGCTTCATGGTTGGGATAGTGATCTTGGGGTTGTACTCATCCTTCTCCTTCCTCCAAACACGGCGAGTGGTTTAGACCAAAAAGCTATATTTTTGTCTCATCAGACCACATGACCTTCTCCCATTCCTCCTCTGGATCATCCAGATGGTCATTGGCAAACTTCAGACGGGCCTGGACATGCGCTGGCTTGAGCAGGGGGACCTTGCGTGCGCTGCAGGATTTTAATCCATGACGGCGTAGTGTGTTACTAATGGTTTTCTTTGAGAGTGTGGTCCCAGCTCTCTTCAGGTCATTGACCAGGTCCTGCCGTGTAGTTCTGGGCTGATCCCTCACCTTCCTCATGATCATTGATGCCCCACGAGGTGAGATCTTACATGGAGCCCCAGACCGAGGGTGATTGACTGTCATCTTGAACTTCTTTCATTTTCTAATAATTGCGCCAACAGTTGTTGGCCAAGCTGCTTGCCTATTGTCCTGTAGCCCATCCCAGCCTTGTGCAAGTCTACAATTTTATCCCTGATGTCCTTACACAGCTCTCTGGTCTTGGCCATTGTGGAGAGGTTGGAGTCTATTTGATTGAGTGTGTGGACAGGTGTCTTTTATACAGGTAACGAGTTCAAACAGGTGCAGTTAATACAGGTAATGAGTGGAGAACTGGAGGGATCCAAGGTCTGTGAGAGCCGGAATTCTTACTGCAAAATCGGCAGTGTATCAAATACTTGTTCTCCCCACTGTATTTGACACACCAACCCCCCCTGCTCTAAGCTGAATGCGGCTCAATGTAATTTTAGCTGAGTCACAGCTTCTCACCCCTCAGCCACACTTTATTGGCTTCCCTCTCAGGAAGCCCATGCACCGCAACCTCTTTGTGGCAGTGCTGAATTGAGATGTCAGTTTGGCAGGGCACTTGGCCAAAATTAAGAATAGTTTCATCAACATTAGGCCTCTGGGCGGCGTTATGTTACATAAAAAAGGTTATAGCTGCAAGGTTTTTTGGCGTGCTTTATTAGGAAGGTGTAGATGGATGGAAGACAGTGAGACACAGAAAGAAGGCATTGAACCCTGACCTCCAGTACAGGGCCTTATGTGGCATGTGCCAGAAGTGTTATCCACAGCTCTGCACGTTGCTGCAACATTGGATAAGTTGATTTGAGCCGTCGTTATTTTGTGTGTGTTTTTTTGTGTTTACTCCATCTCATCATGAATTGCATTTGATCTAGGATGTGCATGTACATATATGATGCATTTTGTTACGCTGTTGTTCATTTTCTATTTAAACAAAGTGCAAGTCACAGACAAGCTACTTCCTGATTGTGATTACTAGTGAAACCAGACTCTTGGTGGGGGCCGACATTACTCCTAATGAGTAGCTAGCTGTATTGTACAGTATTTGAAATATCAATAGGCCTACAGTCATGCTAAAACTATGACATCATCTCAGTTGAAAGCTAGCTTGAGTTATAGTGGAAGTGTATGGTGGAAGTTAATTACAACCAGTGATGGTGTTTGATGGGGGGCAGACCTGGGTTGAAATACTTGAAAAGTATTTTCAAATACTTTGAGCGTTTGCTTGAATCCGCCTGGAGTGCCAGATGGGTGGGGTTTGCAGTTTTGGGACTTTTATATTAGTTTATTAAGCCAGGCAAGCTCAACTAGGCACAGATAAAGTATTTTAATCAATTTTTTTGAAGCCCAGATCTGATGGAGGTTACTGCTGAATGTTCTGCGTGCTATGGGTTTGTATTGACCCCTCACTCCTCTCTCTCTGTAGAGCTGATGACCTGTGAGGAACTACACGCCATCCTCCACCTGGTTCTGCAGGCTGGAAACATCATGAACGCTGTAAGCCAACGATGCCATTATCTCTCACTTTCCTCTTTCTATTTATCTATCCTCACTCTCTCTTCCTCTCTTTCTCTCTCCTCAATCACTCACTCACCCTCTCGCTCTCTCACGCACTCACTCACTCACTTGGTCTCTCTCTCCATCAATCTGTGACATCTGTCTAGTTCTTCCCCCCGTCTCTCGTCTCTCCTTATCTGTCTGATATGACCATGGCTAAGGTGGAATAATGGCTTTTATGGCACCACTATGACACTGCTCGTTTATCCTCCTCCCCGTCCCGCAGGGCGGTTACGCGGGCAACGCTGTGGGCTTCAAGCTGTCATCGCTCCTCTCGCTGGCTGACACCAAGGCCAACAAACCTGGCATGAACCTGCTGCATTTTGTGGCTTTGGTGAGTCTGACAGAGAGAAATGGGAGGAGACACTGAAGGAGACACACACACTGGAGGAGACAGACACACTGGAGGAGGCAGACACACTAGAGGAGACAGACACACTGGAGGAGACAGACACACTGGAGGAGACAGACACACTGGGGGAGACAGACACACTAGAGGAGACAGACACACTAGAGGAACCAGACACACTGGAGGAGACAGACACACTGGAGGAGACAGACACACTGGAGGAGACAGACACACTAGAGGAGACAGACACACTGGAGGAGACAGACACACTAGAGGAGACAGACACACTGGAGGAGACAGACAAACTGGAGGAGACAAACAGACATGCACAACATGCACACATTGGAGGAGAAAGACAAACTGGAGGAGAAAAACAAGACATGCACAACACACACAGGAGAAGACACACATACACACTGGAGGAGACACACTGGAGGAGACACACAGAGAGACAGATTAGTAGAGAATCACTTTGTAAGCAAGCTGTGTGCAGGAATATCTTCAGGTTTATTCTGGTCATGCTCACTTTAAAATGAAATGTCACCATTTGGGTGTATGAGTCAGTGTGCTGACCTGTGGATCCTTTTGGCATTCGACCAGAGTACAGACACTCCCCACTGGGAACAAACTGGTTGAATCAACGTTGTTTTAACGTTATTTGTCAATGTATTGAGACATGGAATCTAGGTGGAAATACATTGATACATACATTTCAACCAGTGCGGAGTGTCTGTCATCATAATAACCCATTTTCAACATAGACATACCTTGTTGAATTTGTACATTTGAAACAACTTCAGATCTTCAATGTTATATCCACTATCAGAAAAAAGCTATAAGCTGGGCATCAGCTCCTACTGGAGAGTTGATCTATCTACAGCCATCCATTTGCTTCATACAAAGATAACCAACCATTGATAACTTGCACTATGTACTTCCAGGATTTTAACAAAGCCCAGCTCTGCTTAGCTTTAATATTTGTCACTGACTACTACCAATTTGTTATAGTGAGAATGATATTTGAGAGATCTCTTAATAACTAAATAGATTCACTATTGTTATCGAGGTAGTTTCAAGGGGTGAGTTTAACAGAACAAATGTTAAGTCAAATATCATCAATGATACTATTTAGGCCTATATTAGGCCTTTTATTATTATTATAGAATTTGCAAAGTCATCAACAGATATTGCCTCAATTCAACCCAGGGTTCAACTAAAAATAGACAATGCATATGGCCCTAGGATTTCAAGCTTTGGTTGATTTTAAATGTAATATTAAAGTTAATAATTAATATGTTGGACTCACATCTTTTATTTTTATTTTTTATTTCACCTTTATTTAACCAGGTAGGCTAGTTGAGAACAAGTTCTCATTTGCAACTGCGACCTGGCCAAGATAAAGCATAGCAGTGTGAACAGACAACACAGAGTTACACATGTAGTAAACAATTAACAAGTCAATAACACAGTAGAAAAAAAGGAGAGTCTATATACATTGTGTGCAAAAGGCATGAGGAGGTAGGCGAATAATTACAATTTTGCAGATTAACACTGGAGTGATAAATGATCAGATGGTCATGTACAGGTAGAGATATTGGTGTGCAAAAGAGCAGAAAAGTAAATAAATAAAAACAGTATGGGGATGAGGTAGGTAAAAATGGGTGGGCTATTTACCGATAGACTATGTACAGCTGCAGCGATCAGTTAGCTGCTCAGATAGCAGATGTTTGAAGTTGGTGAGGGAGATAAAAGTCTCCAACTTCAGCGATTTTTGCAATTCGTTCCAGTCACAGGCAGCAGAGAACTGGAATGAAAGGCGGCCAAATGAGGTGTTGGCTTTAGGGATGATCAGTGAGATACACCTGCTGGAGCGCGTGTTACGGGTGGGTGTTGCCATCGTGACCAGTGAACTGAGATAAGGCGGAGCTTTACCTAGCATGGACTTGTAGATGACATGGAGCCAGTGGGTCTGGCGACGAATATGTAGCGAGGGCCAGCCGTCTAGAGCATACAGGTCGCAGTGGTGGGTGGTATAAGGTGCTTTGGTGACAAAACGGATGGCACTGTGATAAACTGCATCCAGTTTGCTGAGTAGAGTGTTGGAAGCAATTTTGTAGATGACATCGCCGAAGTCGAGGATCGGTAGGATAGTCAGTTTTACTAGGGTAAGTTTGGCGGCGTGAGTGAAGGAGGCTTTGTTGCGGAATAGAAAGTCGACTCTAGATTTGATTTTCGATTGGAGATGTTTGATATGAGTCTGGAAGGAGAGTTTACAGTCTAGCCAGACACCTAGGTACTTATAGATGTCCACATATTCAAGGTCGGAACCATCCAGGGTGGTGATGCTAGTCAGGCGTTGAAAAGCATGCATTTGGTTTTACTAGCGTTTAAGAGCAGTTGGAGGCCACGGAAGGAGTGTTGTATGGCATTGAAGCTCGTTTGGAGGTTAGATAGCACAGTGTCCAAGGACGGGCCGGAAGTATATAGAATGGTGTCGTCTGCATAGAGGTGGATCAGGGAATCGCCCGCAGCAAGAGCAACATCATTGATATATACAGAGAAAAGAGTCGGCCCGAGAATTTAACCCTGTGCCACCCCCATAGAGACTGCCAGAAGACCGGACAGCATGCCCTCCGATTTGACACACTGAACACACATCTCCATCTCTAAGTAAAATAATAGGTCTAAATCAAATCAACCTTTATTTAAAGTGTGTTTAAAGTTTGATTTGATTTAGTCCTATTCTTTAACTTCAGTTTTTGGTTGAGATGGAGATGGTTATTTCAACATATTAATTTGGAGACAAACTGGAATTAAAGTCAGACTAAGTCAGTGGTACAAAAGATACAATTCCTTCAAATGTAGATTTTTGTTTGTGTAAACACAATTCAATATCACATTTTCGATGCACTTTTGCCTATTAACTTGTCCACAAGTTAACAAATGATATGTTGTATTCACGTCTCCAACTAAACCAAAAATATAATTTAATAGGATTAAGCCAGTGGCTCAGATTAAACTATCCAAGCATTAGATTCATTCCCTTTAAATGTTGATATTTGTATTACAAATATAACTTTTGTAATACAATCAATAGCCTAAAGTTAGGCTATTTTACAAACTAATGTAACAGTATTTATTCAACTTTAAAACGAGTAACACATCCAGAGCCATGTTTTGAGGTTACTGTAACTATAAATGTCATTGTATGTAATCATAGAAAGCGTGCATGTTCAAAACAGCATGCAAAGGTCGCAGATCTGTGGAAATCTTCACAGTTGCAGAATATTGAACAGCATTGATAACTTGCACTATGTACTTTTAA
Source organism: Oncorhynchus clarkii lewisi (assembly GCF_045791955.1). NCBI lineage: Eukaryota > Metazoa > Chordata > Actinopteri > Salmoniformes > Salmonidae > Oncorhynchus > Oncorhynchus clarkii. Next base: position 53,957,547 of record NC_092156.1, read on the forward strand.
TGTCATCTCAACTACAATCCCACCTGGAGTTCAGAGTTCAGAGCGAAGCACACAGAAACTAGAGGCCATGAGTAACTTCAAAATGAATGGCTGAGCTGTTGATAAATCAGATGTTACATGTCCTTTTAAATCCTTTGTAAAGCCACTCCACAATGGCCTAACAACTTGAAACCGTTTAGGTTCATCAGAGACATTACCATGATGAACCATGTTAAGTTTGCCATTGATATCCTAAAAAATAAGGAAACTATTAACAATTCACTTTTTTTGACCAAGTTACGCTAATGCTTCAAATATTCATAAAGAATCTTGTCATGGAATAAAAGTCAGATTCACTCCAAATTTGATCTTTGGACACAATAGTCCCTACGTTGATGCATTCAAGATGGCCACACTATAGCACATACACAAATATGTTAGAATATGCTGAAAGTACACACAAAATGTGGAATGTAGGCCTATGGTACATAGTTGAAAAGCAAAGGGATTGGCCGAAAGATGGCGAAGTTATTGACAAACGGAAACTCCGATTTTCCTTGTCCATTTAAACCAATGTAAATTGACACCACAGTGGCCTGTCAACTTGAAACTTATCATCGCTATCATGGCCGTCCCTAAAATGAACCACACTGAATTTGGTATTTATATTTCAAAAAACAACTCATTCTTTGCATGTGTGTAACGCTAATGCTCAAAATCATCTGCATTCATCTTATTCTTGTGAACCATACGTCAGATTCACTTCAGATTTTGTATTTAGACTCATTACATCAGTCTTTAATGGTTTTTGAGAAAAGATTGTTGCTGCATTCAAATATGGCCGTTCTGTACCTATAGATGCATGTTAGCACATATGCTAATGCTACAAATACTTTTGAAAAATTATAGTTTCAAAAGTATTTGGAGCATTATCTTATTTGCTATAGTACACCTATAGGTACAGTGTGGCCATATTTGAATGCAGCAACTCGTTTTTAAGTCAGATTGACTCGAGACTTGGTATATAGACTCTAATGAATTTTTGAATTATAAGGTGCTGCATTCAAAGTCGGCCCAGAATTGAAAGATGACCACAATATACCAATTAACACAAATCTTAACATAAACCATTAGTCAAATTTCCCCCAGAATTGGAATGTAAACTCAAAGCTTGAAGTAATGACTTTAAGAATGATTACCTGCGGCATTCAAAGAATAACCAACCTACAGCACTAGACTAAACTTCACTTGAGTCATCCTTGTGGTATTGAGAGATAAACATAGTAATGCTTTCACTGATTGCACATAAAGGAATATAGTTCCATGATAGAGTGCTTGCTTTGCTATCCAACTGATCTTGTGTCCTTTCTGTCATCCTGTGAACACCGTTCATTGCTGCTCACAGCTATATATTGGTTTTGGTATTAGATGAAACTGAGAACACATTAAGTTGTTATATATTATATGTATATATATATATAGTATATATACAACACTGAGTATATAAAACATCCCTTGTTGAAGGTATTCCTAATGTTTGGTATATTCAGTGTATGGATACAAAATGTCTGACATTGCATTCCCATTTGAATTTTGTTGAATTTTGTTGTTTGTTTGTTATGATGGAAATTGCAGTGATAACACGTTTAGATGACAACTAAACCAAACATCCAACATTGTTTTTTCATTGGAATTTGGTTGTGCTTTTAGAATTAGGAATTCAACAAACTTCAGGCTGTCTTTTTGAGTGGGTGAATAAAGGTTTAAATCTTATTGATCAACATCTCATCCAAATATGACCAACATTTCCACGTTTAAATGACGTGGTGTGCCCAGTGGGTCAGAATTCAGTAGTTTGTTTGAATTCATTTGTTAGAATTTGAGATGTGTCAATATGTATTTTTTGACACAGAATAAGGAGAGGCTTTCCACAGATGCCCTTTCAACAGCAGAGAAGATGTCACTAGTAAATATTCCATGACATTGATGTTGGAGTAAACAGAGGCCAAATTAGAGAAATGTTGAATATTGTAAAAAGGATGGCAGATGTTTGTGTGTTTTTCTTTTTTAAGGAGTCCTTATGTATTTTCAAGCTTTATTAAACAGATTGGAAATTACAAGGGGGATATGGGTGTACATAACATGTAATAATAATTCCTTCCTATCTTCTCAGGAGGCACAGAAGAAGGACGAGAAGTTGCTGAAGTTCCCTGAGAAACTGCAGGACATCCAGAGCGCTTCCAGGTAAAAAGTCCCTGCGGTCCTCATGATGTCGGAAACTTGCAAACTGGGAAAAAGCCATTTGAACAGCCCTCCAACTCATAATTTCTGTAAAGTAGGACACTCGGGTGTCAACTATGTGCCGCAACTTCTTCGACATGCTGAACTACGACGTCACCTATTGAGGAAATTACTTGGAGAACAACATTCTCAGCAGTTAAATGCAACAACAGTACATTATTTATCAAAAGCAATCTATTTATACTGTTTTTGAACACTGTAATTTGTTTGTGAGCATAATAACTGCAGTTCATGGTTGACGTACCTAGTTAGCTGTTAGTCAATGGGCATTTTCAACGACTTCAAAGCACATGAATAGATACAACTTAATGCTCAGAGTTTGCACGTTTTATTTCCGAACACTCTGACATGTCAAGAACGCAGCATTTGCACTGATATCCTTTGACAAGAGTCTACAACTAGTTCACCTAGAAGAATCCCAGTCAATTTCATACCCATTATCTATGGATGCCCTATACCGTATAAGGACTTATGTGTCTCTTTTCACAATCAAGATCACTAACTCAGTTCCTGTGGTATGTGTACAGTAGTGACCAAAAGTTTTGAGAATGACACAAATATACATTTTCACAAAGTTTGCTGCTTCAGTGTCTTTAGATATTTTTGTCAGATGTTACTATGGAATACTGAAGTATAATTACAGGCATTTCATAAGTGTCAAAGGATTTTATTGACAATTACATGAAATTGATGCAAATAATATTTGCAGTTTTGACCCTTCTTTGTCAAGACCTCTGCAATCCATCCTGGCATGCTGTCAATAAACTTCTGGGCCACATCCTGACTGATGGCAGCCCATTCTTGCATAATCGATGCTTGGAGTTTGTTAGAATTTGTGGGTTTTGTTTGTCCACCCGCCTCTTGAGGATTGACCACAAGTTCTCAATGGGATTAAGGTCTGGGGAGTTTCCTGGCCATGGACCCAAAATATCGATGTTTTGTTCCCCGAGCCACGTAGTTATCACTTTTGCCTTATGGCAAGGTGCTCCATCATGATGGAAAAGGCATTGTTTGTCACCAAACTGTTCCTGTATGGTTGGGAGAAGTTGCTCTCGGAGGATGTGTTGGTACCATTCTTTATTCATGGCTGTGTTCTTAGGAAAAATTGTGAGTGATCCCACCTACCCACACATGAATGTTCTCAGGATGCTTTACTGTTTGCATGACACAGGACTGATGGTAGCGCTCACCTTGTCTTCTCCGGACAAGCTTTTTTCCAGATGCCCCAAACAATCGGTAAGGGGATTCATCAGAGAAAATGGCTTTTGCAGAATATCAGTCTGTCCCTGATGTTTTTCCTGAAGAGAAGTGGCTTCTTTTGCTACCCTTCTTGACACCAGGCCATCCTCCTAAAGTCTTCCCCTCACTGTGCGTGCAGATGCACTCACACCTGCCTGCTGCCATTCCTGAGCAAGCCCTGTACTGGTGGTGCCCCGATCCCACAGCTCAATCAACATTAGGAGACGGTCCTGGCGCTTGCTGGACTTTCTTGGGCGCCCTGAAGCCTTCTTCACAACAATTGAACCGCTCTCCTTGAAGTTCTTGATGATCCGATAAATGGTTGATTTAGGTGCAATCTTACTGGCAGCAATATCCTTGCCTGTGAATCCCTTTTTGTGCAAAGCGATGATGACGGCACGTGTTCCCTTGCAGTTAACCATGGTTGAATGAGGAAGAACAATGATTCCAAGCACCACCCTCCTTTTGAAGCTTCCAATCTGTTATCCAAACTCAATCAGCATGACAGAGTATTCTCCAGCCTTGTCCTCGTCAACACTCACACCCGTGTTAACGAGAGAATCACTGACATGATGTCAGCTGGTCCTTTTGTGGCAGGGCTGAAATGCAGTGGAAATGTTTTTGGGGTATTCAGTTCATTGCAAAGAGGGACTTCGCAAAGAGGGACTTTGCAATTAATCTGATCACTCTTCATAACATTCTGGAGTATATGCAAATTGCCATCATACAAACTGATGCAGCAGACTTTGGGAAAATTAATATTTGTGTCGTTCTCAAAACTTTTGCCCACGACTGTAGCTTTTAGGTTCTTGCTTCAGCCACTGCTCTTAGCATTAGCATGATTATTTCCCTCCATTAGACATATCTGTATATGTTGCCTTTATATGACTACTACTGGATGATGATTTGTGCTTAATGCTGCAGTCTAGTAACATTTCTTAAGCCCCACCCCAATCCCTTAGCCGTTTACCTAAACAAGTGTTGGGTGTCCTGTTTGTTGTTTTCTGAACTGCAGACTGCGGCTTTAATAAGACTGCATCTTTAAGTCTGGTTACATTTCTCCAGCCGCATACCTCAGCTGTTTACCAAGTGGCGAGGTGACCACTTTGTTGTTTTATGTATCGCAGACTGCAGCTTTAACGCAATAGAAAAAATAGATGGTACAATACATGCTCATAGATTCAATGCATTCAAATGAAGAGGTTGATTATTGGCTAGAATAACAGCAGCACTGAATGAAATCACAGATCCCTACTAATGCCTTGAGTTGAATGTCAAATTAATTTAAGCTCCCAATGGCTCTGGCAGTATACTGCACTGTTTAGGATGCATTATCTTCCCTGTGGCTGTCAAGCTCTTTTACAAGGTCACCTCTGCATGCTACAGTTCAGCTCTCCCTCTCTCCTGGTGTGCCAGCAGTTAATGCTCCACTGTGGATATGCTAACACATCATCCTTACTTCCAGCCTCTCTAACTGTCGTGCCTTCACCATTATCGAATGCACTGTAGATATAGACAAGTGCCATACAGTGTAACATGGTCCATTTCTGCCACAGTGAACCACAACATAGCAATTTCTAAAGCACCACCAATACCACTGACCAATACAAGCCAAAGCATTTCTGGGTTCAAGGTCAGCAGTACTTCAAGTCTCAGGAATACAAAGTCACATTTTACGATGCCGACATAGCCATCTGCTACAGCAGTAGACAAAGTTTCAGAATCTTATAAACTATTCACATTTATTATTACATTTATTATATTATATGATATATATAATATACACCTTTTAAAGTATGCTTTTATCTAAAGCACATACATTTTTTTCTTCTTTCTAACCAGGCAAGTCAGTTAAGAACAAGTTATTATTTACAATGATAGCCTACACCGGCCAGATTCGAACCAGGGTGTCTGTAGTGACGCCTTTAGCACTGAGATGCTAAAGGCTTTTTTTGGGTGGTCCCAAACACACAACCCTGACGTTGTGAGCGCCACGCTCTACCAACTGAGCCACACAATGTATTTTAACAGGCTTTGGATGATTTGCATATCCCCGCAGAATATCAGTGGAAAACATCGAGTTGGAGTTCTCGTCTCTCTACGTCAGGACCAGATCCTTGGAGGAGAAGGTCCAGAGTGACCCAGAGCTCCTGGAGCAGCTGGACCCCTTCCTGCAGGTGGGAGCACATTCAGTCAGAATCTAATTAGGGAATTCTACTCTGTGCTGATTACGGCGCATGAGGGCGGCACACAGTGAAGGCATCCTTAGCCAGTTGTGATATCAAAACGGATCCTAGGGTGACTGTAACATTGGAACATGACTTGAATGTCATGTGAGATGTGTCTGTACATATAGTAGACAAATAAATGTATATCAGATAACTTACCACCATGATCTCAATTGGAAGAACACCCCATAAGCATAACAAATATGGGACGATATGAGTCCATATGTATTTTGCATGTTGATAAGTGCTTACCATTCATACTATCCTACATCCCTGATATACAGTATCACCAAGCCCCCTGTTTTTGGTATATTTTGATGGTAATAATATGTTCAAATTTGTTTTGTTCTTTATATATCTAATCTATGTGTCTGTCATCCATTGTCATCCCCAACAGAGCTCCACAAGGACCCTACAAGATCTGAAGAGGCGCAGGCTGGACCTGCGGAAGGAGGGAAATGCGCTTATTGACTTCTTCTGTGAAGACAAGGACACCTTCATGCTGGACGAGTGCTTCCGCATCTTCCAGGACTTCTGTCTCAAGTTCAAAAAGGCTGTCAAGGTGAGGTGTTTTTTCTTTAAACATTTCTATTCAAATCTTTTAAGACTTTACTATGTAGTTTCAGATAAGTAACTCACAATATCCTGCATTGCATTTCCTGAAGTAACAAAAAATTATAAACTCTTTAAAAGAACATATGATGTAGGTGTATGTAAACATATAACAAAATATGGAAGAAGTCAAGGGGTCTGAATACTTTCCTGAAGGCACTGTACACAAAATGTTATTAATTAGCCCGTCCTTTCGCTGTCTCTGTCAGGATAACCTGGAGCGGGAGCTGAAGGAGATGGCCAGGCAGCGGCGTCTCAGAGAGCTGGAGGAGAAGCGCTTTGCCTGGAATGCTGACCAGCAGCAGGGTGCTGTCGCTGGTAACGGAGGTTTTGGCCGCAGCAGCAGCGAGAACGACGTGGACATGCTCACCAAGGAGGGCCTACTTGACTTCCTCCAGCAGCGTCCCGCCAGCCCCCACAGCCCCCTGGGTCGTTCAGCCAGCGCCCGTCGCCACCGCCACACTGTGGCCTCCATGGCCGACCGCGAGCTTCACGGCTATCTGGAGCTGTTCGGCAGTGGCGCGGCACTGCCAGCAGACTATGCCAACAAGTTCAACAGCCTGCCGCGCTCCGGCCGCACCCTTCAACGGAGAACCGCCCCCTGGCTTGTGTCCCAGGACGATAACCGCGAGCTGGGGAATGGGCGGCAGGTGCTGGCCACGTCACACCGGGCCGAGACAGAGCCCATCAGCCCCTTGGCCATGTACTCTTCCACAGGCTTTAATGTCAATGAGGAACCGTATAACAATAATAACAACTACACGACCGTGTCTGAGGGGAGCTATCTGCCTCGCTCATGTCACAACCGTAACGTCTTTCAGAAGACTCCCAACCCCGGAGCGAGCATCACGGCACACATGAACGTCAGCGTGGAGAGGCACACGCTAGTTCCGGGAATTCAACCGTTTGACCCCCCAAGTCCGAACAATAACACAAATCACATGCACTTTGTCGACCACGAAAACGTGGTGGTGACGGACTTGGAAAGGGAGAAGGAATCTCCAAAGACACTCATTTTGGATACTCCTCCTCCTTGTCCAAAGAGTTTGGAAAGAGGGCCAGAGCCCGCGGCGTGGGAAGGTGATATGGCGTCCTCTCAGTTTGTGGTGGGCCCGCTTCAGAAGGAGGAAGAAGAAGACAGCAGCACCATCTCCTCAACCACCTGCGACACGACCCTCCCTCTTGACCCCTCCGTATCCAATAAGAAACCGGTTTTCTACATCTTAGACTGTACAGAAACTGACTGCTCCGTAGCGCTTGACTACTCTGAGATCGAAAGCTCGCCTCTAATGAGGGAAGGATTGGTCCCTGACGTAAAAAACACTGACTGCAACAACGTCCAGGGGAACCTTCAAGACCCCAGCTCGCTGTCCTCCAACTCCAACTTTGATTCTACATCCACAAACGATCAGTCCGTCTCCGCCTCCACAAATGAGATGTTGCCGTCAAAGTCCAGAGACGAACGTGCCCCATCCGTCGGCTCCTTCGTTACCACGGAAGAAGGGGACACAGATAGCTGGGACACGGCAGAGGGTAGGCAGGTGGGCGAGAAAGCTGTAGAGACGTATAGCCCTAAACCAACACACTCCAAGAACAAGAATGTGTCAAAAGTTTCCAAAAACAGTGGAGTGGGTCGCAGCGTCAGGATGTTGACAACCACTGAGAACCAGGGCATGCGGAAGGTGGTGCCCATCACCAAGCTCAGCCGGACTGGCAGCAACGCCAGGCGGGTGGAGAGACCAGCCGGGAGCCATGAGGGTGCAGTACCCAGGCAGCCTCTCCGTGACAAGAGCACCCCAGCCAGGGGGCGGGTCGAGAAGTTCGGTAGGCCCTCCCGCCACTCCAGCTTGCCCCCAGAGGAGACCAAATCCCAGGGGAGCACCGGCCTTTCAGGCTGGGCATGTGACCTCAACCCACGAAAGCCCTCCTTCCGCAAGCCCAGCGCCAAGCCACTGAGGAACCTGCCCAAGCCACCGCCGGAGGCAAAGATGTGCCGCGCCACCATGAGAGCCCTGGCTGCCCAGGCCCAAGTTCAGGTTGGGGCACCCTCTGAGGCTAGTGCTCCCGAAACACCTACCCACAGCTCCAAAACCCCATCAGCCACCCTGCCTGGCTGGGCCCGCAACACTGTGGCCTCCTCCTCTAGGACCACCAAGAAGGAACTCGCTCTCGCCCTCTCCAACCCTCCGACCCCCTCCAGGAGCCCCTCTCTCCGGTCCCGCAGCAGCTCCCAGAGTCAAGCACCCGCTCGGCCTCCAGCCGCCGCCACAACCACACCTCCTGCCAAAGGGGGGCAGCATTCACCCCGGAGGGAGGAGAAGGAGAAGGCCCAAGTGGGTGGTCTGCAGAGGGTGCAGAGCGTTAAGGCGTCAAGCCGGGCGAGCACCCAGCGTAGCGACACCCCCCCACCGCCGCCCACCCGCGAGCGCTCACGCAAGAGCAGCAGCTTCTCCGAGAAATCTGTACAATCCATTACGTCATGTAGGACCATCAAGCCCACCTGGAAGTAGTACTCAAATATGGTGGAGCTCGATTGGAGCCAGAGAGAAAGAAATGTCCTATGGTTTTCCCCACGTACTGTAGATGGACATTTTATGTCCTCTTTCATTAGCTACTCTATGACATCCCACCTCATCCATATCAAGTCAATGTGCAGGGCTCTGTCAAAACGTATTATATGAACTGCAAAATATATAATGCACTCTATGTAACCTCTCTGTAGATAAGATTTTTTTTTTTGTGAGCCCCCGTTTGTTTTTGAGCATTCTTCACGGGGAGACAGAACTGACAAATGGCAAAATCCCCCTTTTTTCCTAGGAGCCTTCTTTGCCTGCTTTGTGGTCTTAAACTCTATGTAATACTGTATAATGTCAAAATAGAAGAAAAATTAGAATGCTTTTTTTTTTTACAGACCATTTTAAGATGGTGTTTACATGGTATTTACTTAAAAACTATGTGGTAGTAATCTTTTCTGGTACTCACCTCAAAGAATTCAACACTATTGGTAATTTACTGTTACCAAATGGTACATAGTGTGTCAATGAATCTCGTAGAAACTGAAGTGTGATTACTATGCAATTATTAGATAATTACCATTTTAACAAGTACTTTCTAGGTAACTACCTGGTAAACAGTGACTGTAAAATGAAGTGTTACTGAAAAACCACTACTGAACATGTTTGAATGCTGCTAATTAGCTTTGACAATTTGGGGACTATGTTAGTGTCTTCATTCAGGGTATGAGCTTTGTGAGATGCTGCCTTGCTGCTGTTGTGATTGTATCTTTGATTTCTGTGGTTCTCTACTTTCCTTTGCACAGCTATACTACACAGTAGCCTGGAGTCCACACTGAATATCACTCTGTTTTTCTATTGCTTCACTTCACTGATTTAGTGTGATTCTGATCCATTAGGGTTCACTTGGGATTGGCAAAAAAGAGCTGGTCCAATCAGTGTCCTCTCAGATACTATGGGTGGGACAATAGTGAAAATAACTATTCAGGGCCTTATTCACGAGAAACCAATAAGAAACAACCGTTTTGGTTTTCCGTTTGTACTAATGAATAAGACCCTGCTCTCAGTGTCATTGTACTCCTCAGCAGTTGGCCACTGAGTTCCTTTCCTGCTCCACTGAAGTTATACCTCGGTTATACTTGACATTGCAGAAATAGTATATAGTATAAAAAAAGGACACAAAAGAAATGCCCATAGGCCCTATTCAATCCAACTGGGTATCCAGGTTTCCGAGGTTAAGTTAAATAGACATTATTGCTGATGTGCTGCATTGTCTTGGACAAAATAATATGTGCAGTCAGATATTAGGAAACTGAACGAAATTTGAATTGTCAATAAAGAATGTTGTTTTTCACTTGTTTTGGAAACCTGGTTGTCAGGGTTTGATTGAATCAGGTATCCTATTGTGTACTGTATCAAGTGCATTAACTGTTACTATTAGCAAGTACAGAAAGTTATTGAGCCATTATCCTCTGTTTATGATACTCCAGTTAGTCCTTTGGTATGATTCCACTGTAAAGTTTTACCTTTACCTCTTACAATACAGTACATGTACTTGGTCATGCAATGTATTTTCATGTACTTGTGGTACTTTTGACATTTGTATTCATGCATCAATCACAAGCAATGTTTCTAAATGCTCTCGATAAAACGCCTCCATTCTAGCATTGAGTAGACGTGCACACAAAGGAAATATTTTTCCTGCTATATGCTATACCTAGACGAACGCTAATGCTATCAAAAACAGCATTGAACATGTAGCTCTTCAGACTGAAGTAACACCCAACATGGTGTTGTTTGTCTCTGTGTTTTGTCACAATAATCGTCTTTGTAATCCTTGACTTTTCTACTGTGAATGTTGTCATCTGATTTTTGTACTACATGGCATTGCGTAATTGTGTTCCTTGACCGCCAATGGTCATGATTCAAGTAATACCGTAGATTCTTCAGCCCTGCATTTGCTTCTCACTAGACTGACCCGTTTGTGCTGTCTTGTCCACTCCTATGGTCATTGGCAAGCCAGCACAAACAGATCTGGAACTAGGCCAGCTTGTCACACCACTTGCCTTTGAAACAGCATTGTGCCATTGACTTAAATAACAACAACTAGAGTGCATTAACTTGAAGCTTGATGTAGCCGCCCCATCATCAGTAGTGTCTTCCGAATTGTAAATAAGAGTAGAAATCCTCCCTTACATTCCATTGCACTGAACGAATTAGAATGGATACTACAAATCACGGGCTTAGCCGATTAGCCGTCCGCTCTGTGTACATAGTGTAAAGACATACTATTTTTTATTATACGTAGAGCTTGCAATATGTTTACATGTAGCAAACTGTATATGGAGGCTTGGAAGTGGTGAAGGTGAGAGGAACTGCTTAACCAGACTTTTTCCTCTCTTGAAATTGCCACAATGAACAGCATCGTTGTTCACAGACCATACATACACTGAGGCGCTCAATTCAACTGGTCGTGAATCAACAAGTTCAATCTACTGTACTCTCCATACAGCTGTTGTACCATTTCTGTCTGTAACTCTCAGAGCAAGCCTAAATCAATCCTACAGGCCACATCCCTGCAGTAGGCCAGGATATTTTTATCTCCCTGCTCTCTGCAATGCAAATGAAGGGAGGAAGTGAATGTCACAAAAGACCCAGAGGCCATACGTCAGCCCGGACGGGCTGTGTCTCAAATGGCACCCTATAGGGCTCTGATCAAAAGTAGTGTGTTATATTTGGGACGCTGGCCTACGACATGTCTTATGGCTAAAGAGCGAGGCACAATGCTCCTCTCACTCCCTCTCTTTTCCCATCTACAGTCACAGTTAGAGTGTATAACAGATGTCCTCTCCGCCAGACTTAACACAATGTCCAGTCTTTTACAAGGATGGCCCTTTACAAGAGCGGCCTCCCACATCTTATCGCACAATGCCTCCTGCTGCCGGGCTCATTTAATAGGGGCATGTTGACAATGGGTGGTCTTGCGTCAGAGCCACTAAAGACGGTGGGACTTCAATACGGAATGTCTCCCCTTGCATCCCCCCACCACTCTGCTGCCACTTCCTTGTTATGGGGTGGTAACCATGACAACACAGTCCAGCAGGTCAGTCAGGACTGAACACTAGCAGTGGTCTGTCTGACTAATAGCCTTAGCCTTTCTAAACTTAGGCCCGACTCCTAATCATGACAGAGCAGGCGCCTGGCAACCCAAAACAATGTTGAAACATTTGTCCAATGTTGCCCAACCCAAACCAAATGGTGGCGATTAATATTTTCCCATTGATTGATTGATGTTGGTGGTTTTTCAAACCAACTCGAGAAGTTGCACGCACACAATAGTGACTTCATCCACAGTAGGCTACAGTTCATGTTCACTTTCAAATGTTAACCTTAAATTACAGTGTGAGCTATTGGCATGGATTCCTTAGGACCTAGGTGATGGTGGTACTGAAAGCAAGGAGGAATGTTTTCTTGCCTGATCCCAGATCTGTTTGTGCTCTATAGCCAACAATATGGTTGTTGTCATGGCCTGATGGCACAAACAGATCCAGGACCAGGCTTGGTGTTTTTTACTGTTTTAATGTGATTCTTTATGAGGACCAGACTACGCATGTCTTAGCTGGAATTCCCATCGCTCTATACAGCTGCTCCACTTAATTGCCTTGGTTCTGCTTTGCCGCCTTCTTCTCCAAGTCACTGTCTTTGATGTTAATAAACTCAAACTTCTACATGGAGGAAATTACTGTAATCACTAAACTACACAAGACTGAATATTAGAATGTTATTCTACAGCACTGATCATTTAAACAAATGTTAAACAAAATCAATAAAATCATCCGATGCTGTGTCACTTTGAAGCCGTGAAGCTTTTTTTCTCCATCCTTCTCAGCCTTCTCTAGACATTTCTGTGAATCTGAAACTGCGTGGATCATATTGGTTTTTGTATGCATTCTACAGGGGGCTGTTCTAAGCAGACTCACGGAGGGCTGCGCTACAGCGTGCTAGACATAACACCCTTTCTCTCATCTGTTGTATTAATTAAAGGGAGAGTAACCAATCGTGACGTGGAATATGGCCAGTGGTGCAATGTTCAGTTGCCAATCGTTCTCGAACGTTGAAGATAGAAATGCCATGAATAGAGAGAGATGTGATGCCATATTCTACATGTTAGAGATGCATGTTTGTTCTACATATTCTACTATTTCTATTGGAACGTTCCATACTGCTAATCGCGCCCCTAGTCTTTACAACATGAAAATGTTGGCAAACGTTTTGGGAGAACTACCCCTTTAAGTAGTCTATTAGCATCTCCTGAATTCACAGCTCTGTCACATATCAGTGGTAAAATCTGTTACATTTCTGGAAAAATTATTATGGATGTGCCTCCCGGGTTGCACGGTGGCGCACACAGCGTCGTCCGGGTTAGCTTCTAAAACAATGATTTATAAGGGTACGGTTAGGGTACAAATTGTTCACTGGGGTAAACATAATAAGAGAGGTACACATAATAATCTCACTGTAACGGCTAAAGGTGGAAGAAGGTGAGGACCAAAGCGCCGCGTGGTACCTGTTCATCCTTTTATTAATGGAACTGAACACTGATTAACAAAACGACGAGCACAAATGGAACTGAACACTGATTAACAAAACGACGAGCACAACCGAAACAGTTCTGTCTGGTGCAGACACAAAAACAGAAAGCAACTACCCACAAAACTCAGGTGGGAAAAGGCTACCTAAGTATGGTTCTCAATCAGAGACAACGATAGACAGCTGCCTCTGATTGAGAACCACACCTGGCCAAACAACAAAGAAAAACAAAACATAGAAAATGAACATAGAATGCCCACCCTAGTCACACCCTGGCCTAACCAAAATAGAGAATAAAAGCATATATATGGCCAGGGTGTGACACTCACATGGTACTGTTCAGTACCTTTTAGGGTACATGTGCAGATAACCTAGTATAATGGTACATTTTTGTACCCTATATTTTGAATATAAAATATGCAATAATCCCACTCTACTGTGAAGCTACTTTTCTGTTTTTTCAAACATACAAACGTACTGTATTTTGTGTACCCTCAATACCCACCACAGGGTACAATAATGTATTCTCAAAAGGAACTAATGACTGTCAATGTGGTAGTACCCTAAAATACACATTTGTACTATAATCATTATAATACAATTATTTCCCAGCATGCTCTAATGCAGATTGATTTTTTCAAAATGTTTTGAATATCTGTGATTTTTCATTAACGAAGATTGATTGAGTAATCTTATGCTACACAAAGATAAATAACATATTTTTCTAAACTAATGTAATCAGGTAGATTTTTTGCACCCGATACTGAAATGGTTGTTCCAGTTTCAATGGTTTAGGTAGTTCCCTCGTAATGTTTTCATTCTGAATACAGGTTGTGGGAGAATAGAAAATGCTGGATATCCTAATTTGGCTGGAATCTGATAGGAATTACGCATCCCTTTCCAAACCAGCAGAATGTGATTTGCAGGTAGGGTTGCAAAATTCGAGTAACTTTCCCAAAATGCCCAGGTTTTCGAGGAATCCCGGTTGGGAGGGAATAAGCAGGAAATCTGTAGTTACCATAATTTTTCAGGCCTGCAAAATAAGGCCTTGTAACATTTTAATGATAACATTCGCCTAGGAACTCACTTGGTGAAGGCCGCAGGACTGAATATGAACGAATTCACTCGAAAAGGCAAGGCACACTGTGAAATTATATTGGAAGCGTGGTTTAGTGGGGACGTGGCTTTGAGTTAATTTCTTTGGGCCACCAGTGAGTGGAAGTGTTGTGCCATGTACCTTATCTAAAGTCAGCTTTGGACCTATTGACTACACAGTGCATTCAGAAAGTATTCAGATCCATTGACTTTTTCCACATTTTGTTATGTTACAGCCTTATTCTCAAATGGATTATGAATTAAACATTAAATGAAATATTTGTCATCATCAATCTACACACAATACCCCATAATGACTAAGCGAAAACAGGTTTTTAGAAATGTTTGCAAATGTATTATAAATAAAAAACAAAAATACTGTATTTACATAAGTATTCAGACCCTTTGCTATGAGGCTCAGAATTGAGCTCAGGTGCATCCCGTTTCCATTGATCATCATTGAGATGTTTCTACAACTTGATTGGAGTCCACCTGTGGTAAATTCAATTGGTTGG
This sequence comes from Oncorhynchus clarkii lewisi, assembly GCF_045791955.1. NCBI lineage: Eukaryota > Metazoa > Chordata > Actinopteri > Salmoniformes > Salmonidae > Oncorhynchus > Oncorhynchus clarkii. Next base: position 53,972,619 of record NC_092156.1, read on the forward strand.
ACATGATTTGGAAAGGAACACACCTGTCTATATAAGGTCCCACAGTTGACAGTGCATGTCAGAGCAAAAAACCAAGCCATGAGGTCGAAGGAATTGCCCATAGTGCTCTGAAACAGGATTGTGTATAGGCACAGATCTGGGGAAGGGTACAAAAACATTTCTGCAGCATTGAAGGTCCCCAAGAACACAGTGGCCTCCATCATTCTTAAATGGAAGAGCTTTGGAACCACCAAGACTCTGCCTAGAGCTGGTCGCCCAGCCCAACTGCGCAATCGGGGTCGAAGGGCTTTGGTCAGGGAGGTGAACAAGAACTCAATGGTCACTCTGATAGTGCTCCAGAGTTCCTCTATGAAGATGGGATAACCTTCCAGAAGGACAACCATCTCTGCAGCACTCCACCAATCAGGCCTTTATGGTAGAGTGGCCAGACAGAAGCCACTCCTCAGTTAAAGGCACATGACAGACCGCTTGGAGTTTGCCAAAAGGCACCTAAAGACTCTCAGACCATGAGAAACAAGATTCTCTGGTTTGAAGAAAACAAGATTGAACTCATTAGCCTGAATGCCAAGCGTCGCGTCTGGAGGAAACCTGGCACCATCCCTACGGTGAAGCATGGTGCTGACAGCATCATGCTGTGGGGATGTTTTTCAGCGGCAGGGACGGGGAGACTAGTCAGGATCGAGGGAAAGAACGGAGCAAAGTACAGAGAAATCTTTGATGAAAACCTGCTCCAGAGCGGTCAGGACCTCCAAACTGGGGTGAAGGTTCACCTTCCAACAACGACCCTAAGCACACAGCCAAGACAACCTGGGAGCGGCTTCGGATCAAGTCTCTGCATGTCCTTGAGTGGCTCAGCCAGAGCCCGAACTTGAATGTGATTGAACATCTCTGGAGAGACCTGAAAATAGTTGTGCAACGACACTTCCCATCCAACCTGACAGAGCTTGAGAGGATCTGCAGAGAAGAATGGGAGAAACTCCCCAAATACAGCTGTGCCAAGCTTGTATTTGAATTCATTAGGGATCCCCATTAGCTGCTGCCTTGGCATCAGCTACTCTTCCTGGGGTCCAAAGAGATTAAAGTGTCATACCCAAGAAGACTCGGGGCTGTAATTGCTGCCGAAAGGTGCTTCAAAAAAGTACTGAGTAAAGTGTCTGAATACTTATGTAAATGTGATATTTCTCTTTTTTTCATTTGTTCTGAACCTCTTTTTGCTTTGTCATTATGGGGTATTGTATGTAGACTTATGAGGGGAAAAAACAATTGAATCCATTTAAGAATAAGGCTGCAACATAACAAAATGCGGAAAAACATGCGTTCTAAACACTTTCCGTGTCACGTTCGTTATAAGGATCGGACCAAGGCGCAGCGTGGTTTGAGTACATTCTTATTTATTTAAAAAATGAACACTGAACAAACTAACAAAATGAACTGTGACGCTATACAAACAAGTGCTGACAGGCAACTACACATAGACAAGATCCCACAAACACCAAAGGGAAATGCTACCTAAATGTGATCCCCAATCAGAGACAACGATAAACAGCTGTCTCTGATTGGGAACCATATCAGGCCAACATAGAATTACAAAAACCCCTAGACCTACAAAACCCTAGACATACAAAAACCCTAGACAATACAAAACTAGCGTACCCACCCTAGTCACACCCTGACCTAACCAAAATATAAAGAAAACAGAGATATCTCAAGTCAGGGCGTGACATTCCGAATGCATTTGATGTAAGAAAGTTACTATCTGAGGTATGAACTGGAGTACAAGTATGTACCTATAACTGAAAAGGTACAAAATACCCATTTAAGAACAAATCTAGAGCTTTGTTTCTAGGAGTGTAGATCAGTCAACTCCAGACGGATTCTGTCTATAGATCACTTTTACTACCTAGAGGTGTATGACTGTTGAGCGTTTTATTTTTTCATTTTTATATAGTTTACCCTACTGAAAACAACCCAGGGTTCATACGTGAGATTGATGGTATGTGGGATTAATTGATGATATTACAAAATATTGTTATCTACTATCACTGGCGATGAAAGAAACAGCCTTGAGAATTCTGTTGAAGAAATGATTTTCTCAGAGGGATTTTAGGATAAACCACTAGAGGGCAAAAGAGTACCGTGTATAATTTTTCTCAAAACCGTTTACTGCATGGTTCTCTAACTCTTGTCCCAGAGAGCTACTGTGTGTGTGTGCAGGCTTTTGTTCTCGCTCTTTGGTAATCAAAGTTGTTCTAAAGAAGATACATAATCTACCATTTCACATAGGCTTTAAAGTAAATGAAATGTCCAGAACACTTATTGGAAAGGCTATTACCATTGTGTGTGTGAACTATCTTGATGATCTTGAGTTATCAGGTGCTTCTTTTAACTGCCTTCCTACGGCAGCCTAGGTCAGTGTGGTCTGATGAAGGGTTATTGTGCAGATCTGGCCACACTTCTGTTTTGGCTCTAGAAATGACCTTCCACTACCTTCCAACCGCAAAGACATAAAAATGCCCCGTTGGAGAGATTTTTTTTCTACTTCCTGCAATTCTACACATTTTTCCATGGGGCAGAGAGAACATTTAGCAATCTTATAACACATTTCATGCAATTCTACTCATTTTGCCATGGGGTTGGAGAGATTATTTGGCTGTTTTAAAGCTGATTTCCTGCAATTCTACAAATTTTGCAATGACTTATGCCATGTTAATGATATCTGAGTGAGAGTGACTAACAAAATCAATGGGAGGGCCCTGGAGTTCAGGGCCTTTCGGCATGTGCCCTGCATGCCCGGTCAGTATTCAGCCATGATTACTACAAGTGTAGATAACTGTTTAGATTAATTTCACATATGCCTGGAGCCGGCCATGCTTTCCCTGAACCTAACCTGAAAATGAACCCCAAACCTAATTGTGGCAGGAACAGCTTTGTGCTATGTGTGAGTTAGGCTAGATAAATAGCTGTTTTGTGTGTCTCTCTTTGTAGGCTGTCAGCCTGTGGAGTCACAAAGGATGGCTGTGCTGCTTTGGCTTAAGCTTTGAGGTCAAATCCCTCCTACCTGAGAGAGTTGGAGTCCAGGTGGAATCACCCAGGAGTCTCTGCAGGGGGACTGCTCTAAGCCTGTCTAATGGTTCTCAGATATTATCTTAAGTTGCTGAAGTAATTGAAAGATTATATTAGACCTGATAGTATGTGGAATACGTTTGGCACAGTGTGTTTACACTTTGTGTGTTCATTAACTGTTGTTTCTCTTAGAGAGTGGATCATCAAATCAAAGTTTATTTGTCACGCGCGCTGAATACAACCTGACAGTGAAATGCTTACTTACAGGACCTAACCAACAGTGCAATTTTTAAGTGAACAATAGGTATTAGATGAACAATAGATAAGTAAAGAAATAAAAAAACAACAGTAAAAAGACAGTGAAAAATAACAGTAGGGAGGTTATAACAGTGGCGAGGCTATATACAGGCACCGGTTAGCCGGGCTAATTGAGGTAGTATGTACTTGTAGGTATGGTTAAAGTGACTATGCATGTATATATGATAAACAGAGAGGGGTTGGTGGGACACAATGCAGATAGTCCAGGTAACCAATGTGCGGGGGGGGGGCACCAGTTAGTCGGGCTAATTGAGGTAGTATGTAAAAGAAATGTTTACCTTTATTTAACTATGCCAGTCAGTTAATAAAAACAAATTCTTATTTACAATGAAGGCCCAGGAACAGTGGGTTAACTGCCTTGTTCAGGGGCAGAAAGACAGATTTTTACCTTGTCAGCTCTGGGATTCGATCTAGCAACCTTTCGGTTACTGGCTCAATGCCCTATAAACGTATAGTTAAAGTGACTATCCATATACAGTGCCTTGCGAAAGTATTCGGCCCCCTTGAACTTTGCGACCTTTTGCCACATTTCAGGCTTCAAACATAAAGATATAAAACTGTATTTTTTTTGTGAAGAATCAACAACAAGTGGGACACAATCATGAAGTGGAACGACATTTATTGGATATTTCAAACTTTTTTAACAAATCAAAAACTGAAAAATTGGGCGTGCAAAATTATTCAGCCCCTTTACTTTCAGTGCAGCAAACTCTCTCCAGAAGTTCAGTGAGGATCTCTGAATGATCCAATGTTGACCTAAATGACTAATGATGATAAATACAATCCACCTGTGTGTAATCAAGTCTCCGTATAAATGCACCTGCACTGTGATAGTCTCAGAGGTCCGTTAAAAGCGCAGAGAGCATCATGAAGAACAAGGAACACACCAGGCAGGTCCGAGATACTGTTGTGAAGAAGTTTAAAGCCGGATTTGGATACAAAAAGATTTCCCAAGCTTTAAACATCCCAAGGAGCACTGTGCAAGTGATAATATTGAAATGGAAGGAGTATCAGACCACTGCAAATCTACCAAGACCTGGCCGTCCCTCTAAACTTTCAGCTCATACAAGGAGAAGACTGATCAGAGATGCAGCCAAGAGGCCCATGATCACTCTGGATGAACTGCAGAGATCTACAGCTGAGGTGGGAGACTCTGTCCATAGGACAACAATCAGTCGTATATTGCACAAATCTGGCCTTTATGGAAGAGTGGCAAGAAAGCCATTTCTTAAAGATATCCATAAAAAGTGTTGTTTAAAGTTTGCCACAAGCCACCTGGGAGACACACCAAACATGTGGAAGAAGGTGCTCTGGTCAGATGAAACCAAAATTGAACTTTTTGGCAACAATGCAAAACGTTATGTTTGGCGTAAAAGCAACACAGCCCATCACCCTGAACACACCATCCCCACTGTCAAACATGGTGGTGGCAGCATCATGGTTTGGGCCTGCTTTTCTTCAGCAGGGACAGGGAAGATGGTTCAAATTGATAGGAAGATGGATGGAGCCAAATACAGGACCATTCTGGAAGAAAACCTGATGGAGTCTGCAAAAGACCTGAGACTGGGACGGAGATTTGTCTTCCAACAAGACAATGATCCAAAACATAAAGCAAAATCTACAATGGAATGGTTCAAAAATACACATATCCAGGTGTTAGAATGGCCAAGTCAAAGTCCAGACCTGAATCCAATCGAGAATCTGTGGAAAGAACTGAAAACTGCTGTTCACAAATGCTCTCCATCCAACCTCACTGAGCTCGAGCTGTTTTGCAAGGTGGAATGGGAAAAAATGTCAGTCTCTCGATGTGCAAAACTGATAGAGACATACCCCAAGCGACTTACAGCTGTAATCGCAGCAAAAGGTGGCGCTACAAAGTATTAACTTAAGGGGGCTGAATAATTTTGCACGGCCAATTTTTCAGTTTTTGATTTGTTAAAAAAGTTTTAAATATCCAATAAATGTCATTCCACTTCATGATTGTGTCCCACTTGTTGTTGATTCTTCACAAAAAAATACAGTTTTATATCTTTATGTTTGAAGCCTGAAATGTGGCAAAAGGTCGCAAAGTTCAAGGGAGCCGAAATACTTTCGCAAGGCACTGTATGATCAACAGAGAGTAGCAGCAGCTTTAAAGAGGGGTTGGGGGGATGGAAGACACAATGCAAATCGTCCGGGTAGCCAAGGTAGATTTTTTTCATTGTGGAGAGTGCAGGCTGAAATCAGGAGAAAATGTAAGTTCTTCAAATTATTGTGCCTTACGAGCTATGCATATTGCATATCTAATGCAATTATCAGTCCTTCCTGTATTTCGCAGTATTTTGCAGTATTTTCTGATAGTTGCGCATGGTAATAATTCATTTTTATAATAATTTTTTTCTCCAATTTGTCACGTAACTCGCTGATGGCGCCTGGCTTGATTGAACCATTTTATGACATAAAAGCAGGGGCGCAACTTTCACTAGGGACGGGGGTGGATCATGTCCCGCCCACATTCTGAAAATGCACTTTTGCCCCCCCCAGTTTTATCATTGCAATGTTATACAATAAATGGCAAGGGTGTGCTTTAGGACCATGCGGACGCCTCAGCGCGGTCGGTTAGGCTGTTTGGAGTCTTCAGCTGGCTGGATTTAGGACCATGCGGACACCACAGAGCGGGCAGACAGGCTGTGTGAAAGGCAAAGTTTCTGGAAGGCTGGCTGGACCGGGTAGGTGGAGAAAATGACGTAAGTGGATGCTGAGTTTGAATCAAGCAGCGCATCGAGCAAAGTTGGTGAAGATGAATGTTCTGAATGGACAACAGTAGTATCGAATACTGGAACAAAAAGGAAATGGTCTAAAATAGGAGTGGAGGATACGTGTATGAATGATAATGAATAGCTTCTTGTTGGGATGCATTTGTTTTTTGATAAAGAGCAAATACCTAGCATGTGAAGTTTAGTTATGTACGATACGCTGTAAGAGCTTTCGTCCCCAAAGCACTGCAGTGTAAGAATTGAAAAGGATTTGGCCATGTTTCAAGTGTGTGCAGATGGACAGAGTATACTGAAGAATGCTGTGTAGAAGGACGACAGAATTGTAATTGTGATGGGGATCATGATCCTGAGTTCCTGGAGTGCCCTGTAAGGGTGAAGAAGATTGAGGTGGCAAAATGATTGTGGCTGCGGCAGAAAGGTTTTTGGGACTTCAGTATTTTAAATCGGAAGACTCGCCCTCAAGGTTCACCTTGAGCCTGTGTAGGGATCAGATCGTTTTTTTATTTTTAACAGAAATTTGTCTTACCACAGTCAGTTCAGCTCTAGCCTCTAGCTATCTGTCAGATAGCGATATGAGGTGGCTATTACTACTATCTAACAGCTGTTGTTTGTGTGGAAATGTTTTGTAGCCTTTGTCTTGTCCCATTTCAACAGAAGTAAATGAACTTGGCTAGCTTTTGCCAGTTTGCCATGTACCATTAGAGAGACCGCTGTATGGCCCATAGCTTAGCTATTCATTTTGCCTCAATCACACTAGACCTGAATCTAACAATGAAACCAGCGGCCAAATGATTGATGACCAATATTCTGACGTTTCTTCAGTGCAATGTGAGCTTTTATTAGTCAGTATAGCAGTGTAACGTTATTGATCTGTCAGTTTCCCTAGCTAATTCCCTACTTTTCACACAAACACAGTAATTAACAGCTCTACAGGCTTCACTGTCATGGTGCACAGTCAGTACACAACACTATGCTCATCATGTCTTAGCAGGATCAGATGGTGACAGGTGTCCCAGCAGGGTCAGATAGCCAGGGAAGACCTGTCTACGGAGCTCAGGTGAATTTTGCAGTGTATTATCAATATCAGTGAATGATACAAAAGTTCCATCTTGAGTTGATGGGTACAGTAGACCTACAGTAACTACATGACAGCAGCTTAAGCTTAAAGCTACAGTCTGGGATCTCGGGAATCATCTCAATTATTGAACCATGAATTATATTCTTGGATAATACAATGTATAAATTATACCAAGGTAATTCTTTGTCAGGCTCATCTTAGGAGTGTCAGATGGTGACAGGGGTCTCAGCAGGGTCAGGCAGCCAGGGAAAACCAGTCTGTGATGGAGCTGAGGTGACTTTTTGCAGATAGAACACTTTATTATCTCTGTGCAGCTGGACAAGCCAGATGCTTCAAAGATTGAAAGTATTTTAATATTTTAAGGCAGTTGGACAAATCTCCAAAGTTGAATTACAGACAAAAATGTGAGGAAGACCTGGTAGAAGCTATTGATAATGATCAATGGATGTGTCACGACTCCTACCGAAGGTGGCTCCCCTTCCTGTTCGGGTGGTGCTCGGCAGTCGTCGTCACCGGCCTACTAGCTGCCACCGATCCCTTTTTCCCTTTTCTGTTGGTTTGGTCTGATTTGTTTCACCTGTTTCTTGTTTAGACTTTTAGTTTGGCTATTTAAGTCGGTAGGCCCGCCTGCTCTTCGTGCGGGCTTGTTTATTCCCACTTTGTATGTGTGGTAGTGCGATCTGGGTTTGGTTCCTGTTTTGGGCACTTGTTTTATGACGCTCAGTTTCGTTGTATATACGATTTTGCCCAGTGCTGAATAAAGCACTATTCAGAACTTTCTGCCTCCTGCACCTGACTCCACACCCACTACGCCTAAGATTGTTACAGGATGCAGATATGTTTGAATGTCCAGTCATGCTCATATAGTCTCAGACGTAAATTACTGCAGTTTAAGACCCACCATAAAATGTACTATATGCCAGTGAAACTGAATATCATGCACTCAGAAATGTAATTCCTCTGCTGGAGGTGTAAAACACAAAAGGGGACATATTTCAATATGTTATGCTCTTGTGAAGGCTGGCTGAATTCTGGCAAAGAGTATGTTCTTTTTTTTATCTCAGCATGTCTACAGATTCTACCTTCTCCTTGTTTTTGTTTGCTTGGAAATGTTGATACTGGAGACTTATCAGAAGAAACTGTGTAACCTAGCATTTATAGCGGCTAAGAAATGCATTGCCATTAATTGGAAAGTTGGTTGTCCTCCCACAATGTCACAATGAATGACAGAAATGTCAAGTTATGTATCACTAGATTTGATTTATTACCAGATTAAAGGAAAACTGTGCAACTTTCATAATGTCTGGATGCCTTCTATGGAATATAAAATGACTAAAGGAGTCTGTAATGAAAACATGCTCACATCAGGGGAGATATCTATTTAGGCAGTCCTTAACTGCTGGGCTATTCAGTCCTGGCTCTGGGGGTCTGCCGTTCTGTGAGTTGTTACTCTGGCCTTGGCCTTGGCCTAACACAACCCAAAACGAATAATAAATGTTTCACTAAGATCCTAAAGAAGAGTGTGGTGTGTTGGTTGGGGCGCTGCAGGGCAGTGGATTCCTTGTGGCAGGACAGGGCAATCCAGCTATATTGTGTGCAAGTAAAAAGAGCTCTGCAGTACTATTAGGCCTATGATATTAATTATACTGAACTAAAATATAAACGCAACATGCAACAATTTCAAAGATTTTGCTGAGGTACAAATCACGAAAGGAAATAAGTCAATTGAAATAAATGAATTAGTCCCTAATCTGTGGATTTTACATGAGTGGGCAGAGACACAGCCATGGGTCAGCCTGGGAGGGCATAGGCCCACCCACTGGGGACCCAGGCCCAGCCAATCAGAAGTAGTTTTTCCCCACAAAAGGGCTTTATTACAGACAGAAATACTACTCCTTAATTCAGCTCATGAAATGGGACCAACACTTTACATGTTGGGTTTATATTTTTGTTCAGTGTACATGGAGGATTTGCTGTTCCTGTGTGTTAATGTATATTTGAGGTGTATGTGTTTTTTTGCTATTTTTTAAATGTTGTTTCCAAACATTTCCCTTGGGAAAGTGGGGAGGAAAATCTGTTGGGCGAGAGTTCAGTTATGTATTAGACTGGTGGGGGTCGGGCGTGCAGGCGGCTCTGGCTGGCTGGGCGGTGTGGCTGAAATCTGATATAGAGGATGTCTTAATAAAGACAATCAAAAGTCTGTATTTATTTGAAGAGATGTTCATTTGTTAGGCTATCGGTTAAAGGTGCAACACAATGTTGACTATTGAATTATCATTGATCTGGCTCAGTCTTATCAATCACTTAAACATATTTAATCATTATTTCTTACCTAGCTTGACGACTGTTGGCATTCTTTGCTTACTTTTAATTATTCTAAATATACATATTGGAGGATTGTGTAGAAATACAGGAAATGGCTTGAAATGTCCCCAAAAAGTCCTCCCCAGACCCCCCGCCAGTTTAAAATTGCAAGCCCTCTTTTTGTAGTGTGGTGGTCGTACAGTTTCGGTAATATTGCGGTGATTTGACCGTTTTATTGGGGGTAATCGTGTGATGATTGGTCAAAGTTTTACGCCCTCACATCATATGCAGTGAATTGTTGGTTTAGCTAAATATGTTGCGATCGCACTCGCAAAATCCTGGAGGGACTTAATAATAATGATATGTGCTTATAACTGCTCAGAAAGAAATCCACATTTATAAAGCATTCTGAGCAGGCAGCATAATGCATTATTAAGCAAAGTGTTATAATGCCTTATTAGCTCATTAGGAAATAGAACATTATATGTACTCAAGTGTTATATTGCCATCCCCTGTGGACCCTCTCATGCACAGTGAGCACACACACACACACACACACACACACACACACACACACACACACACACACACACACACACACACACACACACACACACACACACACACACAGTGCACACACACACTGCATACCAAACATGACTGTAAGTCGCTTTGGATAAAAGCTTCTGCTAAGTGGCATTTATTATTATATTTGTTATTATACTTTGCCTCATAAAAAACATTATGCTGCCTACTCATAATGTTTCTGGAGGTAGTTCTAGAAAATGTACGAGTGGGTATTAGCACCAACGTTATGCTTTATAGTGTATATTTCATAAATCATAAGGCCTTATAAATGCTTTATGAAGAAGTATTCATAGGAAGTGTTATCACTGCATCTTTGGAACTCAAACAGATTAAGTAAAAATAAGTAGTCAGAATCACTTGCAAGCATAGAACACAGATCTAAATGAACCAGAATTGTAAGGATATTGTCATGCCTGCTCCCACTCCCCCTCTCTGGCGCTCGAGGGCGCCAGGCTGCCCATCATTACGCACACCTGTCACCATCATTACAGGCATCAGCGCCTGGACTCCTTCACTTTGTTGATTGCCCCCTCTATATCTGTCAGTTCCTCAGTTTGTTCCCCGTGTCAGCATGTTTTCCCCTGTCCAGACACTGTCCTTGTTTGTTTCTTGTCTGTTATCTATTAAATGTTCACTCCCTGTACTTGCTTCTCGTCTCCCAGCGTCAGTCCTTACAGAATGCTGACACCACAATTTGATTTAATAGCAGGTTTGTTCTGCACAGATTATATTTGTCTTTATTTTCACAATTGTAATGACACATCCATTCCTCGTCCTGTTTCCAACAGAGTTGGTTTGTATCTGGACTACCCCCTTTTTTTCTCCCCAATTTCGGTATTCTCATTACTGTAACTCCTCAACGGGCTTGGGAGAGGCGAAGGTCGAGTCATGCATCCTCCGAAACATGACCTGCCAAACCACGCTCCTTAACACCCTCCCACTTAACCCAGAAGCCAGGAGCACCAATGGAGGAAACACAGGTCAACTGACAACAAGGTCAGCCTGCAGGTGCCCGGCACACCACAAGGAGTCACTAGAGCGCAATGGGCCAAGTAAAGCCCCCCCCGGCCAAACCCTCCCCTAACGCTGATGACTTTGGGCCAATTGTCTGCCGCCTTATGGAACTCCCGGTCACGGCCGGTAATGACAAAGCCTGGGATCACAACCCAGGCTGTAGTGACGCCACAACACTCTGATGCAGTGCCTTAGACTGCTGCACCACTCGGGAGGCCCCTGTAGTTTGTCTTTCTATAGTGCAGGGTACCCAACTGGTGTGGGTGGTTTTATTTGGCGCCCCAATTTTTCTGAGCAAAAAATAATAAATTTATTTTGGGGATTGTTAGATGTAAAAACACCAGGAAATCAGCTCCAAGTGATTTTAATTGAATACATTTGTTCCCAAGTATTGCCGCGGATAATAGAGAGACACGTGGTTCTATACAAATGTAAAAAGGTTTGAAATGATTATGTTTCAGTCAAACATTATATCTGTTTGGGCTTCTTCCGGTCAATTTGCAGTCTACAAATTATTTGTAATTATGTTCCAGCCCAAACAGTTAAGTAAAAAATAGATAAGTAAAAAAATAAATAAAAAAATAGTTCAAGAGCAGCAGTAAAATAACAGTAGTGAGGCTATATACAGGGGGTACCGGTACAGAGTCAATGTGGAGGCTATATACAGGGGGTACCGGTACAGAGTCAATGTGGAGGCTATATACAGGGGGTACCGGTACAGAGTCAATGTGGAGGCTATATACAGGGGGTACCGGTACAGAGTCAATGTGGAGGCTATATACAGGGGGTACCGGTACAGAGTCAATGTGGAGGCTATATACAGGGGGTACCGGTACAGAGTCAATGTGGAGGCTATATACAGGGGGTACCGGTACAGAGTCAATGTGGAGGCTATATACAGGGGGTACCGGTACAGAGTCAATGTGGAGGCTATATACAGGGGGTACCGGTACAGAGTCAATGTGCAGGGGCACCGGTTAGTCGAGGTAATTGAGGTAATATGTACATGTAGGTAGAGTTAAAAGGACTATGCATAGATAATAACCAGAGAGTAGCAGCAGCGTAATAGAGTGGGGGGGCGGGGCTGGCTTGGGGGTAGAAGCTGTTAAGAAGCCTTTTGGACCGAGACTTGGCACTCCGGTACCGCTTGCCGTGTGGTAAAAGAGAGAACAGTCTATGACTAGGGGGGGCTGGAGTCGTTGACAATTTTTAGCGCCTTCCTCTGACACTCCCTGGAATAGAGGTCCTGGATAGTGGGAATCTTGGCCTCAGTGATGTACCACCCTCTGTAGTGCCTTGCGGTCAGAGGCTGAACAGATGTCATACCAGGCAGTGATGCAATTTCAGTTTGTGCATCTGTAGAACCTTTTGAGGATCTGAGGACCAATGCCAAATCTTTTCAGTCTCCTGAGGGGGAATAGTGCCCTCTTCACTACTGTCTTGGTGTGTTTGGACCATGATAGGTTGTTGGTGATGTGGACACCAAGAAACTTGAAGCTCTCAACCTGCTCCACTACAGCCCTGTCGATGAGAATGGAGGTGTGCTCGGCCGTCCTCTTCCTGTAGTCCACAATCATCTCCTTTGTCTTGATCACGTTGAGGGAGAGGGTGCTATTCTGGCACCACACAGCCAGGTCTCTGACCTCCTCACTATATGCTGTCCCATCTGTTTAGGCCCTGAGTTTTTCCCCTCATCATGTGACGCATGTGACAACTCTGGGTCCTTGTTGAAAAAACTCTGGTTATGAGTAACAAACAATAGCAGTATACTTGTACAATTATTGAGGATGAGAAAAAAAAAGCCCATTGCTTCTTTGCACTGTGGCCTTCTATATATCCTTTGAGGTTCTCGTTGGAGATGAATGCCTGCAGATTTCTCCTAATGCATACAGCGGGATAACTAACACAAGGTTAATACATTGTCTGTAAGGTGGACCTCAAGTCCTTCAACCTGGAAAATCCAGTTAGGGGTCTTCACTCACTCTCTCTTATCCTACTGTGAAGTGAGTGCATTATTGAGAACAGATGGCAATGGGGTTTTAATGCTGAATGTCAGCTGCTTTTCCTTCTTGTGACTTTGACTCCATGTCATTCATAAGGTAAATTAGCTAATCTGTAAGCAGTTCAAATGAAGAGTGTATGAATTCTGCCTGGGTTAAATGTTGTTGTAGCAATTGAGGAGGGAATAGCTGGAGCAGTGCTTGAACCAGCAACTCTGGGGTTTCAGGGCAAGTGCTCAGCCTCCTGTGCCATTAGGTCCAGATTGTCTGGACCAGTCATTTGGACCTAATACACTTCAACCCCTGCAAGCCAGCAAGTGAAGGAACAAGGGGTAGGCAATCATTGAAATACATCACAAGATACATGCCCCTATTGGTGAGAAGAGAGCAAGGGGATTATTGCACAGGTATGTCCGTAGGTTATTTAGCAAGCATGGTGACGTTACATTATTCTGCTGTGCTCATTAGCTAGAGGATAATAGGTGACTGACATTCTGCACATGGCTAATTGATAGTAGTGACATGACACTGTGCTCTTGAGAACATTTGTATAGCCCACAGATAGAAATTCCAGCTGTGCCCATGATAGAGGATACTGAATCAAAGTTTAATGTGAGGAGATGCATTCAGATCCGCCTTACTGATTGAACTTAACTGAATAAGGCTACCCCAGCACTCAAACCAACTGTCAGTGATACATAACTAGAAAAACATCCAGTTTAGCTCAATCTATACTACCTATTAGGCCCACTAAATGTGTTTTTAATCTGCAAAGTGACTTAAACACCCTGTGATCCTCAAGTTTACTCCATGTTTCCTCCGATCTTAAATCTGAGGCACTGGCGGGAGAGGTAACATGTAAGGCAGTAACATTATCTGAAGAGTTACATTAGCTCCACCGGCTAATGCCAAGGCTTTAGCTCAGCAGGCTAACGCAGTCTTGCAGCGCTCAGAGGCCCAGATTCAATCCCAGTCAGTTACAGACAAACTGTCTTAGTGATGGGCCCCCAGTTTGACAGACACCCGTGGCCGTTGACATGGCACGTAGATCAACCCATGCGTTTAGGATTAATTACCTCCTTCCCAGTCCGTCCCAATCCCTCTTTATCCCCCGGCTCACACCTGCGGAGTGACGTCTTTACTTTCACTCTGTGTCGCCGAGGTACTACCTCCTCACAAATGAAGTGGTGACGCGGTTGTAAATACCAAGAATACCAAGAATAGTTCATGAAATTATTCATTCTTTCCAATTCTCTCCTGTGAGTTCTTTTGAAATGAGACGATGAAGGAACAGTTGGACTAAGAGTCAGACTGTTTCAATGGTGAGTGGGCTATAAATAGCACGTTGTTTCTTGACCAAGTCCGAAAGAGAGATGACGCCATAACACAACGGTGGCGGCAAAGTTGGATGCCTATCAGACAGAGCACTTACCCAACTCTAATGCCGAACTGCAGGTGAGTTCCCTTGGGTATCCTGTCAAGGCCTCTCAGAATGGGTGTCTCAGCAGTTGTGTAGCCTACTTGGTGGGGTGCCCGCTACTCTCTGATGTCTGGTCACATTAGGTAGGTTATTGTCTTCGTTACCATGGTTGGAGTGAGGAGGACATTGTTCTACATGATGATAGGCATTGGCATTTAAGACACTCTGTGAGGATGCACTGTGATATGAATTAGTGATTGGCGCTCAAAGTGAGATTGCGTAATTCCAAGATATCCTGTGATGAAACAGACAAAAACCTATGTATTGCCTCTGTCATCATTATTATTATTGTCCCTCATGATGAAATCGGGGAGGTGTCTGTGGATCTGTCTCCGTCCGCTAGTCACACGTAATAAACTTGGGTGAATGATGAGTCTTGCCATAGAGATCCGACATTTACAAAATATAACAAGCCATTGAAAATACAAACTTTGAAAAGTCATGCCCATCTTCCCGTCTAACCTAAAGTCATTGCATTAAGTATACAGGTCCCGCTCCTCAAGATCAACACATTTGCCTCAGGAACCTATAAGGTCCGTCATGATGGATTTTCTGCCACTTGGAATTTTACGCTAGTCTTAAAACGCTAGTCTTCAGGTACCGAAAGACAAATCTGCATGAAACTTGATATGTGGCATCTATGGACAAAGTAGTCTCAACACAATATTTTTCAGAATAGGACCTAAACTACATGGCTGCTAACTACATTCACGTGGGCGTGGTCTGGAACATAAATGCATATAAATCAGTCGAGGATATATTGTAACAATATTTGGTACACATGTTGCAAATACTTTCAAGACTTAACATATGCAAGAACATATCAACCTCATGGTGGCGCTATAACAGGCACATGTTTATATCTCTTGATCTGTTTCACTGAAATTTGGCACACATGCTCAGGGATTTGAGTCTAGCCAACACACGCAATATCTCAGACACCAATGGACTGATTTTGATGAAACTTGAGTGAATGATGTCTTGCCATAGAGATCCATCATTTACGAAATAACAGTGATTGTTCTTAGACTCAAAAACTTGACTCTGATTTAAGATACAATCACAAGTAAGGCTTGGGCAAAGAAACACGAGGTGATGTCATCACGCAACATACGTCATCAGAGCGCGCAACAGAACATTGTACTGTCTACACATGGTTTGTTGTTTATATTAAATATTTTTAATTAAAGCGATTTTAATCAGAACTAAAGTTTGGGATCCTTTTTCTTACGTGGATACCGCGAGTGCTAGCTGGCTGTACTACAGACACCTGTCGTCGTCGTGGGAAAGACTCATTGTTATCTTTTCATAAATCAACTGGTTGCAGTAAAGAGCCAATCTGGATACTAAGGAGATCCTGAGGAAAATCGACGAGTACCAACAGCTTTGCACCATGGAGGAATGACATACTCCATCATGGAAAGATCCAACTACATCGCAAAATAACTTTAACCCGACAAAAAAAGAAAAGCAGATTCATCTACAGACACCGATGATTTACTTACCGTTGAAGTAGAGGCTAGTGCTCTGGCCGGGAATCCATGCAACACTGGAAAAGTTGTGTGAGGAGATAGCAGGGCTGAGGGGGAGTTTGGAATTCAGCCAGAGTAAAATTCTCACACTCCAAGGAGAGAACAAGGCACTCACAGCCAAAGTAAAAATCCACAATACCAACATGGATTGTCTACTCAAGGAAAACAGGGTGATGAAGGCGTCACTACTAGACATACAAAGTCATTGCATGCGTGAAAATCTATTTTTTACTGCGATTCCTGAGGATGCATCCAATTATCCAGAGGGCGCGATCAGAGAATTCATGCAATCCGCCTTGAAACTTCCTATAGAGACTGTAAACAAAGTGGCTTTCCACCGAGTACACAGACTTGGAGCGACAAGACCAAGGGTCCCCGACCAATCATCGCAAAATGTGAACACTACCAATGAAAGGAGCAGATCAAAAGCAGGGTAACGGAGCTTAAAGGGACCAAATTTAGTCTCAATGACCAATTTCCAAGGGAGGTAAATTAATGTCGTAAGAGACTATATCCGGTACAGAGGAAAAAGAGGGAGAAGGGTAAGCGTGCCTTTCTCATTGTGGACAAACTCTTTATAGATGGACAGCTATTCCGAGACAGCTCCATAACAACATGCCTGTACTAAATTCTACAGGGACTTGAGGTTCCGAAAAAAATTAAGTATGGGAACGGTAAAAATATCTGAACACTATGAAGTGGATATGAACGCTTACACATACGGACTTATACATACACACACACACTCCTGATCTTTCTCTCTTCTCTCACTCTCTCTTTTCTCTTCTCTTCTCTCACTCTATTGTCGAGAACTATTTTATAATTTAATATGTTTCTTGTTTGTCTATCTTTTTTATGTATTTGTCTACAAGTTTATATACTGTATGTTTACAACAAGCAAGGGGAAGATATCAGAATATGGGCATTGGGGAATAATAACATATTGTACGGAATAGATTTGTACTGTAGTGAAGCCGACTGGAGATCTCTTTCATGATCATGAGAAACATCAATTGCTATGATAATGCTGGGATGTGTTTTTCAATGATGTTAAAGGTAATTATGATGCAAGTATGACGGTGATATGATATGGATTACAATTATCATCATGAATATTAAGGCTATACGCACTACATGTTACACACATAGACACTCAACCATGCAAATTGTTATTATTAATTTGGACAGCACACATTATAGTCTTAATCTTATACAGACATCATACACACTCTCACTAAATCACATCCAATATCATACACATCAACCTACTCAGATTTACTCCACACATAATATATTGACTCAATTTTCTAACATTTGTGGCATTGGCTCACAGCCAAACAGGCAAGGGAATAAAACAAATATTGCTAGAACTTATTTCTTGAATTCTAAATATCAGACATTTGAAAGCTCTAATTTTGACCATCATAATAACTCTGACGGCAGTAACTTTACAAGCACTAATTATGGTAAATTTAGATGGAGAATAGTATCTAGTTATGGTAAGGGGTGAAATAAGTATCGCCAGTTTTAATTGTAACTGTTTAGCAGATTATAAAAAAAGAAGATCAGACTTTACATGGCTAAAAGGAATATAACATATACTGTTTACAGGAAACTCACTCGACGTGCTTAGATGAAGTTGCGTGCAAAAAGGAATGGGGTGGTGAAATAATTTTCTGTCATGGACAAAGGAACTCAAAAGATGTGATGATATTAATTAACACACATTTTGATCTGAATGTGCAAATAGTCAGGAATGATTTGCAAGGAAGGTGGATCCTTTTGAATATGAAAGTGGACGGAAAAGAGATTTGGCTCATCAATCTACATGGTCCAAATCAGGATGATCCATACTTCTTCGAAAACATTTATACAAATTTATTGAATTTACAGGCAACAAATGATCAAATCATTATGGTAGGAGACTATAAAACAGTGTTAAATACCCCAATGGACCGTAAAGGTAATCACTCTACAAACTATCATCACCGTGCCCTTAAGGAAATCACAAATATTATGGACACATTAGAAATAGTGGATATTTGGAGACTAAAAAAAACCTGACCTAGTGAGATATACATGGAGGAGACTTAATCAAGCTAGTCGTCTTGACTACTTTCTTGTCTCTTTCTCTCTTGCATCAGATTTAAAAAGTTTTAATAGGAAACAGAATGCGATCAGATCGTCATCTAATTGGCATTCAAATAACTCTGATTTTCCACGTGGACGGGGATGTTGGAAATTGAATCAACGTTTACTGGAGGACAACTTATTTTTACATGAGACTAAAGAATTTATAACTGAATTTTTCCAGTATAATATAGGTTCAGCAAATCCCCTTATTGTTTGGGATACCTTTAAATGTACCTTCAGAAGTCATTCAATTCAATATTCATCAATAATTGTAAAAAACAGTTTCTGACTAAAGAGACAAGACTAACAAGGGAAATCCATGAACTAATAGTACAGGTAGATAGCAATAAAAACGATACTACAGAGATACAAAACAAGTTAGAGGAAAAACAAAAAGAACTTGAGAACTTATTCAAGAACGATCTAATGTAATTTATTACAAAAATAAAGCAAACTGGATGGAAAATGCACAACATTCTTCCTGAATCTCCAATTCAGGAACACTAACAAATATAATTTGCAGAAACTTGTTACTGAAGACAGAGTCATCTATGATTCTTCAAATTATATTTTAAAAGAGGAAGCTAAATATTTTAGGCAGATGTTCTCTTTTCCGTCTCATCCTCTCCCACTGAATGAAGATTACGGTAAGGAATTCTTTCCAAATAATATAAAACATGGAAAATTAACAAATGTACAGACAAATAAGTGCAAAGGCCAAATAATAGAGGAATAACTTTTTGAGGCTATTAAATCCTTTCATTCTGGAAAACCCCCAGGGCTTAATGGCACACTGGTAGAGGTATATCAAGCCTTTTTTGATATACTAAATGCTCCATTGCTAGATTGTTTTAACTACTCCTATAGAAATGGTAGTCTGTCAGGTACTCAGCAGGAAGCTCTGATTTCTCGATTATTAAAACAAGACCCAGATGGCAAATATAAAGACCCGATCTATCTAAAAACTGGAGGCCCCTTACACTTCAATGTTGTAATGCAAAAATACTAGCGAAATGCATAGCACTCATAATTAAAAGGGTTTTACCAGGTATTGTTCATCCTGATCAGACAGGTTTTTTATATGGACGATACATTGGAGATAATATACGACAACTACTAGAAATAGTAGAACATCATCAAACATCTAAGAAGCCAGACCTGGTATTTAACGGATTTTGAAAAGGCATTTGATAAAGTAAGACTGGATTTGATTTATAAATGCCTGGATTCTTTTAATTTCGGGGATTCTCTTATGAAATGGGTACAAGGAGTAAAATAGTGAAAAACAGCTACTTCTCAGAGTTTTGAATTGTCAAGAGGAGTTAAACAGGGTGTCCACTGTCACCATATATATACATATTTGCCATCTGGGTCTTGTTATGGCCATCGATATGCTTGCTATTAAAATCAGATCCAATAACAACATTAGAGGATTAGAAATGCATGTATGCCAATGACTCAAGTTTTATATTATGTACGCAAGCTAGATCCCTGCAATGTCTCATTGAAGATCTAGATAACTTTTCTGTACTCTCTGGACTAAAACATAATTATGATAAATGTACAATATTACATATTGGAGGTTTAAAAAATACAACTTCTACATTACCCTGCAGTTTACTTATAAAATGGGCTGATGGTGAAGTAGACATACTTGGTATTCATATCACAAATAATACAAATAAGCTCTCCACAATGAATTTCAATAGAAAACTTGTAAAATTAGACAAGATCCTGCAACCATGGAGAGGTAAATACAGTGCCTTGCGAAAGTATTCGGCCCCCTTGAACTTTGCGACCTTTTGCCACATTTCAGGCTTCAAACATAAAGATATAAAACTGTATTTTTTTGTGAAGAATCAACAACAAGTGGGACACAATCATGAAGTGGAACGACATTTATTGGATATTTCAAACTTTTTTAACAAATCAAAAACTGAAATTGGGCGTGCAAAATTATTCAGCCCCTTTAAGTTAATACTTTGTAGCGCCACCTTTTGCTGCGATTACAGCTGTAAGTTGCTTGGGGTATGTCTATCAGTTTTGCACATCGAGAGACTGACATTTTTTCCCATTCCTCCTTGCAAAACAGCTCGAGCTCAGTGAGGTTGGATGGAGAGCATTTGTGAAGAGCAGTTTTCAGTTCTTTCCACAGATTCTCGATTGGATTCAGGTCTGGACTTTGACTTGGCCATTCTAACACCTGGATATGTTTATTTTTGAACCATTCCATTGTAGATTTTGCTTTATGTTTTGGATCATTGTCTTGTTGGAAGACAAATCTCCGTCCCAGTCTCAGGTCTTTTGCAGACTCCATCAGGTTCTCTTCCAGAATGGTCCTGTATTTGGCTCCATCCATCTTCCCATCAATTTTAACCATCTTCCCTGTCCCTGCTGAAGAAAAGCAGGCCCAAACATTGATGCTGCCACCACCATGTTTGACAGTGGGGATGGTGTGTTCAGGGTGATGAGCTGTGTTGCTTTTACGCCAAACATAACGTTTTGCATTGTTGCCAAAAAGTTCAATTTTGGTTTCATCTGACCAGAGCACCTTCTTCCACGTTTGGTGTGTCTCCCAGGTGGCTTGTGGCAAACTTTAAACTACACTTTTTATGGATATCTTTAAGAAATGGCTTTCTTCTTGCCACTCTTCCATAAAGGCCAGATTTGTGCAATATACGACTGATTGTTGTCCTATGGACAGAGTCTCCCACCTCAGCTGTAGATCTCTGCAGTTCATCCAGAGTGATCATGGGCCTCTTGGCTGCATCTCTGATCAGTCTTCTCCTTGTATGAGCTGAAAGTTTAGAGGGACGGCCAGGTCTTGGTAGATTTGCAGTGGTCTGATACTCCTTCCATTTCAATATTATCGCTTGCACAGTGCTCCTTGGGATATTTAAAGCTTGGGAAATCTTTTTGTATCCAAATCGGGCTTTAAACTTCTTCACAACAGTATCTCGGACCTGCCTGGTGTGTTCCTTGTTCTTCATGATGCTCTCTGCGCTTTTAACGGACCTCTGAGACTATCACAGTGCAGGTGCATTTATACGGAGACTTGATTACACACAGGTGGATTGTATTTATCATCATTAGTAATTTAGGTCAACATTGGATCATTCAGAGATCCTCACTGAACTTCTGGAGAGAGTTTTTGATTTGTTAATAAATGTCGTTCCACTAAATGTCGTTCCACTTCATGATTGTGTCCCACTTGTTGATTCTTCACAAAAAAATACAGTTTTATATCTTTGTTTGAAGCCTGAAATGTGGCAAAAGGTCGCAAAGTTCAAGGGGGCCGAATACTTTCGCAAGGCACTGTACCTGTGTTTTTATGGAATAATTGCCCTGATTAACTCCTTAGTCATATCTTAGTTTACTCACTTACTTATGGCGCTGCCTACTTCTGATGATTCGTTTTTCAAATCATATGAGCAAAAAATATTTCGCTTTATCTGGGACGCTAAACCAGACAAAATAAAATGAGCCTATCTATATAATGAAAATGAATTTGGTGGGTTGAGATTATTAAATATAAAATAACTAAACCTCTCTCTAAAAGCTTCACTTATTCAAAAGTTGTACTTGAACCCTAAATGGTTCTCAAGTAGATTACTAAGAAAAGCTCATCCATTGTTTAAAAATTGCCTTTTGCCTTATGTTACGAATCCCTTTTGGCCCGACAGTCTAGGGGGGATGGTAATGAGACCCGTAACATAACTCATGTAAATTATAGCTGTGACAAAGTAAGTGTGAACGAAATAACCACGACAACTGAAATAATACCGTCAAACTCAGGGTTTATTTATAAACACACGGTAATGGGGGGAGCAGGAAAAGGGGCTGAGCTGGACCCAAGGAAAGAAACAAATATGCAAAAACACCCCTAAGCTAGACTAGCCTACTTTAACAACAGCTAACTAACCAAAAATACAGTGGGTGGTCCGCCCAGTTCTAACTAGTGTTTTTAACAAAGTTTACCTACGGGTAGTGTATGCCCATGGGCGACTTGTCTTGGTTTCCCCTTTTCCCACCAGCAAACACCATAAGCAAAACAATACTCACAGGAGATGACAAAGTGATTTGGAGGTGCTCAAACAAAAGAGAGGTTTAAGACACAAAGAGAGAGTGAAACACAGAGAGCTACAGACATGGCATTTACAAAGAGATTGAGCTACTGAAATCTATGAAGAACAGCAATCTACCAACATGGCATTTACAAAGAGATTGAGCTACTGAAATCTATGAAGAACAGAGATCTACCAACATGGCATTTACAAAGAGATTGAGCTCCTGAGCAAACAAATGATGGGGTTTTTAAACCATGGGGAAGGAACTGTGATAGGGTAGGAAACAGGAGGAGGTGTGTCTTCTGATTGATGGGTTGATTGTTGACTGATTGGGGAGTGATGATTTTCACCTGTGAGGGGAGAAGGAGAGAAAAGAAACACACACACACAGGATACACACACAGGATACCTGTATCCGTAACACCTTTGTGCAGATTTCAAAATATCTCTCTTTTTCAGACAAGCATTGTAGAGCTGGCTACAATTTCAATTTCATCCCCCTGAAAAGATATTACAAATATTATGGCTGAACTCAAATGTGCTGGTTGATAAAATACCTGTAATTATGGGAAAGATTTTTGAAAAGGGTGTTTGTTCTTAAATTATATTGTAAATTGGAATGGTAGAGATGTGTCCTTCATGGAGTTATCAGAATTGTTCAACCAATCGATTACAGAATCACCCCAAAAATGGAGCAGGCAGGTGGCAGTGGGAGGAGGTAGGGAACTGATCTGTCTGCCCAATATAAAGGATCAAAACTGGCGGAGGAATAAAAATAGCATAAATAGGAAAGTATACCAGTTTCATTTGAGGACCAGGATGTTGACATCTGTGTCATACAGATTGCAAAATAGTTGGGAAGAGATTTTTGATGTACCGAATTCCATGGTACAGCGTGTATAAGTTGATTTATAAAACAACGCAAGATTCAAGACTTTGTGCTTTTCAGCTAAAAGTATTATATAGAATTCTTGCTACCAGCAAAATGTTGAATATTTGGGGCATAAAATCATTGAAACTTTTGTGATGAAGATACAGAATCAATCTACCATTTATAATCTACCATTTATTTTGATATTGCCCTCAGGTAGCCTGTTTCTGGTCTCGGGTTCAGGAATGACTGAAAATGCATAGCTTGATCTAAAATTGACCTTAGAAATAATACTGTTAGGAGATCTGGACAGACCGGGTCAGTCAATTACTAATATACTAATACTCTTAGTAAGAGTATTTGTCATCAACTCGCAATCTGTGGATTCTATTCGATTAGATAGATTGAAATTGTACGTTAAACATCACAGCATAGTTGAAAGATATATGTTGTGTAGAAATCCGAAGAGGGTGGCCAGCAGAGATACAGTGGGGCAAAAAAGTATTTAGTCAGCCACCAATTGTGCAAGTTTTTCCACTTAACAAGATGAGAGAGGCCTGTAATTTTCATCATAGGTACACTTCAACTATGACAGACAAAAAGAGAAAAAAAATCCAGAAAATCAAATTGTAGGATTTTTAATGAATTTATTTGCAAATTATGGTGGAAAATAAGTATTTGGTCAATAACAAAAGTTTATCTCAATACTTTGTTGGCAATGACAGAGGTCAAACGTTTTCTGTAAGTCTTCACAAGGTTTTCACACACTGTTGCTGGTATTTTGGCCCATTCCTCCATGCAGATCTCCTCTAGAGCAGTGATGTTTTGGGGCTGTTGCTGGGCAACACAGACTTTCAACTCCCTCCAAAGATTTTCTATGGGGTTGAGATCTGGAGACTGGCTAGGCCACTCCAGGACCTTGAAATGCTTCTTACGAAGCCACTACTTTGTTGCCCGGGCGGTGTGTTTGGGATCATTGTCATGCTGAAAGACCCAGCCACGTTTCATCTTCAATGCCCTTGCTGATGGAAGGAGTTTTTCACTCAAAATCTCACTATACATGGCCCCATTCATTTTTTCCTTTACACGGATCATTCGTCCTGGTCCCTTTGCAGAAAAACAGCCCCAAAGCATGATGTTTCCACCCCCATGCTTCACAGTAGGTATGGTGTTCTTTGGATGCAACTCAGCATTCTTTGTCCTCCAAACAGGACGAGTTGAGTTTTTACCAAAAAAGTTATATTTTGGTTTCATCTGACCATATGACATTCTTCCAATCTTCTTCTGGATCATCCAAATGCTCTCTAGCAAACTTCAGATGGGCCTGGACATGTACTGGCTTAAGCAGAGGGACACGTCTGGCACTGAAGGATTTGAGTCCCTGGCGGCGAAGTGTGTTACTGATGGTATGCTTTGTTACTTTGGTCCCAGCTCTCTGCAGGTCATTCACTAGGTCCCCCCGTGTGGTTCTGGGATTTTTGCTCACCGTTCTTGTGATCATTTTGACCCCATGGGGTGAGATCTTGCGTGGAGCCCCAGATCGAGGGAGATTATCAGTAGTCTTGTATGTCTTCCATTTCCTAATAATTGCTCCCACAGTTGATTTCTTCAAACCAAGCTGCTTCCAAGCCTGGTGCAGGTCTACAATTTTGTTTCTGGTGTCCTTTGACAGCTCTTTGGTCTTGGCCATAGTGGAGTTTGGAGTGTGGCTGTTTGAGGTTGTGGACAGGTGTCTTTTACACTGATAACAAGTTCAAACAGGTGCCATTAATACAGGTAACGAGTGGAGGACAGAGGAGCCTCTTAAAGAAGAAGTTACAGGTCTGTGAGAGCCAGAAATCTTGCTTGTTTGTAGGTGACCAAATACTTATTTTCCACCACCATAATTTGCAAATAAATTCATTAAAAATCCTACAATGTGATTTTCAGGATTTTTTGGGGGGATTTTGTCTGTCATAGTTGAAGTGTACCTATGATGAAAATTACAGGCCTCTCTCATCTTTTTAAGTGGGAGAATTTGCGCAATTGGTGGCTGACTAAATACTTTTTTGCCCCACTGTAGGTGGGATGGGCTGAAGGAAGCTGAGGGTTGGGATGTGGAATTGGAGACAAGTGGGAGTGGAGTTGCTGTGCGGGAGATAGAATGATGGTCAAAGATAAAAGTCTAAAATAAAGTCAAAATAAAACATAATAAAAAGTATGTTTGAATGACACTGAGGGGCAGTGTTTTTACAACTAATGCCAGTATGCCTGAGGCTGATGCCGTGCAGGTGTTTGTACACATGCATATACACGCACTCTCATTCAAATAAACGCATACTAGAACACACACGCACATGTAATAGTGCCAGACATGCACACAAACATATACAGTTGGCATTGCTGTTTTGATTTTAGTTGTCCTTGATGTCTTTTGGGGTTTTTTTCGTTGTTGTTTGCTGTTGTCTTCTGTCTTTTTCCTCTTTAGTTCATTCTCTTGGTTGTCGGTGCATTGGGGGGTTCTTGGGGGTGGGGAATGGAAGTAATTGTATTTTTTCTTGGGAGGGGACTGTGGGAGGGGTCTCGAATGGTTGAGTGACAGCTATTGGGGAACTGTGAGGGGATCTTGGAGGGTTCGGGTTTACATTTTTTGTCCTGGTGGGAGATCTGTCAACGTGCCAGGGAGCAGAGCATTGACCCTGGATGCTTCTGTGTGTCGCACTGAATGAGAGTCTGTTGGATGACTGGTATGGTGTAGTTGTTGAGCGGCTTCACTGCAAGTATATTGTATATTTTGGATATTCAATTAAAAAAAAATGTTAATTAATCAAATTAAAAAATATATATTAAAAAAATTACAGTGATT
Organism: Oncorhynchus clarkii lewisi; assembly: GCF_045791955.1. Lineage (NCBI taxonomy): Eukaryota > Metazoa > Chordata > Actinopteri > Salmoniformes > Salmonidae > Oncorhynchus > Oncorhynchus clarkii. The sequence goes on from NC_092156.1 coordinate 53,998,668, forward strand.
GGCCGAATCATTCTTGGGGGATGGCATGTTTACAGTTGCCTTGCTACAATTTTTAGACATAAAGACAGAACATAATAGAGAATAACAAAACATAAATGCAGCATCTAGTACAAAAACTAAATTTACCGGTTACGTTTAGACATTCACTAAATGGTCAAACCTATGGGGACACCTGCTCGTCGAACATCTCATTCCAACATCATGGGCATTAATATGGAGTTGGTCCCCCCTTTACTGCTATAACAGCCTCCACTCTTCTGGAAAGGCTTTCAAATAGATGTTGGAACATTGCTGCGGGGACTTGCTTCCATTCAGCCACAAGAGCATTAGTGAGTTCTGGCATTGACGTTGGGCGATTAGGCCTGGCTCGCAGTCCTCATTTCAATTAATCCCAAAGGTATTCAATGGGGGTGAGGTCAGGGCTCTGTGCAGGCCAGTCAAGTTCTTCCACACAGATCTCGACAAACCATTTCTATATACATATGCACACAAATTTCTAGCAGGGCAGAAATTTAACGAACTGACTTGTTGGAACGTTAAAACTCACTGAAATCTTTAGTGTGGGCCATTCTACTGCCAATGTTTGTTTATGGAGAGTGCAAGGCTGTGTTCTCGATGTTATACATTTGTCAGCAACAGGTCTGGCTGAAATAGCCAAATCCACTCATTTGAAGGGGTGTCCACATACTTTTTGCAATGTAGTGTACATATCAATCAGTCTCTGTCTTCATTACATTCCAAAATGAGGTGCTCCCTGTCTTTCCCTATCATAAAGCTGTATCTATTTAACAAATGGCATGGGATGTGGATTGATCTCAACAGTAGACCACTTTGTGAAACTTTTATTTTGGTGCTACCCCTTTAAAAATGTAATTGTCATGGAGCAATGCTAAACCATAAATTAACAATGATGTTAAAAATGCCACAGCATGAAAGTTAGTTCAAACCAGTGTTCACTGTTCAGCTCCACAAAAAAACAGGTACCCTTTCAACAATAATTCAAAGATTTTAATCCTCTCTGGTACAACACAGGTGACCTTTCTCACATGTCAAATTAAAGGGAACTCCTGTCATGGCCGATCACAGTGACCTTCACTTCCTGGGTGAGATCCTGCAGGGGAGCACACACAATGGGCACCATCCATATCTAAAAAATGTATACACATGTTTTAAAGTCAATCATATTATGATTATGGCCTACTTTCTATAAGACAACACAGCAAAACGTGTATGATTCACAATTCCCATATAATAATGTTTATGTGTTTCATTGACCCTTTTCCACATGGGCGTGACGCCCATAGAGACCTATTCTAGCAGCCGGTGGATTAGAGAGTTCCCTGTGAGTAAATCTCTATGTTTATGTCATGTCACTTGGGATTTGGGCTGCTCGGCGAAACATAAACACAAAAAGTGACACGCATGCATGACTGAACGTGTGTAAAGTGTGTGTGACAGATTTGTGTGACAGATTGTGAATGTGTGTGTGCTTTCATATGTGTGTCTTAGTAAGTAAAATGGCGTCTCAAATGAGTATTTTCTAGATGTTGAAGTTAGGTTCTGTCACGAACCTCGCCGAGGATGGTGCCTCTTCCTGTTCGGGCGGTGCTCGACGGTCGTCGTCGCCGGCCTATTAGCTGCCATCGATTCCCTTTCCGTTTGTTTTGGGTTATTGGTTAATTGGGTACACCTGTTTTGTATTAGGATTTGTTTGTAGGGTATTTAAGGGCACTAGGCCCGCTGGGTATTTGTGCGGGCTTGTTTTTGTTACTCTGTGTTTTGTTGGTGTGATTTATTATTGTATTTATTCTCCGGACTGTTTAGTCCTGTAGTTGTTTTGGACTAGCAACGTATTTACGCCCTGTGTGTTGGCGTGACTGTTTTTGTTGCGCTGGGGAATAAATCTGAGGAAAACGACCTAACCTGCTCTCTGCGCCTGATTCCACCCACCACACCTAGTAGATCGTAACAGAAGCCCGCACCAATTGAAATGGAGTCAGCAGGAGCAGCGACCACTCCTCTCCCCACTATGGAGGAGCGCGTTCATCACCATACAGCTGTCCTCCATCGGATTGGTACCGCGATGGACCAGATGATGGAGAGGATGGAACGATGGGAGAGGAGTGGTCTCCCGACATCTACCCCAGCTCCCCCACTCCCGACACCACCTACTCCACCTACATCGTCCTCTGGGTCCGGCGCACTACGTCTCTCCCCCCCGAGGGAGTACGATGGAGCGGCTGCTGGGTGCCAGGGATTTTTGCTCCAGCTGGAGCTCTACCTGGCTACCGTGCGTCCGGCTCCCTCGGGTGAGGAGAGTGTGAGCCTCCTCGTCTCCTGTTTAACGGGCAGGGCCCTGGACTGGGCTAACGCAGTATGGAACAGTCCAGACTCAGCTCGGGACAACTACCTGGAGTTCACCCGCCGTTTCCGAGCAGTGTTCGATCATCCACCAGAGGGTAAAGCGGCGGGTGAGCGACTGTTCCACCTCAGACAGGAGACGAGGAGCGCGCAGGACTTCGCGTTGGAGTTTAGGACCCTAGCTGCTGGTGCTGGGTGGAATGACAGGGCCCTGATGGACCATTACCGGTGTAGTCTCCGGGAGGACGTCCGCCGGGAGCTGGCTTGCAGGGACACAACTCTCTCCCTGGATGAACTAATAGACATGTCTATTCGATTGGACAACCTGCTAGCTGCCCGCGGGCGTTCAGAAGGGGTCCTGTTAATTCCACCGTCCAGCTCTCCCACTCCCACTCCGATGGAGTTGGGAGGAGCTGCATCTAGGGGGATCAGAGGGGGCTCCTCCTGCTCCTATTGTGGACGGAGAGGACACACTTCGGACCGGTGTTGGAGGAGTCCCTCTGGGAGTCGAGATGGTCGGCAGAGCGCTCCTCGGCCACCCCAGGTGAGTAAGCACCAAACTCACCCAGAGCTCCCTGTTGGTCACATGTTTTTGTTAGTTTTTTTCCCTGCATTTTTCCCCTCTCTTCAGCATAAGGCGCTAGTCGATTCAGGCGCAGCTGTGAGTTTTATGGATCGTGGACTCGCCCGTAAATTGGGTATTCCGTTAGTGCAGATAGACCCACCTGTCCCCGTGCACTCCTTAGATAGCCGACCGCTAGGGTCAGGGCTGGTCAGGGAGGCCACGATTCCGCTGGACATGGTAACGCAGGGGAATCATAGGGAGAGGATCAGTTTCTACCTTATTGATTCACCTGGGTTTCCGGTGGTGTTGGGGGTTCCCTGGCTGGCTATTCACAATCCCCTTATTTCCTGGAAACAGGGGGCTCTTAAGGGGTGGTCAGACGAGTGTTCAGAGAGGTGTTTAGGAGTTTCCATCGGTGCCACGACGGTGGAGAGTCCAGACCAGGTTTCCACCGTGCGCATTCCCCCCGAATATGCCGATTTGGCTATCGCTTTTAGTAAGAGGAAAGCGACCAAATTACCACCCCATCGACGGTGGGATTGCGTGATAAACCTCCTGGAGAACGCTGCACTTCCCCGGAGTCATGTGTACCCACTGTCACAGGAGGAGACGCTGGCTATGGAAACATATGTCACGGAAGCTCTGAGACAGGGGTACATTCGGCCCTCCATGTCACCCGTCTCCTCGAGTTTCTTTTTTGTGAGGAAAAAGGAGGGAGGTCTGCGTCCGTGCATTGATTATCGAGGTCTCAATTCGATCACAGTGGGTTTTAGTTATCCGCTACCTCTCATCGCTACGGCGGTGGAATCATTCCACGGAGCGCGTTTCTTCACAAAACTGGACCTCAGGAGCGCGTATAATCTGGTGCGTATTCGGGGAGGAGACGAGTGGAAAACAGCGTTTAGTACCACATCAGGCCACTATGAGTACCTCGTCATGCCGTATGGGTTGAAAAATGCTCCAGCCGTCTTTCAATCCTTTGTAGATGAGATTCTCAGGGACTTGCACGGGCAGGGTTTGGTAGTCTATATTGATGACATCTTGATTTATTCTGCCACACGCGCCGCGCATGTTTCCCTGGTGCGCAAGGTTCTTGGGCGACTGCTGGAGCATGACCTATACGTCAAGGCTGAGAAATGTGTGTTTTCCAAACCAGCCGTTTCCTTCTTGGGTTATCGCATTTCCAGCTCGGGGATGATGATGGAGTGTGACCGCGTTAACGCCGTGCGTAATTGGCCGACTCCGACCACGGTAAAGGAGGTGCAGCGGTTTTTAGGGTTTGCCAATTACTACCGGAGGTTTATCCGGGGTTTTGGCCAAGTAGCGGCGCCCATTACCTCACTGCTGAAGGGAGGGCCGGTGCGTTTGCGGTGGTCAGCAGAGGCTGATGGAGCCTTCAACCAGTTGAAGGCACTGTTCACTGGGGCTCCCGTGTTGGCGCATCCGGACCCTTCGTTAGCATTCATAGTGGAGGTGGATGCGTCCGAGGCTGGGGTTGGAGCCGTGCTGTCTCAGCGCTCGGGTACGCCACCGAAGCTCCGTCCCTGCGCTTTCTTTTCTAAGAAGCTGGGTCCGGCAGAGCGGAACTATGATGTGGGGGACCGGGAGTTACTAGCTATGGTAAAGGCCCTGAAGGTGTGGAGACACTGGCTAGAGGGGGCTAAACACCCTTTTCTCATCTGGACTGATCACCGTAATCTGGAGTATATTCGTGCAGCGAGGAGACTGAATCCGCGCCAGGCTAGGTGGGCCATGTTCTTTACACGTTTTAGATTTACGATCTCTTACAGACCAGGTTCCCTCAACACTAAGGCCGACGCGCTGTCCCGTCTCTATGACACCGAGGACCGGTCTATCGAACCCACTCCCATCCTTCCTGCTTCTCGGCTGGTGGCCCCAGTGGTATGGGAGGTGGACGCGGACATCGAGCGGGCGTTGAGGGTTGAACCTGCGCCTGCACAGTGTCCGACTGGCAGAAGTTACGTACCGCTTGGTGTTCGTGATAAGTTGATTCGGTGGGCTCACACACTACCGTCTGCGGGTCATCCGGGGATCGATAGGACAGTGCGGGGTCTTAGAGGGAAATACTGGTGGCCCACCTTAGCTAGGGATGTGAGGCTCTATGTCTCTTCCTGTTCGGTATGCGCCCAGAGTAAGGCTCCTAGGCACCTTCCTAGAGGGAAGTTACAGCCCCTCCCGATTCCACAACGGCCATGGTCCCATCTCTCGGTAGATTTCCTTACTGATCTTCCCCCTTCTCAGGGGAACACTACCGTTCTGGTCGTTGTGGATCGGTTCTCTAAGTCCTGCCGTCTCCTTCCATTGCCTGGTCTCCCTACGGCCCTACAGACTGCAGAGGCTCTTTTTACCCACGTCTTCCGGCACTATGGGGTCCCAGAGGATATCGTCTCCGATCGGGGTCCCCAGTTCACATCTCGGGTTTGGAAGGCGTTTATGGAGCGTCTGGGGATCTCGGTCAGCCTTACCTCTGGTTATCACCCCGAAAGTAATGGGCAGGTGGAGAGAGTAAACCAGGAAGTGGGCAGGTTTCTGAGGTCGTATTGCCAGGACCGGCCAGGAGAATGGGCAAGGTACGTCCCATGGGCAGAGTTAGCCCAGAATTCTCTTCGGCATTCGTCCACGAATATGTCGCCATTCGAATGTGTACTGGGTTACCAGCCGGTCCTGGCTCCGTGGCATCAGAGTCAGACCGAGGCTCCTGCGGTGGAGGAGTGGGTACAGCGCTCTAGAGAGACCTGGCGGGCAGTCCAGGATTCTCTCAGGCAGGCCAGTGAACGGCAGAAGAGAGACGCTGACCGCCACCGCAGTGAGGCCCCGGTGTTCGCACCAGGGGACAGGGTCTGGCTCTCGACCCGAAACCTGTCCCTCCGCCTGCCCTGCCGGAAGCTGGGGCCGCAGTGTGTGGGGCCATTTAAAGTCCTGAGGAGGATAAACGAGGTGTGTTATAGATTGCAACTTCCCTCTTATTATGGTATTAACCCCTCGTTTCATGTGTCTCTCCTCAGGCCGGTGGTAGCTGGTCCCCTACAAGACGGTGAGGTACCGGAGGTCCCTCCACCCCCTCTGGACATCGAGGGGTCCCCGGCGTACACAGTACGAGCTATTCTGGACTCGAGACGCCGGGTGAGGGGCCTGCAGTACCTCGTGGACTGGGAGGGGTACGGTCCGGAGGAGAGGTGCTGGGTACCGGGGAGGGACATTTTAGATCCTTCCCTCTTGAGGGATTTCCATCGCCTCCACCCGGATCGCCCTGCGCCTCGTCCTCCGGGTCGTCCTCGAGGCCGGGGTCGGCGCGCTGCGGGAGCCGCGCGTCAGGGGGGGGGTACTGTCACGAACCTCGCCGAGGATGGTGCTTCTTCCTGTTCGGGCGGTGCTCGACGGTCGTCGTCGCCGGCCTATTAGCTGCCATCGATTCCCTTTCCGTTTGTTTTGGGTTATTGGTTAATTGGGTACACCTGTTTTGTATTAGGATTTGTTTGTAGGGTATTTAAGGGCACTAGGCCCGCTGGGTATTTGTGCGGGCTTGTTTTTGTTACTCTGTGTTTTGTTGGTGTGATTTATTATTGTATTTATTCTCCGGACTGTTTAGTCCTGTAGTTGTTTTGGACTAGCAACGTATTTACGCCCTGTGTGTTGGCGTGACTGTTTTTGTTGCGCTGGGGAATAAATCTGAGGAAAACGACCTAACCTGCTCTCTGCGCCTGATTCCACCCACCACACCTAGTAGATCGTAACAGGTTCATTTTAGGTTCTGAATGAAAGGTGAAAAGACCATTTTCCGGACATTTAAAATACGTATTTTCCAGATGTTCAAAATACTGATTTTCCGGACATTGAAATCAGGTTCATTTTCCAGTCTGAATGAAAGTTGAAACAATGTAATTTACAGATGTTAAAAATAGATATTTTTTGGTCATTGATTCTATGGCCAAATTTGAACTGCACATACATTCTCAATGAAGTAAGCATTATATCACAATGCTAATTTGTATTATTGAAGATTGCAAAATATAATATTTATTATTGCTCCCATCTGTCATATGCACTTATGTTATCCCTGACTGTAAGTCACTCTAGATAAGAGCATCTGATGAATGACCAAAATGTAATTCTTAAAAACAAACACTTGCAACATATTCTGGGTATTATTCTAATGAGCTCCGCCTCCAAACAAGTACGCATTTGGGTAATACTTTATTTGGATAGTCCACATGTAACATTTCAACTAACTATCTACTAACCCTACCCCTAAACGTAACCCTTACCCTAACCCTTATTCCAAACCTAACCCTAACCATAACCTTAGCAAGCAGTTGCTTATCAACAGATAGTTTGTTGATAGTTTGACTATCCAGACTATTCAAATAAAGTGTGATCCAATTTTTGTTCGGTCCGGACCAGACCAAATCTGAACCAATCGTAGACATCTAGGCTGTGTTTCACAAGTTTGAACGGTACTGTACGACAGTTCAGTACAATAGAGCACAGTAAAGCACAGTAGAGTAGAGTACAGTACAGTTTAGTTCACTAAAGTAGAGTACATTAGAGTAAATTAAGGTGTAATACAGTACATTATACTATACTCTACTGTGCTGTGCTGTACTGAACTATACTTAACTTTTATTGACTTTACTTTACTGTACTCTACTGTGCTCTACTGTATTGTACTGTACTATACTGTACTTGTCTTTACTGACTGTACAGGGGTCGATAATCTAGAGTAGTGGGGCAAAGGTACAGATTGGCAGGCAGGCTCAGGGTCAGGTCAGGCAGAGGCCGGTAATCCAGTGTAGGGGCACAAGTTCAGGACGGTATAGGCAGGCTTAGGGTCAGGCAGAGTGGTCAGGCAGGTGGGCTCAGAGTCAGGACTGGCAAGGGTCAAACCAGGAGGGCAAGAAAAAGAGAGCCTGGGGAAAAGAAGGAGCTGAGACAAAATGCTGGTTGACTTGAACAAACAAGAGGAACTGGCAACAGACAAACAGAGAACACAGGTATAACTACCCATGGGATAATGGGGAAGATGGGCGACACCTAGAGGGGGGTGGAGACAAGCACAAGGACAGGTGAAACAGATCAGGGCGTGACAGTAATGTACTGTACTGTGTGTGCTGTACTGTGCTGTTCAAACTTGTGAAGCATAGATGTATATTATAGGTTCAGATTCTGAACCAAAATTAGACATCTATGTTTGGGCCAAATCAAGGCCGGTCCGGTCCAAATCTGAACCAAAAATCAATATCTGTGGACGTTGGAATCAAGTCAGGTTTACCTGTGGCTTAGTTGAGAAAGCATGGCAATTGCAACGGCAGGGTTGTTGGTTTGATTCCCACGGGTGACAGTTATCTATACAAAACGTTTTTGGATGGCTGTTCACTGGGGCATAGGCATATTCATTATACCGATTGTGTTGCAGAAAGTTGTTAAACGGAAGCAAATGGAACAAAACTGGGAGGGACCTAGTCTACCTGAATTTGTCCAAACAGAAACTCATATTTTTCACTGTTTGCTTCCATCTGGTTAGGCTAAACGGTAAACGGTTTCTGTAATGAATACAACACTGGTCACAAAAACAATGATTGGTAGTCAGCTTAAACTTCTTAAATTCATCCATTATTGAGTTAAAATACAGATACTGTATAGGCCTACATTTGTAAAGTCATCCACAACAACCACAATCCAGGCACAAATAGCTAAATGAGAAAACTGTTGGATTCACATCAATGCGCTTTGTAGTCTATATATCAATAATAAGTTAGGCTATAATAATAATAATAATAATAATAATAATAATAATAATAGGCTATCCATATCGCCCATAGGCTGCAAGCCTGCACCACTGCTGTCGTCCTCACCTCCAAGCGTTTTTTTCAAGTTGGATAGTCTTTGGATGCCGACAGAAGTCGCACCATTGGAAGACAGCTTGGACTGTAGTATACAAAAGCCTATTCCTGTTCTTTTCCCATGATCCATTAAACACACCTGTGGTCAGACTCACTCAGGCTGAACAAACTTTAAACTTGCACCTTTTTTCTTTGCTGATTTAAATGTCATTGAGAAAACAGAAAGTTGTCAAATCTTTTTCCACAATCCTAGTTTTTCATAAGTATCTGTAGTCTGATTACAATATTTTTGCTGGTAATATAACAAATAACAATTACAGTTTTATTGTAATCCATTACATGTAATGGACTGTTATTCCCCAACCCTGCAAACAATGAGATGTTCAGTCTTGTCTTAGATTCTAATGCCTTCGTCTACAGGGCTAATGCATTGACAGTAGCTACAATTAGTGACACAACACACACTGTATACAACAGAGCCCTGAAATGATCTAGTGTTTCAGTTGGTGTTTTTATCTCACCATGAGGATGTCAACCCTTAGCATACGGTGCCACATCATCATTCAGTCACACTCTTATTAAAGTCTTTGACAAACTAATGACTAAATGATCATTGGTGGTCTTAGCAAGTGTAGAAAATAAGGTTTGGTGTGCTGAAACACTTCTTACACATTAATTACACTGCATTGATGTTTTGATGCCTGTACCTGGCCTCCTTGGATTCAGTGACACAAAATATCACGGACACCTATAAAAACACCAATGTGAATATTGGTGGGGAAACACACAAGTGGTAGTAAAAATTGTCAGGTAGATAGTATGCATAGTAAACGAAATGCCCCCTTGAAAGGTAAAAACCGTCTGAATTCAGATAGGTGACAAGCTGCCATCGTGTCTCACCCTCTCAAAGAGAATGCCTTTGAAAAGGGAACCCTCATTTAAGCTTGTGACCATATTCAGTTATTGTGTCAATGTGGGTGTATGACACTAATGGTTGCCTCTTCCTGCTGCAGGTCCTTTCATGATGTGATCTGAGGGTGACTGTCATATTATAGCCCTACGCACCAAACTACATCAGAAAGAAAGAGACTGTGTTAGAGAGAGAAGAGACAAGAAGAAAAGAGCCATGGGGTATGGAGCCAGACCTCAACAAACATAGTATCATTAGCATACTGTAAAATATGAATATACTGTATGCTAAATGGATAGTTCACAGGTATTATAATAATTTACATGGTGCCAATCTTTTCCATGTTTTTTATGCTTTTATGTTTGTGGAGAGGAATATACACAAAAATGAAGGTGGAATATGGACTCAGTTCAACATTAGACTACTTTTGAGGCACGATAATGTCAGACAAATTCAGATTAATGTTGTTTATTTCATTATTTTGTTTTGCAAAAACAGTGGCGTTGACAAATTCAAATTTGGGGCAGATTTTCTATCAAAGTGTCTGGTTTCCTTGAAAAAAATTATGAAAGAAATACATATCCTTACACATGTTTACACAATTCACTTATTTCATGACATCAAGCTTAGCCTGCTCATTTGAGCAAATTTACTGGGTTCATTATTCTATATCAACCGAGACACTGTATCTAATTGCCCTCCTTGAAAATGACTTAGTCTATATGGAAATGCTCAGTGAATGTAGGTCTACTTTGATCTGTTCAAACGCAGCACCATCCTTTCTGATTCACCCCCAACAGAGACACAGTAAGGGGTCTGGGGCTTTTAAAATTCATGCTATAATTTCTTTATTGAAAAAGCCCCTGATACTGGTAACCCCCCCCCCCCCCCCTCCCCAGAGAGCTATAGAGAAGCAGTTCCATTTTGGGACCAAAGGCTTAAGATGGAGTTGAAGATTAAATATATATTGTACATTAAACACTTTTTATAAACAGTTTGGAATGCTTCATCTTCAAGGTTTAAGCCTAGGTATCTGTAAAGCACTTTGTGACAACTGCTGATGTTAAAAATGTTATAAAATACATTTGCAAGGGTGCAGTGTATGTTACTGCTAGACCAAGGATTAATTTTTGTGTTACCGATTGACTAAGGACTCATTTTTGTGTTACCGCTAGACCAAGGACTCATTTTTGTGTTACCATTTGACCAAGGACTAATTTTTGTGTTACCGCTAGACCAAGGACTCATTTTTGTGTTACCATTTGACCAAGGACTCATTTTTGTGTTACCGCTAGACCAAGGACTCATTTTTGTGTTACCACTAGACCAAGGACTCATTTTTGTGTTACCATTTGACCAAGGACTCATTTTTGTGTTACCATTTGACCAAGGACTCATTTTTGTGTTACCATTTGACCAAGGACTCATTTTTGTGTTACCGCTAGACCAAGGACTCATTTTTGTGTCATCGCTAGACCAAGGACTCATTTTTGTGTCACCGCTATAGACCAAGGACTCATGTTTGTGTCACCGCTAGACCAAGGACTAATTTTTGTGTTACCGCTAGACCAAGGACTCATTTTTGTGTCACCGCTAGACCAAGGACTCATTTTTGTGTCACCGCTATAGACCAAGGACTCATGTTTGTGTCACCGCTAGACCAAGGACTAATTTTTGTGTTACCGCTAGACCAAGGACTCATTTTTGTGTATACGAGTAAGTGGATGAGTGAGTGAGAAAAGGAGAGTGAAAAATTCAGCCACCACAAACCAACCCCAGCACTCCCTACCCTCTGAACAGCAGGCTTCTGCGCTTGAATTCTGCTTTGTCAGCCTCTGACCAAAGCTCAATCAAAACACTATGAATACAACAAAGAGATTATCAATTATTCCCAGGCCAATCTGAAACTATTCTAATCCCGTCATGCACTGGTGTAGCGTGAAGTTATTTCCCCCACTAATGGTTATTCTCCCCCCCCCCCCCCCCCCCCCCGTACTAGCTCTGACTTTGCTGATAGCTATTTTATTGAGGAGAAATGTACTTACTATGAATGTGATCTGTGGTTGTCCCACCTAGCTATCTTAAGATGAATGCACTAACTGTAAGTTGCTTTGGATAAGAGTGTCTGCTAAAATAAAAAATACGTAGGTAAATGGTTAGGATTGGAGGAGAGATCCTAGATCTGTACCTCAGGGAAACTTTACCTTTAAAAGTTGGCACGGGGTACCTGGACCGAGTCGATGTGCATGGGTATGCGGTAATTAAGGTAGATATGTACATATACAGTGCATTCGGAAAGTATTCAGACACCTTGACCTTTTCCACATTTTGTTATATTACAGCCTTATTCTAAAATGTATTCAATTGTTTTTCCCCTCATCAATCTACACACAATACCCCATAATGACAAAGCAAAAACTGAAAAAACTGAAATATCATATTTATTTCATATCATATCATATCATATTTATAAGTATTGAGACCCTTTACTTAGTACTTTGTTGAAGCAACTTTGGCAGCAATTACAGCCTCAAGTCTTCTTCGGTATGACGATACAAGCTTGGCACACCTGTATTTGGGGAGTTTCTCCCATTCTTCTCTGCAGTTCCTCTCAAGCTCTGTCAGGTTGGATGGGGAGTGTCGCTGCACAGCTATTTTCAGGTCTCTACCGAGATGTTCAATCGGATTCAAGTCTGGGCTCTGCCTGGGCCACTCAAGGACATTCAGAGACTTGTCCCAAAGCCACTTCAGCATTGTCAGTCAGGTTTGCTCCAGACGTGACGCTTGGCATTCAGGCCAAAGAGTTCAATTTTGTTTTCATCAGACCAGAGAATCTTGTTTCACATGGTCTGAGAGTCTTTAGGTACCTTTTGGCAAACTCCAAGTGGGCTTTCATGTACCTTTTACTGGGGAGTGGCTTCCGTCTGGCCACTCTACCATAAAGGCCTGATTGGTGGAGGGCTGCGGAGATGGTTGTCCTTCTGGAAGGTTCTCCCTTCTCCACAGAGGAACTCTGGAGCTCTGTCAGAGTGACCATTGGGTTCTTGGTCAACTCCCTGACTAAGGCCCTTCTCCCCCGATTGCTCAGTTTGGCCGGGCGGCCAGCTCTACGAAGAGTCTTGGGTGTTCCAAACTTCTTCCATTTAAGAATGATGGAGACCACTGTGTTCTTGGAGACCTTCAATACTGCAGAAATGTTTTGGTACCCTTCCCCAGATCTGTGCCTCGACACAATCCTGTCTCTGAGCTCTATAGACAATTCCTTCGACCCCATGGCTTGGTTTTTGCTCTGACATGCACTGTCAACTGTGGGACCTCATGTAGACGTGTGTGTATTTCCAAATCATGTCAAATCAATTGATTTACCACAGGTGGACTCCAATCAAGTCGTAGAAACATTTCAATGATGATCAATGGAAGCATGATGCACCTGAGGTCAATTTCTAGTCTCATAGCAAAGGGTCTGAATACTTATGTAATAAGATATTTCAAACATTGAAAAAATGGGTGTTTGTCATTGTAAGTTATTGTGTGTAGAGTGATGAGGAAAAAATACATTTAGTCCATTTAAGAATAAGGCTGTAACGTTTAAAAAAATTGGATAAAGGGAAGGGGTCTAAATACTTTGAGTCAAACGAGTTAGTGCAGAAAGGGTCAGATGCAGATAGTCTGGGTTGGTTAACTATTTAACTAACTATTTACCAGTCTTATGGCTTAGGGTAGAAGCTGTTCAGGGTCCTGACTTGGTGCATCAGTACTGCTTGTCATGCGGTAGCAGAGAGAACAGTCTGACTTGGGCGCAGTGTCCTGCTACGCACCAGTGTGTTCTGTGCACCACATGCTTATTACTTTAGTATTCTCCCAGCACAGTGCACAATACATTGTAAAGTTATAATCAGTTCTGCATAGGGGTAGGTAGGGGAGACAGGCCTACCCCTTCACAGACACACCCCACTCTGAGCCAGCTTGCTTCTTCTCTTTCTGTCACTATCAAACTATCAAGGAATTCTGTAATCAAACAGGAATGAAAAACAACTTCTTCCTTCTTTCTTTTCTTTTTTAAGTATCTGAAAGGGGCTTTCATGGACTGCTGCATAATGTCGGTTGTCATAGCAACAGCCTCCCTCCTGGGAGGGAGGGGCTGCAGAGTGATCCCCTTAGTAACCAAGGCCACGCTGGGAATTGAGCGCGCGCGGGATTCCCCAGCACGCAGAATAGAAATGAGAGAAAGAGTTACTGTATGTTTCAGGTTGGGCATGATAATAATAGTTTTGAAGTTGGACATTGAAAGGAACAAAACGTTTCACTGTTGCAGAAAAGTATCAAAATATTGTGATTTTAGAGGCAGAGTTTGCAAACATTCTTGAGTTTGATTAGGCTATGTGAAATAATTACTGTGGAAAGGAGCAATTACAAAATTATAAAAAATAAAACAAATCTATATATAATATATAATATGTAATATTTATCATTTAAATATTTGTATGTTAATGCATAGACTGTAATAAAATAGAAAACAAACAAACAAAACAGTCAATTATCTACCCTGTCACAACAAAAAAAATCACAAAAGCAGCATGCACTTGAATAATGTATGAAATATAGTTTATTTTTGTACATCTGCTTCGCACATCCAGTGAATGTAATATTGATGGCGTTTTAAAGCGGATTGGGTTGATGCATGTGTGTATTCCGCTGGGATTGCCTCCTTGCCTCGCTTTTTTGGCAGATCAGATATGCCTTTAAACCTGCAGCATAGAACCAACCCACTGCTTCATTTCTCCTGAAATTGACAGAGAAGGCAGGGGGCGCACAGTTTTTGCTCCTCTCTCGTAAATATTGCCCTGGGGATACTGACCGACAATACATACATTCTCTAACAAAACGTGAGTATTTTTCAGTTTATTCTTGGAGGGATACTCCGATATCTGTTCAATGTGTTCGTTGTTTTTTGCGTCATTGTAAATTATTGCAATTAGTTTTATCAAACGATGCATGTAGTCTAGAGCACATTCATGGGATGGGACACATGCATTATTTTTCGAAGATTGTTTCAGTAGCCTATTTCAACGTTGAAAGTTGTTTCATTGTTTCAGTTACTCTCACCACTTGCTTTATCAGCGCAAGAAAGCAATGCGTGTCATATGCAGTCTTGTTTGATTCAATATATTTGTATGGTTTGACTTGTTGTAGGCTATTCTCATGCATTGTTGTCATATGTTTGCAAGGTCAATGTTATTCACACTACTTCACCCCTTGAATGACTTGGTCCTTGTCTCCCTGGGTTCCTTAAACAATCTAAATAAATCATTCGTTTTGAATTGAGTGCTTGGTCTGCTTGCTGTAGTGTTGACATGAAGATAACAGATATCCTTCTGTAGCCTACTGGGTGTCTTGTTATTTCATGACCATTGTTTTTGTTCTGGAAGTATGCCTTCTCAATTCATAAGTACATGACTTGGATCAAAGACGAATCCTTGCATTTCACTTTTTTCCCCCAGGGTCTGTGAGCCAGGTCCTTTCTTTTCTTAAGATACTGTACTGTACCTACGGTAGAGTATGCATTGACATAAGATAATGGAGAAGAGCTGAATTGCCTAGTCTTGCTTGGCTCCTGTATGCAGACTCATGCCTCGTGAGTGATGCTGCTATAACTACCATTTACAGGAGATAGCCCTATCTTCCTTATACAGACAGACACAACCTCCATGCACTGATCCAAGTTCAACTTTATTATAATGGTAAAGTTTAGGATCCAGGTATAAGCTGATCCCAGAACAGTGATCAGGAGTAACCTCTGGAGCCGCTATTTTCTTCTGAGTATAAACTGGCCTGCGAACAGTTGTCATGCACTGCTGTATCCTGACCTTAACAGTAGGGTGTCATTTAGCCTTGTCAGAGGTGATTTTGTCATTGGAGGGTTTTGAAGGGCCATCATCTGTCTGATTGGGTAACATGGCATTATAGGTGAGGGATGCATGGATGAAATGCACCTGGGGCCATATGTATCAAGGGTCTCAGAGTAGGAGTGCTGACCTAGGATCAGGTCCCCTCTGTCCATGTAATGTTATTCATGGTGATCTGAAAGGCTAAACTGACCATAAATCAACACTTGATCCGTCCAGGACAGGACTAGAGTATGTAGGCCTGCGCTGGGTTAAAACTATTGATGCTATGTTAGCATTTTAGGTTATTCATTTCTTGTCCTCCTTGTTTTTGTTGAATATATTTTTTTTTACTTGCAATGGTCACAATATGTGATTGCGTCAGCTTACTTATTTCACTACTGTCATTGTAGATTGCTGGATAAGATGCGACGTCTATGGTTACACGTACTACTATCTCATTTGTTGTTCTCTTTCATTGAGACGCATTCATGAAGTTTGTGAGAAATCCAGGCATTCTTCCATTCACACAGTAGTTTGGTGTGCTCCAGTGGACTTCACATGAATTAACCACCTTGCTTCAGTCACGGCTTCACACGGCTTCATTCAATTTACATTCGTTTTCCTCAGACCCCCAGTTCCTCTAAGGAGATTGTGTCAGTGAACGCACTGTAAAGTCTTATTACATAAACTCTCTCTCTCTCGCTCTTTCTCTTTTCATCTCTCTCTCTCTCTCTCTCTCTCTCTCTCTCTCTCTCTCTTCATCTCTCTTTCTCTGCCTCTCTCTCAATTCAAAGGGCTTTATTGGCATGGGAAACACGTTCACACTGCCAAAGCAAGTGGAATAGATAACAAACAAAAGTGAAATAAAAAAGTTTGAAATGAACAGTGAACATTACGTTTCAAAAGAATAGACATTTCAAATGTTATATTATTTGCTTTGTACAGTGTTGTAACAATGTGGAAATAGTTGAAGTACGAAAGGGAAAATAAATAGACAGATAAATATAGGTTGTATTTACAATGGTGTTTGTGCTCCACTGGTTGCCATTTTCTTGTGGCAACAGGTCATAAATATTACTGCTGTGATGGCACACTGTGGTATTTCACCTAATACTGTAGATATGGGAGTTTATCCAAATTGGATTTGTTTTCAAATTCTTTGTAGTTCTGTGTAATCTGAGGGAAATATGTGTCTCCAATATGGTCACACATTTGGCAGGAGGTTAGGAAGTGCAGCTCAGTTTCCACCGCATTTTGTGGGCAGTGTGCACATACCCTGTCTTCGCTCGAGAGCCAGGTCTGCCTACGGCGGCTTCTCTCAATAGCAAAGCATTGCTCACTGAGTCTGTACATAGTCGAAACTTTCCTTAATTTCGGGTCAGTCACAGTAGTCAGGTATTCTGCCACTGTGTACTCACTGTTTAGGGCCAAATAGCATTCCTGTTTGCTTTGTTATTTGGTTAGTTCTTTCCAATGTGTCAAGTTATTATCTTCGGGTTTTCTCATGATTTGGCTGGGTTTAATTCTGTTGCTGTCCTGTGGCTCTGTGGGGTCTGTTTGTTTGTGAACAGAGCCCCAGGACCAGTTTGCTGAGGGGACTTTTCTCTAGGTCCATCTCTCTGTAGGTGAGGACTTTGTTATGGAAGGTTTGGGAATCGCTTCCTTTCAGCTGGTTGTAGAATTGAATGTCTCTTTTCTGGATTCTAACAATTAGCGGGTATCGTCTCTCTCGCGCTCGCTCTCTCTCGCTCTCTCTCTTTCTCACTGTTTCTCACTCTAACCCCCCTCTCCTCCCAATCTCTTTTCTTGGATGGCTGCCCACCACACTGGCAAAGTCCTCCTTGTCACATCACTGGCTCATGAATGCAGTAACTATTTCTCAGAAACAGGAAGTAGCGTGCTGCAGTATGTTGGCAGGATGCGGGTTCCTCCTCTACTGCACCAGTGCAGTGCAGCCCCAGAGCTGGACCTGAGGGATTGTTTTGCTCTTCTCATGGCCTACATATATTGTATATGCAGTGTTTCTCATTTCAGGAGTAGGGAGAAGTTGCCCCTAGACACGGATCTTGGGTCAGTTTAACATTTAACACAAGGTTAGGATTATGGTTGGTAATACCCAGGGGGTGCAGGTTTTTGTTATTTCCTAGTATTAACACACCTGATTAGCTTCAACAAGAGTTTGGTGATGAGTTGAATCAGATGTGAATTGAGATAGTACTGGGCTGAAAAAAAAACATTTGCAACCTGGCGGTTCCCTCCAGGAATGTATTGAGAAACACTGCTACGTATATTTAGGAAGGAGGAAGGTACCAGTCACTATGCAGTTCACTCCTTTATACGGGCCCTTGTAGATTTTAAGGATCGGATGGGTATAAGAATGTTGCAATAGTGCTGCATAGCCTTCTGGTTAGTTAAATGGAGTTTCTGACATATTGCTTATTCACGTTATTCACTCATTAGATCTTAAAGGAGACATCAATAAAACTTAGTGTCTAGGTTAATCTCTCTAATGCATGTATGGAAAACACTGCATGTTGCTCAAACCATGCTTCAGTGTGGCAATATAGCCTTGCCTCCCAATCATGGCCGTATTGATTGTTTGTAGTGGCTAGGCTACTGGACCACTTATTGATTTATCCAGTTGACCACTTATTGATTTATCCAGTTGACCACTTATTGATTTATCCAGTTTGGACACAGCCTGTTGGCCCAAAAGGCCCACAACACTGGTGTCCTTTGACATTTGGTGACCCGTGTGAGGATGTGGGTCGATGGCAATGGTTGCTGCTGGAAGCCAGGCTGGTTCTGGCTGGTGGTTGTCAATGTGCAGGGTGACTAAATGGAGGTAATTGGTTGCAACACACACGCTCACAAATCAGACACACACCCACACACGCAAATACCCACTCACAACAAGTGTATTTCCCAGTCATACCAGTAGGAGATGTCAATGGCTCACAAAAGGAGCATGAGCTCATGAGTCGATGCATGAAATACACCATTGTACCGAAAGTCTCCCACACACACCTTCACAACAACAAATTAGATGGTTATCTAGGGTCAGTTTTGCATTTCCCACAGTAATGGTTAATGTAAGGATTGGGGGAGGGGAAGCTGATCCTAGATCTGTACTGTAGCTAGGTGAAACTTCACCCCAGAGTATGATGGAGATGCTGGAGGTGTAACACTGGAGTGTTCTCTTGCTGTTTGTGATGCTGTTTATTATGAGTGACACACACACACATTGGAGAGGTTAAAGTACATTTTGATATAGTGGTGCTGGAGACGTAGCAGCATATCATTCACGGGGGGCCTACTACCCTCTGTATTGTATTACATGCATACAGACTATCCTACCGATCCTCGATTTCGGCGATATCATTTACAAAATAGCCTCCAACACTCTACTTAGCAAACTGGATGCAGTCTATCACAGTGCCACCCGTTTTGTCACCAAAGCCCCATATATGCTCTCGTCGGCTGGCCCTCGCTACATATTTGTCGTCAGACCCACGGGCTCCAGGTCATCTATAAGACTTTGCTAGGTAACGCCCCGCCTTATCTGAGCTCACTGGTCACCCTAACAACACTGCGCTCCAGCAGGTATTTCTCACAGGTCATCCCCAAAGCCAACACCTTGTTTGGCCGCCTTTCCTTCCAGTTCTCTGCTGCCAATGACTAGAACAATTTGCAAAAATTGCTAAAGTTGGAGACTTATATCTCCCTCACTAACTTTAAGCATCGGCTATCTGAGCAGCTCACCGATCGCTGCAGCTCTACACAGTCCATCTGTAAATAGCCCATCCAACTACCTACCTCATCCCCATATTGTTTTTATTTACTTTTTTGCTCTTTTGCACCCCAGTATTACTACTTGCACATCACTTTTCACATCTATCACTCAAGTGTTAATTTTCTAAATTGTAATTACTTTGCTACTATGGCCTTTTATTGCCTTACCTCCTAACTCCATTTGCACACACTGTATATAGATTTTTCTATTGTATTATTGACTGTACTTTTGTTTATCCCATGTGTAACTCTGTGTTGTTGTTTTTTGTCGCACTGCTTTGCTTTATCTTGACCAGGTCGCAGTTGTAAATGAGAACTTGTTCTCAACTGGCCTACCTGGTTAAATAAAGGTAAATAAAAAAAAATTAAAACATACATACAGTTGAAGTCGGAAGTTTACATACACCTTAGCCAAATACATTTAAACTCAGTTTTTCACAATTCCTGTCTTTTAATCCTTGTAAAAATTCCCTGTCTTAGGTCAGTTAGAATCACCACTTTATTTTAAGAATGTGAAATGTCAGAATAATAGTAGAGAGATTTATTTCAGCTTTTATTTCTTTCATCGCATTCTCAGTGGGTTAGAAGTTTACATATACTCAATTACTATTTGGTAGCATTGCCTTTAAATTGTTTAACTTGGGTCAAACGTTTTGGGTTGCCTTCCACAAGCTTACCACAATGAATTGGGTGAATTTTGGCCCATTCCTCCTGACAGAGCTGGTGTAACTGAGTCAGGTTTGGAGGCATCCTTGCCTGCACATGCTTTGTCAGTTCTGACCACACATTTTCTATGGGATTGAGGCCAGGGCTTTGTGATGGCCACTCCAATACCTTGACTTTGTTTTCCTAAAGCCGTTTTGCCACAACTTTGGAAGTATGCTTGGGGTCATTGTCCATTTGGAAGACACCTTCATGATATATGGGGGGGGGGGGGGAAATGGACAACCTTGTAATACATTTGATACAAAATGGTAAACCCATAAATCAGCTGTAAACCTGGTCTTTGCAAACAAAGGTCTTTCTAAACTGCAGTTTAGAAAATGCTGTCATAATGCTGTGCTGATAAACATTTGCAATACATGTTTAACTTTTGATGTCTTGAGATGTTGCTTAAATATATAATTTTCCGCCCTCATGAAGCCATCTATTTTGTGAAGTGCACAAGGCCCTCCTGCAGCAAAGCACCCCCACAACATGATGCTGCTACCCCTGTACTTTACGGTTGGGATTGTGTTCTTCGGCTTCCAAACCTTCCTAGCCGTTTTTCCTCCAAACATAACGATGGTCATTATGACCAAACAGTTTGATTTTTGTTTCATCAGACCAGAGGACATTTCTCCAAAAAGTACGATCTTTGTCCACGTGTGCAGTTGCAAACCATAATCTGTCTTTTTCATGGCGGTTTTGGAGCAGTAGCTTCTTCCTTGCTGAGCAGCTTTTCAGGTTATGTTGATATAGGACTTGTTTTTACTGTGGATATAGATACTTTTGTACCCGTTTCCTCCAGCATCTTCACAAGGTCCTTTGCTGTTGTTCTGGGATTGATTTGAACTTTTCGCACCAAAGTACGTTCATCTCTAGGAGACAGAATGCGTCTCCTTCCTGAGCGGTATGACGGCTGCGAGGTCCCATGGTGTTTATACTTGCGTACTATTGTTTGTACAGATTAATGTTGTATCTTCCTACGTTTGGAAATTGCTCCCAAGGATGAACCAGACTTGTGGAGGTCTACAATTGTTGTTCTGAGGTCTTGGCTGATTTCTATTGATTTCCCCATGATGTCAAGCAAAGAGGCACTGAGTTTGAAGGTAGGCTTTGAAATACATCCACAGGTACACCTCCAATTGACTCAAATGATGTCAATTAGCCTATCAGAAGCTTCTAAAGCCATGACATAATTTTCTGGAATTTTCCAAGCTGTTTAAGGGCACAGTCAACTTAGTGTATGTAAGCGCACGCACACACACACACACACAATAGCTTGTTTCCATGGCACCCATCATTTATTGGTGTGATGTGGTGGCTGGTAAAATGGGTCAATGTACCCTGAAAAGGTGGCTCGTAATTGTTTACAGTCAGAGAAGCAATAGAGTAGATTTAGGACAAGTGACTGAACTGATGAGTTGTCTTAGCGAAGAAGATAGTTGTGTAAATGGATGAGCTATGCCTGACCTCAATGCTGTATCTAGGATAATAGTGTGTGTCTGTGTGTGTGTTTTTCTGTCTGTCTGTCTGTCTCTGTAGTTCCAGGGCTCTCATCTTGCAACCAATCCAAGCATGAAATAGCATGTAAGCTCTCTGCCCACTCATCTCATCCTCTCCGGGTTCAATGCTAACAGAGTCTGCTACAGCTCTCTGTCTGCATCCCAAATGGGCTCTGCACAAAAGTAGTGCACTAAATTTGGGACGCAGCCTCTGTTTCTCTTTCCAAGCAGATTTATACCAACTCCCTTCTCTTATCTCATCTTCTGCTGAGGCCAACACGTGAACTTTCATTCATTGAAGTGGCTCCTAACCACTGAATCCTGATCAGATATTGTTCCATCCACATTATGGGGATTATTATTTTGTATGTGAAAAGGTGATTCTAGGAGTTTGTCTCAATAGTCTAATGTGGATTCCTCTCGTTGGTTCCTCTCCCTATTTTGTTCTCTCCACTGACTGTGGTGAACGTATTAGTTTTTTATAAAAAAAAATATATGCAGTGCCTTGCGAAAGTATTCGGCCCCCTTGAACTTTGCGACCTTTTGCCACATTTCAGGCTTCAAACAAACATAAAGATATAAAACTGTATTTTTTTGTGAAGAATCAACAACAAGTGGGACACAATCATGAAGTGGAACGACATTTATTGGATATTTCAAACGTTTTTAACAAATCAAAAACTGAAAAATTGGGCGTGCAAAATTATTCAGCCCCCTTAAGTTAATACTTTGTAGCGCCACCTTTTGCTGTGATTACAGCTGTAAGTCGCTTGGGGTATGTCTCTATCAGTTTTGCACATCGAGAAACTGAAATTTTTTCCCATTCCTCCTTGCAAAACAGCTCGAGCTCAGTGAGGTTGGATGGAGAGCATTTGTGAACAGCAGTTTTCAGTTCTTTCCACAGATTCTCGATTGGATTCAGGTCTGGACTTTGACTTGGCCATTCTAACACCTGGATATGTTTATTTTTGAACCATTCCATTGTAGATTTTGCTTTATGTTTTGGCTCATTGTCTTGTTGGAAGACAAATCTCCGTCCCAGTCTCAGGTCTTTTGCAGACTCCATCAGGTTTTCTTCCAGAATGGTCCTGTATTTGGCTCCATCCATCTTCCCATCAATTTTAACAATCTTCCCTGTCCCTGCTGAAGAAAAGCAGGCCCAAACCATGATGCTGCCACCACCATGTTTGACAGTGGGGATGGTGTGTTCATGGTGAAGAGCTGTGTTGCTTTTACGCCAAACATAACGTTTTGCATTGTTGCCAAAAAAGTTCAATTTTGGTTTCATCTGACCAGAGCACCTTCTTCCACATGTTTGGTGTGTCTCCCAGGTGGCTTGTGGCAAACTTTAAACGACACTTTTTATGGATATCTTTAAGAAATGGCTTCCTTCTTGCCACTCTTCCATAAAGGCCAGATTTGTGCAATATACGACTGATTGTTGTCCTATGGACAGAGTCTCCCACCTCAGCTGTAGATCTCTGCAGTTCATCCAGAGTGATCATGGGCCTCTTGGCTGCATCTCTGATCAGTCTTCTCCTTGTATGAGCTGAAATTTTAGAGGGACGGCCAGGTCTTGGTAGATTTGCAGTGGTCTGATACTCCTTCCATTTCAATATTATCGCTTGCACAGTGCTCCTTGGGATGTTTAAAGCTTGGGAAATCTTTTTGTATCCAAATCCGGCTTTAAACTTCTTCACAACAGTATCTCGGACCTGCCTGGTGTGTTCCTTGTTCTTCATGATGCTCTCTGCGCTTTTAACGGACCTCTGAGACTATCACAGTGCAGGTGCATTTATACGGAGACTTGATTACACACAGGTGGATTGTATTTATCATCATTAGTCATTTAGGTCAACATTGGATCATTCAGAGATCCTCACTGAACTTCTGGAGAGAGTTTGCTGCACTGAAAGTAAAGGGGCTGAATAATTTTTCAGTTTTTAAATTGTTAAAAAAGTTGGAAATATCCAATAAATGTCGTTCCACTTCATGATTGTGTCCCACTTGTTGTTGATTCTTCACAAAAAATACAGTTTTATATCTTTATGTTTGAAGCCTGAAATGTGGCAAAAGGTCGCAAAGTTCAAGGGGGCCGAATACTTTCGCAAGGCACTGTACATGGGGCAATATCAGAATAAAGGATCTGTTGATTCTGTCTCTTCGCAACAAAATCTACAGAGCTGAGATTGTTGCCCCTCCATATATATTGCATTCTGTTGGTGGCAAGAATTTTATATAATAATTTAAATTGAAAAACTCTAAGTGTTGAGTAAAGTGTAGTTTTTTTTGTACCAGTTCATAAACCATGTGCCATGGAATTGGTACATCAAAAATCTCCTCCCATTTATTTTGCAACCTGAATGGCGCAGCTGTCAACATTTTTGTCCTCAGATGACACTGGTATATTTTTCTATTTATGCCATTTCCTTTCAGCTAATTTGTATCTTTAATATCTGTTAGGAAAACAAATTCTCTACCTTCTCCCTTTTCCACTTGCCTCCTTAATTTTTGTGGTATTGCTGAATTTGGTTGTAAATTTGGATTGAGCAGATATTCCCATATTTTCGATAACTGCATAACTCCTCCAATTCTATTCATGATATCATTAATAAACATAATACCATTTTTTTTTTAAATTATCCATAAAGAATGAGTTTAGCCACAGCATTTGTTGTAATATTTGTTCTTTCTTTTCTGGAGGATTAAACCGAAATTGTAACCAGTTTTATATGGCTTGTTTAAGAAACAGTGATACTTTAATTAACCTCTTCATCCTACCCCCTCCTTTTTCGAACATTCTGTTAAAAATCGCGCAACTTTTCAGCGTCCTGCTACTCATGCCAGGAATATAGTATATGCATATGATTAGTATGTGTGGATAGAAAACACTCTGAAGTTTCTAAAACTGGTTAAATCACGGCTGTGACTATAACAGATCGTGTGTTTCATCGAAAAGCGCAAGAAAAACTGCTCACTGAAAGCTAAAAATACTATCCATGCGTCACTTTCATGGATTGTTAAAAGGGCACAAAATTAATTATGGACCTGCATGCAATTCCCACACGATGTCGCCATTGTCGTCATTATCCGGGGAGTTTTTTGTTGGTAAATCCAACTAACTGGATTCCATTTCTTCCGGTCTCCGCCAGGATGTTTTGAAGTGCACATTTTCAGCCATTGATTTGAAGACGAGGAGCTATTGAATACACATCGCCCTGTAATCATTTTGATAGATTATAAACGTTTACTAATACCTAAAGTTGGATTACAAAAGTATTTCGAAGTGTTTTGTGAAAGTTTATCGTCGACTTTTTTAATTTAAAAAAATGACGCTGCGTTTTAAAACTATGTTTTTTTCTGAATTACACAGCTTCCATAGATAGCTATTTTGGGTATATATGGACCGATTTAATCGAAAAAAAGACCCAATAGTGATGTTTATGGGGCATATAGGAGTGCCAAGAAAGAAGCTTGTCAAAGGTAATGAATGTTTTATATTTTATTTCTGCGTTTTGTGTAGCGCCGTCTACGCTAAATCTTTGTTTACGTCGCATTCAGGCATTTTGGGGTGTTGCATGCTATCAGATAATAGCTTCTCATGCTTTCGCCGAAAAGCATTTTAAAAATCTGACTTGTTGGCTAGATTCACAACGAGTGTAGCTTTAATTCAATACCCTGCATGTGTATTTTGATGAACGTTTGAGTTTTAACGAGTACATTTAGCATTTAGCGTAGCGCATTTGCATTTCCAGGTGCCTACTTGAGACATCTGCGTCTCAAGTAGGAGCAAGAAGTAATTAGTCGGAAATGAGAAGTTGTAATCTGTATGAAGGCAAAAAAGCTATTTTTTAACAGAGGATGCGCTTTTCTTAATAATCTACTGGAGAAGCATTTTGGGTTTAAGTGTAACTTATGTATGAGTGAAGCTTTTAGTGAGTGGTTTAATGCTTTAATATTTAATCATTTCAGCCCCCCAAACTCATATTCATTATATAAATAGGCATGTTTAATTTTGTCTGGCTTAGCATTCCAAATAAAATGAATTTATTTTTTGCTTATATGATTTAAAACATCATCTGGAGTAGGCAATGCCATTAGTAAGTAAGTAAAGTGTGATAGTTTTGTAAAATCAATGTAATTTTTCCATAAATAGACAAGTATTTACCTCTCCATGGTTGCAAAATCATATCTATTTTTGCTAACTTTCTATTGAAATTAATTGTGTTAAGTTCATTTATATTTTTTGCGATTTAAAAAAAAAAAAATTAGATATGTTTACTTCACCATCCGCCCATTTTATTGGTAAACTACAAGGTAGTGTAAACACTATTTTTTTTAACGATCCAATACGTAATATGGTAGGACTAGAAAAGTGACTTAGAATCATCAGCATACATCGACACTTTTGTTTTTATCCCCTGGATTTCTAACTCCTTGATGTTCTTGTTGGATCTAATTTTAATAGCTAGCATTTCAATGGCCATAATAAATAGATATGGAGACAATGGACAACCTTGTTTTACTCCTCTTTATAGCTCAATATTTCCTGAGAAGTAACCATTGTTTACTATTTTACATCTGGGGTTGATGTATATAAGAGTTTCACCAAAATGTATTCCAGGCATTTACAGTGGGGAGAACAAGTATTTGATACACTGCCGATTTTCGTCACCTACCAACCAGTAAGAATTCCGGCTCTCACAGACCACAGTTTTTCTTTAAGAAAATTCGTTACCTGTATAAAATACACCTGTCCACACACTCAATCAAACAAACTCCAACCGCTCCACAATGGCCAAGACCAGAGAGCTGTGTAAGGACATCAGGGATAAAATTGTAGACCTGCACACGGCTGGGATGGGCTACAGGACAATAGGCAAGCAGCTTGGTGAGAAGGCAACAACTGTTGGTGCAATTATTAGAAAATGGAAGAAGTTCAAGATGATGGTCAATCACCCTCGGTCTGGGGCTCCATGCAAGATCTCACCTCGTGGGGCATCAATGATCATGAGGAAGGTGAGGGATCAGCCCAGGACTACACGGCAGGACCTGGTCAATGACCTGAAGAGAGCTGGGACCACAGTCTCAAAGAAAACCATTAGTAACACACTACGCCGTCATGGATTAAAATCCTGCAGCGCACGCAAGGTCCCCCTGCTCAAGCCAGCACATGTCCGGGCCCATCTGAAGTTTGCCAATGACCATCTGGATGATCCAGAGGAGGAATGGGAGAAGGTCATGTGGTCTGATGAGACAAAAATAGAGCTTTTTGGTCTAAACTCCACTCGCCGTGTTTGAAGGAAGAAGAAGAAGGATGAGTACAACCCCAAGAACACTATCCCAACCGTGAAGCATGGTAGTTGGAAACATCATTCTTTGGGGATGCTTTTCTGCAAAGGGGACAGGACGACTGCACCGTATTGAGGGGAGGATGGATGGGGCCATGTATCGCGAGATCTTGGCCAACAACCTCCTTGCCTCAGTAAGAGCATTGAAGATGGGTCGTGGCTGGGTCTTTCAGCATGACAACGACCCGAAACACACAGCCAGGGCAACTAAGGAGTGGCTCCCTAAGAAGCATCTCAGCGTCCTGGAGTGGCCTAGCCAGTCTCCAGACCTGAACCCAATAGAAAATCTTCGGAGGTAGCTGACAGTCCATATTGCCCAGCGACAGCCCCAAAACCTGAAGGATCTGGCGAGGTCTGTATGGAGGAGTGGGCCAAAATCCCTGCTGTAGTGTGTGCAAACCTGGTCAAGAACTACAGGAAACGTATGATCTCTGTTATTGCAAACACAGGTTTCTGTACCAAATATTAATATCTGCTTTTCTGATGTATCAAATACTTATGTCATGCAATAAAATGCAAATTAATTACTTAAAAATCATACAATGTGATTTTCTGGATTTTTGATTTAGATTCCGTCTCTCACAGTTGAAGTGTACCTATTGCTAAAAAAAATACAGACCTCTACATGCTTTGTAAGTAGGAAACACTGACGATTTTGCAGGTTATCAAATACTTGTTCTCCCCACTGTATACATAAATTCTAATTGTACTATTTCAAATGCCTTTTCAAAATCTGCTATGAAGACCAGACACATGTTTTCTTCAATGTTTCATAATGTTCAATTGTTTCAAGTAATTGTTGTATATTATCTCCAGTATATCGTCCATGTAAAAAACCTGTCTGATCAGGATGAACAATATCTGGTTTAACCTTTTTATTCTATATGTTTGCAGTAATGAAATCAGTGTAACGAACCTCGTCCTCCTCTTCTGAGGAGGAGTAGCGAGAAGGATCGGAGGACCAATTTGCAGCGTGGTAAGTGTCCATAATGTTTATTAAAATACATAAACACTACGAAATACAAAACAATAAATGTGAAATGAACGAAACAGTCCCGTGTGGTACAAACACGGAAGACAAACACCCACAACCCAAAAGTGAAACCCAGGCAACCTAAGTATGATTCTCAATCAGGGACAACTATTGACAGCTGCCTCTGATTGAGAACCATACTAGGCCGAACTCAAAAACCAACATAGAAAAACAAACAGACTGCCCACCCAACTCACACCCTGACCATACTAAAACAAAGATAAAATAACAGAACTATGGTCAGTACGTGACAATCAGACCACCTTGTTGAGTACCTGAAAGTCTACCATTTGTATAAGAGTAATTAAAACATGCTAATAATGGTTCTTTGAGTACGTCTAAAAAGGTCTGATATACCTCTACTGCTATATCGTCAAGCCCGGGTGTTTTTCCAGACTGAAAAGATTTTATTGCCTCAAAAAGTTCCTTCTAAGTTGGCCTTCACACTGGTCTTTCTGTAAATGTGTTCATTTTACATTATTATTATTAATATTATTATTAAGAAATAAATCCTTACAGTTAACATCATTCAGTGGAAATGGAGACTGAAAAGAAACTTCATGAAACTTGATGCTTCAAATATTTTGCTTCTTCTTTCAAAATATAATTTGGTGAATCATGGATAACTAATAAAATAAAATAATGTTTGTGCATTTTTCCCCATTTTTCCATCCAATTCACCTTATTTTTGTAATACATTACACTTGGAGGTAGTTATTCAAGAACAATCATTTATTTTTGTTTTTCCTCTAACCTATTTTGTGTCTCTATAATACAGTTTCCATTACCATCTACCTGCATTGTTACGTCCTCTATTTACTTTATTAGTCTAATCTCTTTTGACCTAAACTGTTTTTGTTTTAATGATGAGTATTGCGTTCAATCGCCTCTAAAAGTACATTTGAAAGTGTCCCATACAATAAGGGGATCTGCTGTACCTATGTTGCACAAAAAATATATATGTATATTATGAATTATTTTGTCATAGCTAAGAACAAATTGTCATCCAATAGTCTTTGATTACATTTCCAATATCCCCGTCCACATGGAAATTCTATAAGAGTTTTTGGAGGCCAATTAGATGGTGGTCTGATCGCATTCGGTCTCCTATTAATACTTTTTAAAACGTTTGATGCCAGCAAGAACGAGACTAGGAAGTAATGAAGACGGCTAGCTTGATTAAGCCTCCTCCGTGTATATCTCACTAGGTCAGGGTTTTTTCACCCTCCATATATCCACTAGTTCTAATGTATCCATGATCTTTGTGATCTCCTTAAGTGCCTGAGGGTAATGGTTTGTAGAATGACTTCCTTTATGATCCATTGAGGTACTTAAAACCGTATTATGTTCTCCCACCATAATAGTAGATTATTTCGTTGCTTGTGAGCTCAATAGATTATTATATATATTTTTGAAAAAGTGTGGATCATCATTATTTGGCCCATATAGATTAATTAGCTAGATCTGTTTTTTGTCCAATAGCATATTCTAAGTAATCCATCTTCCTTGCGGATCTGTTTGCACAATCGGATGAAAATGTGTTTTAATTAGTATAATCACCCCTTTTGAGTGTCTTTGCCCATGACAAAAATATATTTCTCCCTCCCAGTACTTTTCCCACCCAACCTCATCTATATTTCTATTTGTAGTTTCCTGTAAACAATAGATATTATATTTTTTCTCTTTTAGCCATGTAAAAATGGATCTTCTTTTTTTATGATCTGCTAAGCCATTACAATTATAACTTGCTATACTTATTTTCCCACTTACCATAATGATACCCAAGTTTCAATTATACTTACCACAACCAATGTTTGTAAACTTACCATTAAAAAGCACCATGATGATTAAGTGTCCATATAGTTGTACCATAATAATTTGCACTGCTAAGCATACTGTA
This sequence comes from Oncorhynchus clarkii lewisi, assembly GCF_045791955.1. Taxonomy (NCBI): domain Eukaryota; kingdom Metazoa; phylum Chordata; class Actinopteri; order Salmoniformes; family Salmonidae; genus Oncorhynchus; species Oncorhynchus clarkii. Next base: position 54,028,536 of record NC_092156.1, read on the forward strand.
GCTGCAACTTTGTAAACCTCCAATTGTCCTAACATTCCACCCACTAAAACCTCCCCCAATATCTAGGTCTGTTGTCACTGAGACCATCAGACCATCTCCTTGACTCACCTCATTATATCCTTTTGTATTCCGACAAAAAAAAGGAAGAAAGATTCTAATGGCCGCTAATGACTGCAAGTCAAAATTAGTCTTATCACATTATATCCTCTTGTATCGTGCCATGGCTGTGCCAGAGCCGACCGCAAGCCAACTCCGGGCACTCCCTTATGGGAAGGCATACTAATAAGTTCTACTCGCAGTCGATTCCGACACAGCCACGGCACCACAGCCAAGAAAACATGCAGTACTGATAATCCAGAGCGAGTAAACCTGTAAATCCACCCACCCTACACATTTACGTTTTTTATTCCAGGGTCATTGCGCTATCACCTCGGCTGTTTTACACATTGTACACCATGTTCGGCATGATCACTCAACTGTCTTTCACACTTGCTGTTGTATCCCAGTAAGTGTATGTTTGTTACATAGAATGACCAGTGGACATTATCAGAGAAGCCCTTCTACCATCTATTAACACAGAGGCCAGCTAGGCTGTACGCAAACCTCTGTTGAGTCAACCAAGTACACTCTGTCCCGATGTACAGGGTCTTCAGGGTCTTAATCCCTTAGGGAGGGAGGGAGGAAACAAATGCATTTGGTGATTGCTGCAGGCATTATTAGGCTCTGCCAATAGCATTACAGTAGGAGGGAGAGAGGAAATTCCCCAAGGGCAGGTCTGTGGCATAGGGAAATATTGGCTAGAGAGTATGTGTGTGTGGTGGGTTTTTTTGAAGGGGGGGAGATAGGGCTAGGGATCTCTGTATTTTTCTCGGTCTGTATGTCTGTCTGCATACATGTATTTTATGTTTGTTCGTGTGTGTTGACAACATGAGTGATCCTTTCATTGTCCAGTGCGGTGCTGCAGTTCCAATGGCTGTGCTGTGAGAGATAGGGAGATTGAAGGATATTTAAGAGGAAGGCTTTGTTGGCATCAGTGGCACCAGACCCAAACAGGATAGACTGAGTTAGCCTTACTGCCCTCTGTGCAGAGAGTGGTCCTTCTGCTGTCTGACATATACACTCACACAGCACTGTTCACCAGACTCTTGCTGTTGTTCTCAAGACCCCAGTGAGCTTCAGTGAGTGGCATGTTATTATGACCAGTGCTCCCTTGATCCTGGTGATTTGTAGGTAAAGTCATTTTGAGGAAGTAGTATATCTCTCCCCCGTGCCTTAACATCCTATCTTTGTTTGGGGAGATTTCTCCCTGCCCTTGTTCACTCCCCTTCACACATCTGAGTAAAAGCAACATGGCAAAAACTAGTTGGAGCTATTGCTTACACCTACTCTGTCGTTTCAGGTCTGTGGACCACAAACCACAAGGCTACTTTGACAACCTGTTGGTTAATGAACAAATATATAACCTACAATGTTTATCCTTACATAAGGGGTGTCAAACTCATTTCCCAGAGTGCTGTGTTTCTGCTGGTGTTTGTTATTTCCTTTCAATTTGTGTCCAGTTAAGATCTAGACAACAAGGAGGGGGATTCCTAACTATTAAATTACCTTAAATGATCAATCAATGGCAAGGGAGTGAGCGAAAACGTGCAGACACTCCGCCTTCCAGGATTTGAGTTTGACCCTTGCCTTAGACAAACAAGCAGAGAGTGAACATTTGGGACAGCCAAATAATAATTAATAAAATAAATTGGTGCTCAATTTGCTCTCTACTGTATTTTTGCATGTATTTCATGAGTGTGGTCTTTTAGTGAAGACTTTGCAAGAAGTGATAACATAATTCTTAATTGGCACAACTTTAGTCAATAGTCTGCATATTCATTCATCATCCACTAGTGTTTTGCTCCAGGCCTTGTGAGGCCAACAACACTTCAGCTTTTAGCTCTGTAGTGGCTTTGCTTCCTGATCAATAACTGCACACACAACTATACCAATGTGACTCAGTACTTTTCCAAAGGATGCTGGGATGTCAGCTGGGTAGTGTTCTTGGTGTATGTTCATTAGACACCAATCTGAAGAAATGGGACTGAAACTGGGAGGGAAATTTGATTTGACTTGCTTGTTTTTGTTTTCTGTTACAAAATGTTTCGCCACTTTGTGCCCTAATGAACACGACCCAAGAAGATGCTGGAGGGGCCTGGTACTGGACTCCTAGTGCCCTGTTCCATTTTGGCCACTAGACCCTTCCCTTAGCCCCCACCTCTGCTGTTCACAGATCTGAAATTACTTGATCAGTGAAAACAGTAGGCCTAATAGTGCAAATTAAGCATAGCCTATTTAGTGAGATAGGGGGGAAGCCATTGCCGTATTGCTTCCACTTATCCAGTCCGTCCACATCTGTGAACACTGAATGGGTAAGAATATGGGGTAACGGCTAGGGACTTAAATGGAACCGAATCCAAAACCGTCACAAAACACTCCCTGTCGATTTAAAAATCTACTGATAAAGGCCTATTCCACAAAGGACTAGCTTTTCTACTTTATTGCCACTAACTTAACCTCTTGAACCATACTTTTCCCCAGCCTCAGGGGCTTTGACTACTATTTAGTACTGTTTTGCTCACTTTGGTTCTTGTATTCATTTTCTCTGGTATGATTCAAAGCATCACTGCTGAGCCCTTCTCCCGCTGGCCTGCCATATAACAAACAAATGGAAGATGCATGCAAAGAGCAGTAAAGGTTGATTCTCTTTTCCTATTTCTCCATTAAAAGACTGTGCTGTTGCCGCAAGGCTGAAGTTAGTTATTGGACACCACTTTGTGTAAATACCTTTTGGGAAATACATTACTACCATATTGTTTCTATTACAAGGACGTACTAATCTCTGGTTAGTGAATGGTTGGCCAAAATATTCATTTTTTTGGCCAACCATTTACTCAGACCTATCATCAGAGGTGTGTAGAAGACCATGAAACCATAATGGGGGAGAACTCAATGACCGCTTGTTTGGTTTTGAGGGCTAATGGAGCGTGCAGATGTTTTTACCGCCACTCTTCATCGGGGACTTTATGTAGAAGTCCTGAAGTTTAAACCAGTTAATTACCCCAGCAATGACAAATTCAATGTACTGCAATGTTTGTTTTTTTTAGGCACTGGAAAAGGTGCCTGATTCATTCAGTACTGTTCTATATACATACATTTATGTCAAATGGGTTCCCATGCTGGTTCCACATCTTATGACAATGCATTTATTATGTACGGTATTATAGTACTTTTACCTTGGATTGAATAGAACTTAAATAAATAGATTTACTATATTTCACCTGGTGAGTCAGTATAAAACACAAACACCATTGTAAATACAAATATTGCCATCCCTTTCTAACCATGCAGAACATGCTCTTCTAAAACATGACATTCAAATCATGAGTGGCTTCCGGCATGTTCTGTTTGTTTCCCCCCTCTCCTCTCCTCCTGTTACACATCCCTTACTCTCTCCCTCCTTATCTAGTGAAGTCTGTTGTTTTCTGCCTGTAACGCCTCTGGCCCTGTGGGGCTACAAGCCAAACACACACACACACATGTGGCCACCCCCAAGCCTCACTGAGCTCTGCGATTGGTCAATGCCTCTCCCCTGACAGTGATGCCCCTCCTCCCTCCTGCTGCGCTCAGCTGGTGGCTTCTCTGTCAGTCTGTTTGCATTATCGTAACAGCTCCAGCCTCTCACACACATACGCTCCCTCACATACACACACACACACACACACACCGTGTCAGAGATGAGACGGATTATGTGACAGGGAGAACTGTGTGGACGTTCTCACATACCGAGAGGGAAGAGAGAGGAGATAGAAACAGAACAGCCATGGAGTTCAAGTAAGTGGTGTTTTCTGGGCTTGGAGAAGGGAGGATGGAGAGAGAAGGGAAAAACGAGGGACATTGACAGAGATAAATGAAGAAAGGAGGAAGTTGTATTATCTGCATAGTGTCTCCTTTGGGGGGATAGTTGGGTGTGTGGTGTGAAGTCTGTGTACGTGTTACGTTCCCCAGTTTTCATAGAGGCGTGCGTAACAGTACGTCACTAACTGTGTGTCTCTGTAGGTCTGCCCCTCTAACACAAACAGTCAGAGATAATTAGTTGACTAGACACATACAATGTCAAGGGAAAGATCCATAGGTGACATCCTCATTTCACTCAAATACCTTATATCTCTTGAAATATTACTGGAATTATTTTCTTGAATAGTAACATCCTATCACAACACTGAGCAATGGTTTGGTGGCTGAATGTTGAACTTAGGTCTTACTGTGTGTACACATAGCCTGTGTGTGTGCATTCGTTTACAGTATTTTTGTCTGTCAGGTGTTTGACACTTGCAGTTGTTCTCCCATTGTGTGTGTGTGTGTGTGTGTGTGTGTGTGTGTGTGTGTGTGTGTGTGTGTGTGTGTGTGTGTGTGTGTGTGTGTGTGTGTGTGTGTGTGTGTGTGTGTGTGTGTGTGTGTGTGTGTGTGTGTGTGTGTGTGTGTGTGTGTGTGTGTGTGTGTGTGTGTGTGTGTGTGTGTGTTTATCAGCGTGGGCAGGCTGTAGACTGACGCCCATGCGAGGAAACCAGACACTGATGATACATTGATAGGAGGAGGGCTGTGAGAGTGTGGCTTGTATCCCAAATGGCACCATTGTCCCTATATAGTGCACTACTTTTGCCTAGAGCCATATGGGCCCTGGTCAAAAGTAGGGCACTAAATAGGGGGGGTTCTGTTCAAAACTAGTGCACTACATTGGGAAGAGGGTACCATTTGGGACAAGGCCTGTGTATCAATTGCTGGGGTGATGAAACTTGATATCTGGGGGTTGCACTGGTCCACTGTTCATCATGCAGACAGTTCTGGGCAGCTATATGGGCTACAATGGGTGTGGGGCTCTGTAGCGAGTCAAGCCCTGAAATCTTTAGTGGGTTATGATGCGATACAATCAAATTCCAACCATATATTATAATTGGAATGAAATATGCTATTTTAAAGATATTTTCCTATTTTCATGGGAGTTTATCTTGCTTAGAATATATTTGTGAATTAATGAACTATTTTAGTCTGCTTTGTATTTCATCTTATGAAATTATGTTTCCTTTGCCTATTTCCCTTTATTGTTCCATGAACTGTTTTCTTTATATCTATCTGATAATCTCTTGGTTGATATTGAGTCAAGTGGTTTATATTGTGTTCATGTTAGCTCTGAAACATTTAGCCTTTTTATTTGCATTTAGCTAATACATTTGTGGTTGAGTGTGCTAAGGGATAGTTTGCGTCAAAAACATGAAAACATGCTCAACTCATTACAGTTTTTGCTCTGTACTGATCGTGCTCTATCTTGAAAACTTGACTGCTGGCGTGCACTGTTTTGGGGGATAGTATTAGCAGTGGACTAATGAACAAAATACCAAAAGACAGTAAAGTGATCCTTTAACAGTACTGCTTCTCAGTCTCACAGATGCAGTGTTTTTCATGGTATGGCTGACTGCTCAGTGACGGCTGAAATGGGAAGTGTATCTGACTCTGGTTGACAGATGTGCAAAGTCCATGTTTTCTGTTGCACTGACGCTAGCACAGTTGTACTCTGTAATTTAAGGTGACTGGAACACACACACACACACACACACACACACTGACTATTCTCATTGACATATCTGCTATCCTCAGACAGTGCTGTCGCTAGATGTGTAGAGTGAGTGTTATTGTCATGGACAGAGCACTTATGAAAAAGACAGGCCTTCACAGATACACAGCAAAGGGGAACAACCATGTTCAACATTGAGTACAAAGAACAGTAGGCAATGTTTGAGTATTCTTCTCAGTAAAGCACGCATACCGGTATATAGCTATATTCCTCTGACTACCAGGGAGTGGGAGAAGAGATGCAGTATATTGAGCATTAGGAACATTCCCTGAACTGCTAGGGGTCAATATTGCCCAGCAGGCACAAACATGGCTGCCATGGCATTATGTAACAACATCTAACAGCATCAGGATGCCTTTTGGTTTAAACCGCAATGACCAAAGCCTCTATCTATAGCTGTGGGTGGGAGATGGTCTTAATATACTTGTGGGTGGGAGGATGAGAGAGATCTGTACCATCCCCCTTTCCCTCCCGATATCTCCATGATCTCTCATCATCCCATCCCTACTGCGTGGGCCCAGTGGATGCTTTAGATTTGTGTGTGTCCACGCACAGAGTGGGGGTGGGGGACTTAATGCACCCTTTCCAACAAACACACATTGAACCCACAAATCCCTCTCAACAAAGAGAGATTGAGATGAAAACACTGCGGTATAGATAGCCAAGATGAGGATTATCCTGACAATTAAGCAACAATTTCAACATAATAGATTTTAAAGGGACAATTAGCAGTTGATTGTCCCTTTAAACAGACGCCTCAAGTCCTCAACTGGCAGCTTCATTAAATAGTAACCACAAAATACCAGTCTCAAGGTCAACAGTGAAGAGCCGACTCCAGGATGCTGACCTTCTAGGCAAAGTTCCTCTGTCCAGTGTCTGTGTTCTTTTGCCCATCTTAATCTTTTATTTTTATTGGCCAGTCTGAGATATGGCTTTTTCTTTGCAACTTTGCCTAAAAGGCCAGCATCCCAGAGTCACCTCTTCACTGTTGACGTTGAGACTGGTGTTTTGCGGGTTTCTCAAACCTAGACACTAATGTATTTGTCCTCTTGCTCAGTTGTGCACCTCTCTTTCTACTCTAGTTAGAGACCGTCTGCGCTGTCCTGTGAAGGGAGTAGTACACAGCGTTGTAAAAGATCTTCAGTTTCTTGGTAATTTCTCGCATGGAATAGCCTTCATTTCTCAGAACAAGAATAGACTGATGAGTTTCAGAAGAAAGTGCTTTGTTTTTGGCCATTTTGAGCCTGTAATCGAACCCACAAATTCTGATGCTCCAGATACTCAACTAGTCTAAAGAAGGACAGTTTTATTGCTTCTTTAACCAGGACAACAGTTTTCAGGTGTGCTAAAAGGGTTTTATAATGATCAATTAGCCTTTTAAAATGATAAACTTGGATTAGCTAACACAACGTGCCATTAGAACACAGGTGTGATGGTTGCTGATAATGGGCCTCTCTACGCCTATGTAGATATTTCATCAAAAATCTGCCGTTTCCAGCTACAATAGTCATTTACAACATTAACAATGTCTACACTTGTCACGACTTGTTCGGCGGTCGACCTCATCGGTCTTCTAGCCATCGCCGCTCCACCTTTCATTTTCCATTTGTTGTCTTGTTTTCCCTCACACCTGTTTCACATTCCCTCATCAGACTAAATGTATATTACCCTCTGTTTCCCCCATGTCTGTGTGTGGAATTGTTCTTTGTGTAGGGTGTTACGCTACAGGCTGGCTTGTGCTAGGATTGTTTCAAACCTAGGTTTGTTTGTTTTGTTTAATCCGGTTTATGTTACCGTGGTTGTGCTTTGTGCTGACTTGCCTGTGCCTTTGGGCCAGGGTGTATATTAAAGTTCTCCTGTTATCACCCATCTCTGCTCTCCTGCGCCTGACCTCCTGGCAACCAGTCACACACCCCGTTACAGAATTCCACTCCTATCAATGGAGTCAGCAGTAGCGGGTGCCCCCGTTGTGGAGATAGAGGAGCGCGTCCAGGAACACGATGCCTCACCATCTCGGCGCTGTCATGTACCGTGTCGTCCAGGCTATGGACCGCTGGGAGACACAGGGAGTCCCTCCAGCGCCCCCACCAGCACAACAGGGGTCTCCACTACTCGCTTCCCCTGCACCCGGTCCCAGTGGGATGGGTCTCGCCCTTCCCAGGGAGTTTGATGGGATGGCGGCACGCTGCCAGGGGTTCCATCTCCCAGCACCACCACTCCGGTGCCTATGTGGGGCCATTTAAAGTCCTGAGGAGACTGAACGAGGTTAGTATTAACCCCTCGTTCCATGTGTCTCTCCTCAGAGAGCTGGCCCACTTCAGGAGTCTGAGGTGCGGGTCACTCACCCCGTTACAACACTGTATTTCTGATAAATTTGATGTTATTTTAATGGACAAAAAAATGCTTTCCTTTAAAATCCAAAGACATTTCTAAGTGACCCCAAACTTTTGTGTGTGTGTGTGTGTGTGTTACATTTACTTACATATTCATACCCTTTACTCAGTACTTTCTTGAAGCACCTTTTGGCAGTGATTACAACATTGATTCTTCTTGGGTATGACGCTACAAGCTTGGAACACCTGTAGGAGTTTCTCCTATTCCCTGCAGATCATCTCAAGCTCGTTCAGGTTGGTTGGGGGGCGTCACTGCCCCACTATTTTCAAGTCTCTCCAGAGATGTTCGATTGGGTTCAAGTCTGGGCTCTGGGTGGGCCACTCCAGGACATTCAAAGACTTGTCCCAAAGCCTGTGTTGTCTCGGCTGTGTGCTTAAGGTCGTTGTCCTGTTGAAAGGTCAACCGTCGCCCCAGTCTGAGGACCTGAGCGTTCTGGAGCAGGTTTTCATCAAAGATCTCTCTGTACTTTGCTCCGTTCATCTTTGCCTCGATCCTTACTAATTTCCCTGCCCCTGAAAAACAGCATCACATTATGATGCTGCCACTGCCATGCTTCACCGTAGGGATGGTGCCAGGTTTCCTCCAGACGTGACACTTGGCATTCAGGCCAAAGAGTTTAATCTTGGTTTCATCAGACCAGAAAATCTTGTTTCTCATGGTCTGAGAGTCTTTAGGTGCCTTTTGACAAAGTCCAAGCGGGCTGTCATGTGCCTTTTTACTGAGTAGTTGCTTCCGTCTGGCCACTCTACCATAAAGACCTCATTGATAGACTGCTGCAGAGATGGTTGTCCTTCTGGAAGGTTCTCCCATCTCCACAGAGGAACTCTGGAGCTCTGTCAGAGTGACCATCAGGTTCCTGGTCACCTCCCTGGACAAGGCCCTTCTCCCCCAATTGCGCAGTTGGGGTGAGTCTTGGTGGTTCAAACTTCTTCCATTAAAGAATGATGGACGCCAATGTATTCTTGGGGACCTTCAATTCTGCAGAAATGTTTTGGTACACTTCCCCAGATCTGTGCCTCGACAAAATGTCTTGGAGCTCTACGGACAATTCCTTCGACCTCGTCTGTCAACTGTGGGACCTTATATAGACATGTGTGCCTTTCCAAATCATGTCCAATCAATTGATTTACCACAGGTGGACTCTAATCAAGTTGTACAAACATCTCAAGGATGATCAATGGAAATTGGATGCACCTGAGCTCAATTTCAATTTCTCATAGCAAATGGTCTGAGTACTTATGTAATAATGTATTTCAGTTTTTAATTTTGTAAACATTTCTAAAAAGCTATTTTTCTTTCTTTGTTACAGTATTGTGTGTAGATTACTGAAGATTGTTTTTTTTCAACTTTAGAATAAAACGGAACCCAAACTGGCTGCGCACTTGAGGCATCGTGCATAAATGTATTTTGTCCCCCTACACCAAACGCGATCATGACACGCATGTTAAAATATCAAAACAAACTCTGAACCAATGACATTAATTTGGGGACAGGTCGAAAAGCATTAAACATTTCTGGCAATTTAGCTAACACTTGCTAATTTGTCCTATTTAGCTAGCTTGCTGTTGCTAGCTAATTTGTCCTGGGATATACACATTGAGTTGTAATTTTACCTGAAATGCACAAGGTCTTCTACTCCAACAATTAATCCACACATAAAACGGTCAACCGAATTGTTTCTAGTCATCTCTCCTCCCAGGCTTTTTCATCTTTGAACTTATATGGTGATTGGCATCTAAACTTTCATAGTATTACCACGACAACCAGCAAAACAGTTCATCTTTCAATCCCCCACATGGGTATAACCAATGAGGAGATGGCACGTGGGTACCTGCTTCTATAAACCAATGAGGAGATGGGAGAGGCAGGACTTGCAGCGCGATCTTTGTCAGAAATAGGAATGACTTCATTTTTGCCCTTGGCATCGCAGACACTCATTGGCACGCTTGAGCAGTGTGGGTGCAATAATTGAATAACATGGATTTCTAAATTTGTTTTACAACGCTCGCACACACGACGTGTCCTGTCTGGTCAGCATGTAAGGCTGTAACGTAACAAAATGTGGAAAAAGTCAAGGGGTCTGAATACTTTCCGAAGGCACTGTATATATTAAGTTGTATTCTTCAAGAATCAATGGGTACATATCATTACATAAAAAATAAGAAATTTGATGTAGCAACTGCAGATTGCCCCTTTTATGGATTAATTACGTACAGTTGAAGACTGAAGTTAACATACACGTAGGTTGGAGTCATTAAAACTCGTTTTTCAACCCCTCCACAAGTTTCTTGTTAACAAACTATAGTTTGGCAAGTCGGTTAGGACATCTACTTTGTGCATGACACAAGTAATTTTTCAAACAATTGTTTACAGACAGATTATTTCACTTATAATTCACTGTATCACAATTCCAGTGGGTCAGAAGTTTACATACACTAACTTGACTGTGCCTTTAAACAGCTTGGAAAATTCCAAAAAACGATGTCGTGGCTTCTGATAGGCTAATTGACATCATTTAAGTCAATTGGAGGTGTACCTGTGGATGTATTTCAAGGCCTACCTTCAAACTCAGTGCCTCTTTGCTTGACATCATGGGGAACTCAAAAGAGACCTCCACACGTCTGGTTCATCCTTGGGAGAAATTTCCAAAAGCCTGAAGGTACCATGTTCATCTGTACAAACAATAGTACGCAAATTTAAACACCATGGGACCACGCAGCCGTCATACCGCTCAGGAAGAAGACGCGTTCTGTCTCCTGGAGATGAATGTACTTTGGTGTGAAAAATGCAAATCAATCCCAGAACAACAGCAAAGGACCTTGTGAAAATGCTGGGGGAAACAGGTACAAAAGTATCTATATCCACAGTACAACGAGTCCTACATCGACATAACCTGAAAGGCCGTTCAGCAAGGAAGAAGCCACTACTCCAAAACCGCCATAAAAAAAAAGCCAGACTACGGTTTGCAACTGCAGATGGGGACACAGATCGTACCTTTTGGAGAAATGTCCTCTGGTCTGATGAAAAAAAAATCAATCCATAATGACCATCATATGTTGGGAGGAAAATGGGTGAGGATTGCAAGCTGAAGAACACCATCCCAATCGTGAAGCACTGGGGTGGCAGCATCATGTGGGGGTGTGGGTGCTTTGCTGCAGGAGGGACTGATGCACTTCATAAAATAGATGGCATCATGAGGGAGGAAAATTCTGTGGATATATTGAAGCAACATCTCAAGACATCAGTCAGGAAGTTAAAGCTTGGTCGCAATTGGTCTTCCAGGTGGACAATGACCCAAGCATACTTCCAAAGTTGTGGCAAAATGGCTTAAGGACAACAAAGTCAAGGTATTGGAGTGGCCATCACAAAGCCCTGATCTCAGTCCTATAGAAAATGTGTGGGCAGAACCGAAAAAGCGTGTGCGAGCAAGGAGGCCTACAAACCTGACTCAGTTACACCAGCTCTGTCAGGAGGGATGGGCCAAAATTCACCCAACTTTTTGTGGTAAGCTTGTCGAAGGCTACCTGAAACGATTGGCCCAAGATAAACCATTTAAAGGCAATGCTACCAAATACCTATTGAGTATATGTACATTTCTGACCCACAGGGAATGTGATGAAAGAAATAAAAGCTGAAATAAATAATTCTCTCTACTATTATTCTGACATCTCACATTCTTAAAATAAAGTGATGATCCTAACTGACACAGGGATATTTTATGAGGATTACATTTCAGGAATTGTGAAAAACTAAATGTATTTGGCTAAGGTGTATGTAAACTTCCGACTTCAACTGTATGGTATTCAGCACTATGGATTCTATAGTCACTGATAATAGTGGTAGATGCCTCAATCAGATTGTATCTTTGATGTCTGCCTCACAAACTACCTAAATGTTAACTGGCTAGAATAATTAAATTTAAAAATACCTGCAATGTTGGTTAGATTTGTATGCTCTAATTGCTCTGATAAATGATCTCCTGTTAATTAATGGTAGGTAATTTCTAGTTGTGTATACTGTCCAATTCATCTGAATGATAAGTGCTTTGTGCTAGTTGTATTATTTTTTTTTTTTTTACCTTTATTTAGCCAGGCAAGTCAGTTAAGAACAAATTCTTATTTTCACTGACGGCCTGGGAACAGTGGGTTAACTGCCTGTTCAGGGGCAGAACGACAGATTTGTACCTTGTCAGCTCGGGGGTTTGAACTCGCAACCTTCCGGTTACTAGTCCAATGCTCTAACCACTAGGCTACCCTGCCGCCCCAGATCTACAACCGTGCCGATGTTTCAGGATTGATGTAGTCTTCATGGACTGTTGTCATTTTCATCGTCCATTTAATTTTAGACGAATGCTATAATTTACCTTTGTTGCCTTCCATTTGAACAAGACTTGTATTCCCCAGTTAATGAAGACTCATCTTAAATCAAATGAATACTCACAGAAATTGCTGTTATTTCATCCCACACTATATCTGCGTCCCAAATGGCACCCTATTTCCTATCGTTGCACTACTTTTGACCCTATGTGCCCTGGTTAAAAGTATTGCACTATATAGGGAATAGGGTGTCATTTGGGATGCACACCGTATGATGGGAGGACTTTAATGTCAGTCATTAAGTCCACAATGTCCTTTGTTATTATGGTGATTTCAAAGCCCTTTTACTCCGGTCGTTGCTCGGTAACAAAGTGCACAGCATTTATGTTCCTTGTTTGTGTGGCCAGTCTAGCCATTGATAATATGTATCCCAGCCAGGTGAAGTGTATGTGCGTGTTCTGTGCATGCGTGTTTGTATGTGTGTTCAGAATTTGGCACTGCTAATAATCCTAAGTAATTAAAAACCTGTTAGGATTCCCCTTTGGAACTCTCCTAACACACACTCTCTACAGTTCTGAAATGAATCCCTCCACTCACTGAAAACAAGCCCTGTGTCTGTCTACAGTCTCAGACAGTTAGCTGATGTGTTAGCATGCTGCTAATGCTACTAGTGATTTCATTATGGAGCGTTGGGCCCCCTGCTCTAACCTGTTGTGTCCCTTTTGGTCACGTGTGTGTGTGTGTGTGACTGTGTGTTTGTGTCCCTCTCACGCTCTGGTTTACGTTTAGAAAATTTGGCCGGCGTCACCGTTGTGATGGCGTGACAAGGCAGTTTGTGTTGTTCCCATAGAGAGATGGAGAGAGATAGGGAGCATAGGGGGAAACAGCTGAGGTCAGTGCTCTGGAAAGAGCTGTGGGATGGAAAGGGTAGCAGAGCTGAGTGGAGTATTGACATTATTGGCCAAAACTTAGAGAGGCGAGACAGGGCTGCACACCGACACTGCTTTCCATTGAGACTGGTGAGTGGTATATATTATTGATGAATTTGATATTGGAGTTTGGGCTGTGGTCCAATACTTCTTCTTCTCTTCCCTTTTATGTATTGTGGGTCAAACACATAGACTGTAAAAAAAATAGGTCAAACAAGATTGGATAGATTGAAACTGGAGTTTCTAGTAAGCGGCTTTCACATTTTTCCAATCATGTCAGATCTGATATTATTTGAAGCAAGGAAAAAATGTAGACTTTATAAACTATTCGAACAGGGTTTTGGCCTATATTTGCAGTATTAGTAATGTAACTGAACTGGGTGTGTTAATTTTGAGAGGTTGAGAGTTGGCATAAGCCTACTGTATCACATAACCTTGCTCTAAAAGGCAAAAACACCAGTTTTCTTTTTTTTTAGCGAGTGTTCTTTCCAGCCCAGTGTCTTTGTGTCCAGGGGGGTGGGGTGAAGGGATGGGGGAGTCTACAGATGCCAAACGTCATGCAGACCTCCCTCTGAATGGGTTGAAGTAATCCTCAATCTGGCGTCTGGAAGAGGAGAGGGTGGACACATTTTAAAGATGCACGCACGCACGCACACATATACACACACACACACACACACACACACAGACAGAGCTCACAGCTGGAATGATGAAATGGACTGACTGGGTGGTGTGGGTGCACAAGCATGGATGCACATGTACACAAACGTAATGATTGGGAATTACCGTCCATGTTCCTGTTATATCCAAGCCAATCCTCCTACATCCCCTTTCCAGCGTCCTCACCTCCTCCTCCACAACCCCTCTGATCTGTTTTTAAAAAAAATCTCAGTAAGAGACTAGTATCTAGTCTGTGATCTCTCTGTAGTCTCTGGTTCTCCTCACTCTGTTGTGGTTTCACAGAACTAGTTTATTCCGTAGCAGCCCTATCTCCTAGCAGATGCACACAGACCAATGACACAATTTGATTGCACTAACAATGAAAACATATATCCATAAGCCCTTCTGCTATTGGCTAAAATGTTGTTTGCTGATATACTAACTGGCCATATTCTCTTGATTAGATTTAGTTTCATGCTGCTAATAAGTTATTATTGAAATCTTCTCATCTGCTTTGTGTTCTTTCCCCCCTCGGTAAGAGTCATTATGATTTGATTCGTGTAGTATGAAATTCTGAATCAGTGGCCTGAAATTACACACTACAATTAATTTCCCACTAGTTATGGTAATTATTATAAACGATATAGCTGTTGACGCTTGTTATGCTTTGCCTCCTGTGATTAAATTGCACCAATAATATATTTGTTTAACTGTAGTTTCATCAGTTTTGTTGGTTTGGTCATTGTTTTGTTTTGCATCCCAAAAGGCACTTTATGGGCACTGGTCAAAAGTAGTGCACTATATACAGAATAGCGTGCCATTTTGAGAGGGAACCTTGGGGTGTATCCACCATTTTAAAATGAATTACTGTTCTTCTTTTGATCTTCTTTGGAACTCAAACAAGGCTCAAACTAGATATGGTCATTTCCGTGTAAAACGTGGCATGTCAAATTGTACCAACGTGAAGTTCATAGGAGCATGTCAAATTGTGACCGGTATCAGGAAACTAGGTATGTCGCAAGTCACGACTTCACAGGAGAGCCGTTTGAACGTAAAACATTTGTTTTGATCAAAATGCGTTTTTTGGCAGAAATGCCTTCTCGATATGTGAGCTTTCATGTGCCTTAATAACAAGCTTTTATGCCATCTGTAAATACGAATACAGTTTTTAAATTACAAGCCAAAGGTTTAGCCAAAGAAAAACGTAGAAACCTTCCCGCTAGCCGTGAATGGCTGAGATGATGAGTGGGCTGGACATGCCGAGAGATGAGTTTCAGATTGGTCTGCAATGTAGCATCTTGTCTATAAAATGAGATGCTCGTTATGCGTAGATAATCCTTTCTACTGCAGTTTTTTTCAAAAGATATAACATTAGCAATGGAGAACTGCAAATATGTTGCTACTGCTCTCAATAACATTGCTGCCCTGAATTTATCAGGCTCTCAAAGGTCAGTGGGGAAAAGTTGTGATGGATTACTTTCTGGAGAACGATCGTGCCATGCTGACTCTCTCTGACTATGAAAATGAATCAGACGATGAGGAAATCCCTGATTTAGGTAAAAAACATTTTCATTGAAGAAGACAGTGTAGAGTCTTCTGATGACAGTGATGGGGAAGAAAAAGCAATCAGCAGTGTTGTCACGGAAGAAGTTGACCGAGTTTTGAAATCAGTGGAATGTCTAGTAGAAGCATAATATGATAAGGAGATTAATAGAATTCTTCCGTTTGATTGCAAATGCATAAGGAGTCGAAAAGAGAACACATAAGGCTGTTGTATAAAACACTTGTTTCCGGATTGCATCTTCAAACTGAGGGCAACCATGGCATCCGTGACAGAGAGGGAGAAAGATCTGATGATTCTTATGGCATTGCACACTGTCAGTGTGAACCAGAGTGACTTGACACAACGAGCCAAGCAAGCTGTGCAAACTAAACAGAAATGACACAGGACATCTTATTTTATGAAAGGGTTTGCAGTCTGCCATGAAGCTTTCATCCATGTATATGTACATGGCTACAGTTTCAGATATTATACGTTTCTAATTTTGTCAGAAAGTTGTTTTCATTGGAGGTTAAAGCTTGCTGTTAGCTAGCTAGCTGAAGTTTGATAGTTGGCTTGCTAGCTAACATTGAACCTATTTGGTTAACTTTAGCTAGCTATGACAATCAGTTTGTATTGCTAGTACTCTATGGATTGGGTTTATAGTTCATTGTTTAGCTAGCTGATGTTAATGTTACATGTCTAAACAAAAGACCCCAAGTTAAATCTTGCTGTTGGGTGTCTATATTTTCGAAAAATTAAGGCATATTTCAACCATTTTTTTATAATATATTTTTTTAGGAATAAGCAAAGGCTTTTGACTTCTGGTCAAACAGATGGAAAGGGAGTCTTAGAAAATCTCTACCAGAAAAAGTCTTAAAAGGTATTAGAAATACATCAAAACACAATTTTGAGGTAAAAAAAAACCCTTGACAACTAATATTAACACTTTTTTAATATTTTGTTTTGGGTACAGCCTTCTGTACATTTAAGAAACATTGCTTTGTGCCTCAATTCTGTCACCAAAAACCCACATATCTTTAAGATATTTTCTTTCCCTCATGAGGAGGGAGGATAATGAAAGTTCACAGAAGTAACAAGTAAAGGTAAACCTGGAGGAGTGGCGAAGCGAGTTCTGTGCCATCTCGGCCCAGGGCACAAACGCCACCCACTTCCCCGGCCGCTCCCCCCTGGCAATAGGAATGCAGAAACCTGCCCACATCCTGTTTACTCTCTCTCCACCTGCCCATTACTCTCGGGGTGAAACCCTGAAGTAAGGCTGATCCAGTCCCCCAGACGTTCCATGAACGCCTTCCAGACCCTAGACGTGAATTGGGGACCTCGATCAGACATGATATTCTCAGGCACCCCGTAGTGCCGGAAGACGTGCGTAAACAAGGCCTCCGCAGTCTGTAGGGCCGTAGGGAAACCGGGCAGAGGGAGGAGACGACAGGACTTCGAGAACCGATCCACAACGACCAGGATATCGGTGTTACCCTGTGAGAGGTTGAGATCGGTTAGAAAATCCACAGACAGGTGCGACCAAGGCTGTTGTGGAACGGGTAAGGAGTGTAGCTTCCCTCTGGGCAGGTGTCTAGGAGCCTTACACTGGGCGCACACCGAGTAGGAGGAAACATAAACCCTCACATCCTTAGCCAAGGTAGGCCAGCAGTACCTCCCGCTCAAACAGCGCACTGTCCAACCGATCCCAGGATGACCAGAGGGTGACATGTGGGCCCAATAGATCAACCGGTCACGAACAGCAGACGGGACGTACAGACGCCCAGTGGGACACTGGACGGGAGCGGGGTCTGCATTTAACGCCTGCTCAATGTCCGCGTCCAGCTCCCATACTACCGGTGCCACCAGGCAGGAGGCGGGGAGTATGGGAGTGGGATCCATGGGCCGCTCCTCTGTGTCATACAGCCGGGACAATGCGTCTGCCTTCACGCTCTGGGAGCCTGGTCTGTAGGAAAGGGTAAACACAAAACGGGTGAAAAACATGGCCCACCTTGCCTGGCGAGGTTCAATCTCCTCGCTGCCTGGATGTACTCCAGATTGCGGTGGTCAGTCCAGATGTGAAAAGGGTGTTTAGCCCCCTCAAGCCAATGTCTCCATGCCTTCAAAGCCTTGACGACAGCCAACAGCTCCCAGTCCCCCACATCATAGTTTCGCTCCGCTGAGCTTCTTCGAGAAGAAGGCACAGAGGCGGAGCTTCGGTGGCGTACCCGAGCGCTGAGAGAGTACAGCTCCTATCCCAGCCTCGGACGCGTCCACATCCACTATAAACGCCAAAGAGGGTTCCGGATGGGCCAGCACGGGAGCCGAGGTAAACAGAGCCCTTAGGTGACCAAAAGCCCTGTCCGCCTCAGCCGACCACTGTAAACGCACCGGGCCCCCCTTCAGCAGTGAGGTAATGGGAGCCGCTACCTGATCAAAACCCCGGATAAACCACCGGTAGTAGTTGGCAAACCCTAAGAATCGCTGCACCTCCTTTACCATGGTGGGAGTCGGCCAATTACACACGGCTGAAATGCGGTCACTCTCCATCTCCACCCCTGAGGTGGAAATGCGGTACCCTAGGAAAGAGACGGACTGCTGAAAGAACAGGCACTTCTCAGCCTTGACGTACAGTCATGCTCCAACAGGCGACCAAGCACCCTGCGCACCAGGGACACATGCTCGGCGCGTGTAGCGGAGTATATCAGAATGTCATCAATATACACCACTACACCCTGCCTGTGCAGGTCCCTGGAAATATTGTCTACTAAGGCCTGGAAGACTGTTCATCAACCCGTACGGCATGACAAGGTACTCATAGTGCCCTAAGGTGGTATTGAAAGCCGTCTTGCACTCGTCTCCTTCCCGGATACGCACCAGGTTGTAAGCGCACCTGAGATCTAGTTTGGCGATGAAGCGCGCCCCGTGCATTGACTCAATCACTGTGGCTATGAGCGGTAGCGGGTAACTATACCTCAGTGATCTGATTCATACCCCGATTGTCAATACACGGGCGCAGACCTCCTTCTTTCTTTTTCACAAATAAGAAACTCAAGGAGGCGGGTGAAGTGGATGACCGAATGTTCCCCTGACGCAGGGATTCCATAGCCTCCATCTACGCCTGTGACAGGGGATACACGTGACTCCTGGGAATTGCAGCGTCTACCAGGAGATCTATCGCACAATCACCCTGTCGATGGGGTGGTAATTGAGTCGCCTTCTTTTTAGAGAAGGTGAGAGCCAAATCGGCATATTCAGGGGGAATGTGCACGGTGGAGACCTGGTCTGGACTTTCCATCGTAGTAGCACCAACGGAAACCCCTAAACACCTCCCCGAGCACTCTCGCGACCAGCCCGTGAGAGCCCTCTGTGGCCAAGAAACAGTGGGGTCATGACATACTAACCAGGGTAGGCCTAGCACCACGGGAAACGCAGGAGAGTCAATAAGGAAGAGACTAATTCTCTCCTTGTGACCCCCCCTGCGTCACCTTGCCCAAGAGGAGCGGTGGCCTCCCTGGTCAACCCTGACCCTAATGGTCGACTATCTAAGGCGTGAACGGGGAAGGGTACAGCCACGGGAACAATGGGGATCCCTAAACTATGGGCAAACAATTTATCTATAAAATTCCCAGCCTCACCTGAATCGACGAGCGCCTTATGCTGGGAATGCAGGGAAAACTCAGGGAAAGTGACATACACAAACATATGTGCAACAGAGGGCTCTGGGTCAGAATGGTACCGGCTCACCTGGGGTGGCACCAGAGTGCCCTGCCTGCTGCCTCGGCACTGACAGGCAGTGTGACCTCTGCGGCCACAGATGGTGCACAATGGTGGAACCCCCTCCGGTCTCCCTGCACACCGCCCCTCCCAGCTCCATGGGTATTGGAGAGGGGGTGCGAGGGGATGGAACCAACAGACCCTGATCTGAATGTCCGCGGGTAGCCAGCAGGTTATCCAGCCAGATGGACAGGTCCACCAGCTTGTCGAACTTGAAGGTGGTGTCTCTGCAGGCCAACTCCCGACGGACGTCCTCACGCAGACTTCAACAATACTGGTCGATCAGGGCCCTGTCGTTCCATCCCGCGCCGGACGCCAGGTGCCGAAACTCCAGGGCAAACTCCTGGGCGCTCCTCGTCCCCCTGCCTCAGATGGTAGAGGCGCTCACCTGCCGCTCTACCCTTGGGCGAGTGGTCGGCGGGTGAACTCCTCAAACTGGTCCAACGCCGCATCTCCCTCTCTCCACACTGCATTGGCCCACTCCAGGGCTTTCCTGGTGAGGCACGAGATGAGGGCGGACACCCTCTCACGGCCCGAAGGAGCTGGGTGGACGGTTGCCAGGTATAGGTCCAGTTGTAATAGGAACCCCTGGCAGTTCGCAGCCATCCCATCATATTCCTGGGGAAGGGAGAGACGAATCCCACTGAGACCAGGAGAAGGAGAGGCGCGTAGTGGAGACCCCTGTTGTGCTGGTGGAGGCGCTGGGAGAACTCCCTGTCTCTCCCAGTGGTCCATTGTCTGGACAACGCGGTCCATGGCGGGGCCAAGATGGTGGACCATTGCTGCGTGCTCCCGGACGCGCTCCTTCACCCGTATACCCGGTGTACCTGCTCCTGCTGACTCCATAGGTTTGGTCCTGTATTTTGTAAGGCGTGAGTCCTGGCGGTAGAGACGTCAGGCGCAGGAGAGCAAAGACTGTGTTCCAACGGTGCAGTTTAATGATAAAAATCACTGTGAACAAAACACAATGATCATAATGGGACAACACCCCAGACATAAGGTGCACAAGGTTAAATACACAACATGTCATTGCTGGGAAAGTTCACCAGGTGTGTGGGAAGACCAGACAAATGGAAAATGAAATGTGGATCGGCGATGGCTAGAAGACCGGTGACGTTGACCGGCGAACGTCGCCCGAACAAGGAGAGGGACCGACTTCGGAGACACCCTTGACACCCTTGATCAAATTCTGTTACCGAATTTCCATTACAGGGTGTAAATCCACTTTTAATGTAGTTCAATAACCAAAAGAGATTTTTTTCAAAGTCAATGTGTCATGTTATTGCTGACATACCATTCTTTCTGCCGACATCGCAGAATCTTAATTCGGAGCAGATATTTAAACGTATTTAAAACATTTAGATATTTTTGACATGGACTCAAGGACATTTTACCAAAATTCTCTTACCAAACGTTGCCTCTGTACATTTCTTCCAGTAAATGTGTTTTTGTAAAATGTTCAGTGTAAATTGTTAAAAGTCACCCTTGTGCATAGAGTTGTATGGTTTGTTAAACTTTGAAATCAATGTTTTTGTTTGGTTTTACATTTTAAGTAGAAAAAATATGAGACTCAACGCAATTCCGTTACCATGGAATTGCCAATATCAAGCTATCCTAAACATCCTTGCAGAAAAACATCATTATTTTGCAGTGCACGTTCTTGGCATTCCACATGCGCATTTTGGCGCGGTTACTAATGTGTTGATGACTCTTCATTCTGAGTTGTATAGTATTAGCAGCAAGAACTCCTTTGAAAGCCAGATAATGTGTGCATCCTAAATGACACCCCTATGGGCCCTGGTCAAAAGTAGTGGACTGCACTATATAGGGAGTAGGTTACCATTTGGGACTGAGCTTTTGTGTGTAAAGCACTGGATTGGAACACTCGCCATCAGCATGCTACACTATGAGCCTGTGGCTATGGGTCAAGTTTGGTCGAGTGAGTTCTGATTCAGACCCAATAAAAGAGGAGAATCCTTTCGTTGAATACAGTCTTGCTAAGTGGATTGTTTTCTTTTCAACCCTGTTTTGGCTTTGCGTATGCTCTGTTTTTTGGAGGCATTAAGGTATAAGAATGTGTAGCAGCATAATGGTATTGGACAAAACACTTCTCTTCTGTCTGCACTCCTTGGAAAAGAGACTTTCTTGTTGTGCTGCATCTCGACTTAAAATTTTGCATGCAATGAATTGGATATATGCTTGTGCAATTGTGCCCTTATTGGTGCAGTTCACGCAATTCACTTCTATAAAAGCCTTTCAAGTCTCTCTGTCCATCCATCCACACATAGGCCCACATGACCTGATTCTAATTTCTCTAGATGTCTACTAGCCTCCCAAGCATCCTGGTAATCATGCAGTGCTTTCCAGAGCTGTGGTCAAGTGGATAACACTCCTGGCTAGTACATGCCTCCTCACTGGAGACCAGGCTTCAATCCCGATCTACACCCTTCCTCCTGTGTCTCCGTTTTATCTCCCTACCGGTTTCCTGCTATCTGAACTACAGATGAGAGGGAAATTCTAGCCTGAGTACCAGTCTGTTTGTTCCATCATGTCAGACTAGTGGAATTCCACTTCCCATTTTAATCACAGTACTTAGGGACCTGCTCAATGAGGCGACAGTGGGAGTGAGATGAAACCTGCCGTTTCATTACGCAAGAGCAGAGAGGGTGGTGTCACGACCCAGTTTGTGTCCCCAATGGCATCCTATTCTCTATATAGTGCACTCCTTTGGGACCTTGGGGACCTTGGGGACTATAATAGAGAACTATAATATAATAATAGAGAATAGGATGCCATTTGGGATGCAGCCCCAAGTCTACGCAGAAGGCTTGAATTCGGGAATGAAGACTACATTATTTTTGTCACATTTGCATACTGTCATGTTTCTGGATGCCCTCAGAATATTTTGTCATTCTAAACTGTCAAATGTTATAGGCTATGTTATCTAGACAGAAGCCAGCGGCTTTGCCATATCTTAGTTAGTTTGTGATCAGATGAATTGTCTTGTCATTTCTAATGCTAGTACTACCTACTGAGTTGCTGTTACCTCAATTCCCCGCTGTCGCTGTTTAGAGTTGACATTTGCGTGTGTGTGTGTATGTCCGGCTGTGTCTATGAGTCACTGTTTGTGGTGAGTTTTTATTTATTTGTGTGTGCCTGTAGTTGTGTGTGTGTGTGTGTGTGAGTGTGTGTGTGTGTGCATGCATGTGGGGAACACTGCTCTAGTCTTGTTCACTCTCAGTAGTCTCCCTCTATTCTTCTATATCTTTTTCTCTTCTTTAATATCTCCCTGGCTTCCCCATGCCCTAATCAATGTTCATTCATCCCTGCTCCCACCTTTCTTTTTCCCTACCTTTATCTCCATCTCCCTGTCTCTCTCTCTCAGCCTGTGCAGTGAGTCAGCAATATGGGTATACATGCACACTGCTGCTCCCTTTGATCCTGTTAGCTTCTGCCTCATTGGTTGCTGAGCTGACCCACGCCGGCTTTTCCCTGTCTCATTGGTCACTCTTCAAGATGCCAGCCAATCCACTCCCTGCTGCTTACTGACGCTACTGCGTCCCTTTCCCAGGATCCTTTGCCAGCTCTTCTGCAGTGAGCCAGCATTAACTTGAGAGAGCGGGAGGGTGGGAGGAAGGGAGGGATGGGGAGAGGGAGGGATATATAGGGTGAGTGGAAAACAGAGGGGAGAGAGAGGGAGACAGAAAGAGGGTGATGGGAAAAAGGAAAAGTGACAGGGAGGGAGGGAGGGAGGGAGGGAGGGAGGGAGGGAGGGAGGGATGTAAGAGATTGATTGGCTACGAGTCCAGACATAGGTCTACACTGTTGGCTCTCACAATTAATCCTCCTCTCTCACTCTAACTCTCTGCTCTTGATATGTGTCGTCATCTCTTTTCAAGCTTAGCAGCTCTTTAAGCAGCTCATAATTTCTCTGCTCCCTGGACAGGAGTGTCTTTAGAGGGCACAAGCATGCGCTGTGTTTTAAGCCAAGGATAACTCGGCGATGTTAGGGCTCCTACAGAACGCGGTGGGTAGATGGCACGGTCTTGTGTTGGCACGGGTAGCTCTGGGTGGGTGACAGTGTCACTTACTATATCGGCTTAGTGGTGACGCCTGTTGATTGCTGTGACTGAGTGTTTGGGATAGGGATTTTAGAGTGATTCATATAGTGTCTTAGCAATGTCATCACTTTCGGGCGATGCACTGTATATGCTGGAGTAATGGATTTATGGTTTTGTGTATTGATTTGAGTGATTAGTATTGGGAATTTTCAAATAGGGTCATTGTTAATGCTGATTTCTACAGATATCTATCTATGTTTTCTCATGTAAGTTGCACTCTGATTCTCTGATTGGTCAAGATAATTTGACATCTTTAACAGAAATCTACCTTTTGTCATCTGTCATCAGTCATCTGTCATCAGTCATCTGTTGCCTATGACACTCTGCTAGAAGCATATTGATGGATTAATCAAGCAGGATTTCTTTAGTTGCATTTCATGTTGCCTTACATAAAGATTATGTAACGGCGAGACCTCCCTTTGTGAGATGACAGGAGTTTTGTATGTGTTCTGTCTGTGTTTGGTGTTGTCTTCGTTGTGTCTGTTGTGTTGCGTCTGAGTCTTGTTGTGTCTGTGTTGTGTCTGTGTCTGAAAGCAGGATTTGTGGAACAGTTTCATAATCATCTTTCATGCACTGCAAATCCACCTAGATATGCAGCGATGTTTAATGGAATTGATAAATCGGGGAAGGAGCCGAATTGTGGTTCATCAAATCATCTATTTGATTGACAAGGCTTTCGTTGTGCTGGGTTTGTGTTTGCATGTACCGGTTGATTTTTCAATGTAAAAAATTTGATCAACAATACTGTGTTTTTTTTAGATTCCCTTGAGATATTGAGTGTTATGCTTAAAAAAGCTGACGCACACCCCAAAAATATTTCTACATAACCTGGTTCAAGCATTCATTATGTAACCCTGAAGGAGGCGCTGCGTTGCCGAAACATTGGTTATTAGGTTTACCCCATTCAATTGTTGGAAGCATTTGATTACGAGTGTGCGAATCTCTTTCTTTGTTTGAGTGTTATGGTGTCATAAATCTTTGGGGTTATCTCAATACACCATAAACCATATTGTCATCCTCTTTAAGGTCCCGAGCCCCCACGTGTGGAGAGTTAACCCATAGTTGACCAAGGAAGTGAAAAGGACTGTGTAATGACGTAATACCAAAGCTTTCCAGATAAATCTAGCTTTAAAAAAAAATCTCAATCCACCGCTTGGCTAAAACCCACTAAGCATTCAAGGGCCGCACAACCAAAGTTATGTAAATATTGTACCTTAGGTAAGGTAGCGACAGACACTATGAAGGACTTCTGCTGTGTACTGTTGAGTAGTCAGCATTTAAGATTTAAACAAACTATATGGAAAGGGTTAAACCAAGTGAAGGGGCTGACCTCTTCTCCATCCCGGTAGCCATGACAACGGTTTTCTTTTTTCCTGTAAAGCTATTTTCTGGCACATACTGTACAAGATATCAGCAAGGGAGGGAGAGTCTCCCTCAGGGCCTTTTTCTACAAGAGGCAGAGGCGTCCTGTTTCTTTGCCTGTCCTAAATACAACCTGAGACAGCTAGCTAGTTGACACACATGCTTTGCTCACACTGAGACCACCCTGGCCTTGATGTTGATGGACCGGACTGGACCAAATTCTAACCTAATCATAGACATGTTTCACAAGATTGGATAGCACTGTACAGTGAGTAGAGCACAGTACAGTACTCAGTACAATCAGCACTCAACTCTGTCCTCAGTGGCATCGCTAAGCTTCTACTGTACATGCGCTGCTTTGCTTTCACTTTGTTATCAAATATTCATAACTCAGTGCTTTTTCTGGAAACATCCACCTAGCATAGCACTGAAGCCATAGCAAAAAAATATATTTTGAGATCATCCAAGCCCCAAATTGAGTTATTGATCCTGGGTAGGGATGCCAGATGGCATTTGAGGGGTACTGACAAGGGCCAAGGCCCCGAAACCACAGTGGATCTTTTTTTTCTTTCTCTCCTTATTTTTCGGGGACGTTCTACTCTTCTGTGGCTAGTATCCGTAGCCAGAATTGCTTGGTCCCCAGTTGTTGGCTCTACTGTTGCTATTCAGCTGGTGCCATTGCCTGAGATTGACCTCCTTACCTGTCTTTTTTCCCCCCTACCAGCCATGGGTCATGTTTGCCTGATCCCAAATCTGTTGGTGCTTTTGGCATAGCTTTTGGCATGGCAAACGGGTCTGGGACCAGTTCCTGGGGTTCAGATCTGTTCCCCAAGCAACCAAAGCCACAGCGTCTGTGTCTCATTTGAAATTATTGTGATTTAGCCAAAATGCTAAAAGGCTCATTTCTTTTGGATGGTCGTAGTTGTCAATCTGTATGCTTTTGTTTTATGTAAGTCATTGAGTGAGCAGTTAACTTCTTAGGTCTTATTCCATGTTCTTTGAGGGTGATTTTATTTCATAGACTTGTTGATGACTACTACTAAGCAGTACAATATTATAATGCCATTGTGTGTGATGGGGAGGCAGGGTAGCCTAGTGGTTAGAGCGTTGGACTAGTAACCGGAAGGTTGCAAGTTCAAATCCCCGAGCTGACAAGGTACAAATCTGTCGTGAACAGGCAGTTAACCCACTGTTCCTAGGCTGTCATTGAAAATAAGAATAAAAAAATAAATAAATATTTAAAAAATGGTTATGTCCTGAGCTTTATAGGCCATAGGCCATATTGTGGGAAATATTATTTAAGATCCTACATTAATACTTGGACCCTCTGCTGTTCATATACATACTGATATGTGGAGATGTTTTGCTATTTGTGTGTTTGTGTGTTTGGCATTTCCTGTCTCGGTGAGGGGCACGATGGGACAAAGCAAGCAGCTGACGTGTGTCTCCTCCTTTTACCTTTGTGTGTGTGTGCGTGTGCGTGTGCGTGTGTGTGTGTGTGTGTGTGCATATGCGAACATTTTGGACACTTCTGTATGTGTGTGTGCATACCTCCAAAACCCTCTGTGTTGAAGTTTTAACATGGGCATCCGTGCGTATGTGTGTGAACCCCTCTAACCCTCCTCTCTCTGTCTCTCTCTAGGGTCCAGGGTGAGAGGAAAAGGGAACTTTATGACAGAGTATTAGGATGGCCAGTGAAGGCTCCAGTAGCATCCCCAGCCCTGTGGTGCGACAGATCGACAAGCAGTTCCTGATCTGCAGCATATGCCTGGACCGCTACGACAACCCCAAAGTGCTGCCCTGCCTCCATACCTTCTGTGAGAGGTGTGTGTGTGTGTGTGTGTGTGTGCGTGTGTGCGTGTGTGCGTGCGTGCTGCCTGTCTCATTTTTGTTCTATATGTCCAGTTTGGGAGAGTGCGTGAGCCTGATTATCTTTGAGAGTGTGATTTATCGGTTAGCAAACGTGTGAATATTCTGCCAATTAAGGGTGATAGAAAGTGATGCTTGCTCATCACACATCCTTGGATTAAAGATGACCTAACCAAATATGTATAAAGTGTCTCTCCTTTTGTCATGGATATGGAACTTAGCTGAATATAGAAACTAAATACTGTAGCTTCACAAAATGGCTGTCTTTTCTGTGATTACATTTGGTCTGTCCATGTCACCCTCCTAGACTAGCTGCCTTTGTCCCTGAGAGAAGGGAGAGCTCAGTGCCTGTCTCTGCCTGTATCATTGTTCTGTATAGCATCTAGAGCGTGACATTACTCAATTAGATTTGATGATGCTGTTGTACCAAGATGCTCACGCTCTCTTTTGCTCGTTCTCTATCTTTTGCTTGTTTTCTCTCCCTATTGTTGTCTCTTTCTCCTTCTGTCTTTGTCTCTGATTGTAGACAGTGAGGGACTAGAGACTTCTCTCTGTCTTCTGTCTCTCAACTACCCTTCTTCTGTCTGTCTTCTCTCCCTTCCTCTTTTTCCCCACTCTGTCCCTCTCTAGTCCCTCTGTTCATTTTGGAGTCAGTATGGTGCAGGCAACTTCTGTGTGTGTGTGTGTGTGTGTGTGTGTGTGCTGGATATAAAAATTCTATTCGTTTTTGAGGGGCAGAAAACTTTAACTTGATTGACATGTTAGGTTCTTCTTACATTTTAATTCTGTGTTGACTTTGATGACCATCGGACAACTTAATAAATCAGTGATTAAACAGTGAATCAGCGTCTCTGTGAAAATTGTATATGACTAGATAGAATGAAATCAAACTAGCAATTCAATAGGCCATTTTAAAGTTGTTTTTTACATATATATTTTGTGGGACCTTTTTCTGGGCTTTTGTTCTTCTCCCATAAATCAGGTACCTAAATGTATTGCAGGACGCTATCTAGGGCTAGGCAGTGTGTGACTGTGAATCCCACCCCTTCATACAGTGTGTTCTAGAGTCACTCACTGGTCTTATAAGTCAGTGTTGTTGGTGTATGGTGGAAATAACCCTGTAGACTGCTACTACAACATTTTAGGATTTGATCCTGTAAAAAAAATGTTGTTTCCTGATTCAAGCAGAATATACTAGACGAGACTCATAATAACATAGATGTATGATACATATGTCTGTTGTTGCATCCCAAATATCAACCTCTTCCCTATTTAGGCAACTACTTTTGACCTGGCCATTTGGGACGCAGGCGTGTAGCCTGTGTTTTCTTCCATGACAGGTATTAGGGCTGTGGTGGTATAGAAATAGTCTAGAAACACTAGTAAGTATCTCCACATCTGACATTTAACTCCGCCCTTCTACCCGCCTCTCTCCTCTCCAGGTGCCTGCAGAACTACATCCCGGCCCACAGCCTGACGCTGTCGTGCCCCGTGTGCCGCCAGACGTCCATCCTGCCGGAGAAAGGCGTGGCGGCGCTGCAGAGCAACTTCTTCATCACCAACCTGATGGATGTGCTGCAGCGGCCCCCCAGCGACAGCTGCAGCCAGGAGAACGCCGTGTTGGAGACCATCAGCTCTGTGGCCACGGGACAACCGCTCTCCTGTCCCAACCACGTAGGAAATGTAGGATATAACAACAGACAGAATCTCTCTCACACACACACAGATAATAATTTCCATCCATCAATGTCCATCTAACGGTATCATCCTAGTAAATTATTCTACCGATAGGTCACCTTGAAATTACAGTGATGGTCAAGGAATCCCACCAGGAAATTCCGTGACATTCATCTCTCTCTCTCTCTCTCTCTCTCTCTCTCTCTCTCTCTCTCGTCACCATAGCAACAGGTTTATTTTTATGGGCTACTGGCATGGGGGCACTACCACACTGGCACTGAACCCCTAAGTTAGAATAGTGACTTGCTTCAATGCTTGATACAGAGGTTTACAACACGGTGTGATGTTTTGGGGAAGAAAGGATTTTAGATTACTTGTGTGGTGTTTTTTTGAATATAGTTAAGAGGAAATAAATAATAGGGTTAGTAAATATCTACAGTATTTTGTGCCCTCATATATTCTGGGAATATTTGGGGAGTGCTTTTGCACACCTCCACAGTATGCATTTGTAATCATGTCAGATGGAAGGAAAAGGTAAGGAGAAAATGGATTCTCATACCGTACCTTGACCTTTAAACTCTTGCTTTGCTCTTGCCTAGGTGATGGAGTTCTACTGTCCACCGTGTGAGACAGCCATGTGCCAGGACTGTACGAGCGGTGAGCATGCCGAGCACCCCACTGTACCCCTCAAAGATGTGGTCGAGCAGCACAAGGCCTCACTGCAGGAACAGCTTGACGCCGTCAAAAACCGGTAGGGGCCAATACATACCCCTGGGGGACACCAAGACATTATACGACATATTTACATCCATTTAAACAAATTACAACCAGAAAATAACAATTTCATTATAATTATGACATCCAGTTGCACTGGACACAGTCAAAAAAAGGTAATGGCCCAACACACACCCCTGGGGAAAGTGGGTTAATATGGTTGTATTTGTACACAGAATTCATCATATGTTCTTCCCCAATTTGCACTAGTGTATTGAGTTTTCCTATTAGACTCAAAGTCCTTCATCTACCCATTTTGGACCTTAGGCTTTGCCTTCGTATAGTATTCAGACCCCTTAACTTTTTCCTCATTTTGCTACATTACAACCTTATTCTAAAATGGATAAAATATAACAAATTCCTCAGCAATCTACACATAATGACAAAGCAAAAACTGTTTTGGGGAAATTTTTGCAAATGTATTAAAAATCAAACACAGATACCTTATTTTTACAAGTATTCAGACCCTTTGCTATGAGACTTGAAATTGAGCTCAGATGCATCCTGTTTCCATTGATCATCCTTGAGATTTTACTGGAACTTGACTGGAGTCCACCTGTGGCAAAGGTACCACAGTTGACAGTGCATGTCAGAGCAAAAGCAAGCTACGAGGTCGAAGGAATTGTCCGTAGAGCGTCAAGACAGGATTGTGTCGAGGCACAGATCTGGAGAAGGGTACCAAAACATTTCTGCTGCATTGAAGGTCCCCAAGAACACAGTGACCTCCATCATTGTTAAATGGAAGAATTTTGGAACCACCAAGACACTTCCTAAAGCTGGCCGCGAGGCCAAACTGAGTTATCGAGGGAGAAGGGACTTGGTCAGGGAGGTGACCAAGAACCTGATGGTCACTCTGACAGAGCTCCAGAGTTCCTCTGTGGAGATGGATGACACTTCCAGAAGGACAACCATCTCTACAGCACTCCACCAATCAGGCTTTTATGGTAGAGTGGCCAGACGGAAGCCACTCCTCAGTAAAAGGCACATGAATTTCCGCTTGGATTTGGCCAAAAGGCACCTAAAGACTCTCAGACCATGAGAAACAAGATTCTCTGGAACCAAGATTTAACTATTTGGCCTGAATGCCAAGCGTCACATCTGGAGGAAACCTGGCACCATCCCTACAGTGAAGCATGGTGGTGGCAGCATCATGCTGTTGGGATGTTTTTCAGCAGCAGTAATTGGGAAACTAGTTAAGATCGAGGAACAGAGCAAAGTACACAGAGATCCTTGATGAAAACCTGCTCCTGAGTGCTCAGAACCTCAGACTGGGGTGAAGACAGGACAACGACCCTAAGCACAAAGCCAAGACAACGCGGAGTGGCTTCGGGACAAGTCTCTACATGTTCTTGAGTGGTCCAGCCAGAGACCGGACTTGAACCCGATCGAACATCTCTGGAGAGACCTGGAAATTAATGTACAGTGACGCTCCCCATCCAAACTGATAGAGCTTGAGAAGATCTGGAGAGAAGAATGGGAGAAACTCACCAAATAGTGGTGTGCCAAGCTTGTAGTGTCATACCAGGAAACTCAAGGCTGTAATTGCTGCCAAAGGTGCTTCAACTAAGTACTGAGTAAAGGGGCTGAATGCTTATGTAAATGTGATATTTTTTATTTATTATTAATTACAAAACATTTCTAAATAAACAAGTTTTGCTCTGTCATTAGGGGGTATTGTGTCTAGATTGATGAGGGACAATTTTAGAATAAAGCTGTAACCTTACAATGTGGAAAAAGTCAAGTGTCTGAATTCTTTCCAAAGGCACTGTATATGTATCAGAGGCAACCTAAGCATTATCCCCGATGGCCCAATAGTTTGAGGGACAATGCGCTCCATCACAGTCAGCTAATTTTGACGTATGACTGATCGCACCCACCCTCTGACTCCCTCCCTTTCTTCAGGCTGCCTGAAATCGACTCGGCCCTGCAGGTGCTGTCGGAGATCCTGCAGCAGCTGACCAATCAGAAGAGCTCCATCGAGGGGGACATCCACACCACGTTCGATGAGTTGCAGAAGACCCTGAACGTCCGCAAGAGTGTCCTGCTCATGGAGCTTGAGGTCAACTACGGCCTCAAGCAGAAGGTGAGGCCCCCAACATTTGATAAATGGGGTGGGGGGGGGGGGGGGGGTTTGAGTGGGACATTAATTAGAACCTTTTCTTGTAGGTTTCTGATTTGTTTTGGCAATTTGTTTAGTGCACACAGTCAATATGATACGAAATTAGAGGCAGGTGGTCAATGAAGGTAAGTAGTTTAATGATTAGGAGATAAAGGAAATAGATTTCTAAACATGGGCATAGTTTTTAAACCAAGAATGAACAGCATTATACTCTGAATGTAAACAAGAAAAATAGTGAAAGTAGATGCTTCCCAATCTGAAAATCTAGTATTTATTGAAAGCAGTAGATGGTAATTTTACAACATCTGAAACGTTTTCTGATTCCAACGTGCCTTCCTAGAAACAGATCTCTATCCTAAAATATTAAATGAAACCTGTATTAATAAAGGATAAATAACATAGCAATATAAATAAAGTCCTCTGTTCATTCTACTATCCCACACAGCAGCAGAGGCTCTGTTTACACTGCTTCTACTTTGCATGCCAGTGGCTCAGCTGTGGATCAGGCTGTTCTCTGAGAAATGATTAAATAAAACATGGTTTGGGGAGGGCTGGAAGGGAGGAGAGACTGACTGCCAGGGCAGAGAAGCTGATGCCCCACCCAGCCCAGAGAACCAATCAACCAGGCTGGCCTAGTGCCCAACGCCCTCCCCTTAGGGAGCAGAGCACCATCACATGGGAATGATTCACCAGTAGGACCTGCTGGCTAGAGCAGACAGAGTGTTGCACAAAGGAAGGGAGGACTTTAATCTTTCTGCCTTTTCCTATAGGGTGTGGACTGTGGACACTATCTATTTTTCTATATCTAGGCTTTGGGGTTGTCATTGTGTTTATCTAGTTGGTAATTTAGGCTTTGAAAGTGCGGTATCTTTCTAGCTAGCAAGCTAGCTGAGCTGTTCATGTTTAAAGAGAGGGTGAGTCTTGAAAGCAGAGAAGGGTTGATAAAGTGGGTAGGTACAGTGGTGTAGGTTTCCACAGTGCACTGAGCTAAGTGAGTGTGCACTGTATCTCCCTGCCCTTGGTACGTCCTCTTTCTCTATCTAGAATATCTTTGTGTTATTCTTGCAGAGTG
Source organism: Oncorhynchus clarkii lewisi (assembly GCF_045791955.1). NCBI lineage: Eukaryota > Metazoa > Chordata > Actinopteri > Salmoniformes > Salmonidae > Oncorhynchus > Oncorhynchus clarkii. The sequence continues at coordinate 54,060,817 of NC_092156.1, forward strand.
TGAGTCTTATACAGTATGAAGCAAGGTTTGATATAGATAGTGGTGGAGAAAGTAGTTTTGGCTGGGGACTTTGAGAGCTCAATGGCTTCTCGTGTGGTAGAAGAGGATGAGTGTGATAGCCAGATGCAGGTGAGAGACAGTGAGACTGTGTGTGTGCGTGCGTGTGCGATGCTCAGTGTTTCAACCCAGCCCTGTAGCATTTTTGTGCTGTGGTGTTATGTTAACAAGTGATAACTTTGATAGTTAGTCGACCCTCTTCCATATGCCTATACCAGTGGATGTGTCAAAAGTCCACTTAGCTTAGTCTGCAATTCTATGTTTATTCTTGGAAATGGAAAATGTAGCTTTATTCTCAGTACAGCAAATTAACTGATATTCATGTGGCATGTGGACAGCTGTCTAAAAGCAGATGTGTGTTTTCATTTGTTGTGTGTGCATTTTTCTAGTTCCCTGCTTGCAGTGTATATTTGCATGTGTCTGTGTGCACACATTTGTTAGGTGAATGTGTTTGTTGATCAGACGTTGGACAATGTTTGTCTATTTACATTGACAGATTGTATATATATATATATATATGTATGTGTGTGTGTGTGTTGTCAGCCCCTCACACTGACAGGTGTCTGCATGACCACATGTGCATCTCCATTCACACCTGACACCCTTCTACGCCCTCACCCTCTCTACTATCCCGCCTCCTCGCTCTTTTCCCCTCTCTACATTGTGTTTCTCCCAGGTGCTCCAAGCCCAGCTGGACACGTTATTCCAGGGCCAGGATGGCATCAACAGCAGCTGCAATTTCACTGAGCAGGCCCTGAGCCACGGCACCGAGGCCGAGGTCCTGCTCGTCAAGAAGCAGATGAGCGAGCGACTCAGCGAGTTGGCCAGCCGAGAGCTACCCCTACAGCCCGGGGAGAACGACCAGCTGGACTTCCTGGTGGAGACGGAGGGCCTCAAGAAGTCCATCCACAATCTGGGTACTATAGTTACAACAAATGCTGTGGCGTCCGAGACAGTGGCCACGGGCGAGGGCCTGAGGCAGTGCGTAGCGGGCCTGCCCACCTCTGTCACCATCACGACCAAGGACAAGGACGGTGAGCTGTGTAAGATGGGGAAAGCTAACATCACGGCGGAGATTGCCACGCCGGACGGCAGCGTGGGCGACGGCGAGATACTGGACAACAAGAACGGGACGTACGAGTATCTGTACACGGCGCCGAAAGAGGGTAGTTTGACGCTGTCGCTGCGTCTGTACGACCAGCATATTAAGGGGAGTCCCTTTAAGATTAAAGCGACAAAGTCGGCCGATGTGTCGCCCAGTACAGAGAGCGCTAAGAAGAGGTTGAAGTCACCGGGGAGTAGCCACGTCAAGCAGAAGGCCATCAAGAGGCCAGCCAGTATGTACAGCACGGGGAAGAGGAAAGAGAACCCCATCGAAGATGACCTAATTTTCAGGATCGGTAATGGTTGCCTTATCATTGGTGTTTTAACAGATTTAAAGGGAAGGTTCAACTAACACATTTAAAGGGACCATTCACCTAATACATATGTTATAGTGTTGTACGGTATAGGGTATACCGAAACATTTGTACTTTTTTGATACTAGAACATAAAAATCGCTTCGGTACTTGAATTCTGGTTATTTTCAGTATTTCTGTAAAAATGTGTTTCACGGATCAACTCTATCGCTTATATTGTGAGGCGCACACCGTGCCTGCTCCACTTACTCATTGATAGCCTGCACTTGGAGTCTGGACTGCATCATGTTAACTTCTGTGCAGAGTTGGGAGCTAACACACTTGAATAATGCGCAAACGAAATGTTGAAACTGTTAATTACTGTTCGCAAAACAATGTCCATACAGGCTAGATCACTTTACAATGCAAGGAGTCTTGGTAGCATCAAGCTTTGTAGGCTAACTTTCCCTGCTAGTTTACAGCGGAAGCAAACATCAATTTACTACCGTAGTACTTTATTTGTGATTTAATATGGAGACTGTAACGCAAAATGTACTGATTTGAAAGCTGATTGTCACCAAAAACTTTATTCATTCACTTAATTGGTCTCCTGTTGAGTATGCATTCACCTGTATTGTGAACAGGCCTAGGCTATGTTTACATTTGAGTAATTTAGCAGATGCTCTTATCCAGAGCGACTTACAGTAGTAGTGAGTGCATACATTTTCATACTGGTCCTACGTGGGACATCGAACCCACAACCCTGGCGTTGCAAGCGCCATACCAACTGAGCCACACGGGACCAAATTTACCCAGTTTATCAATAGAGATTTACCATTCAAATACATTATTACCGTTGATGTTATGTAGTTTGATTAGTAAAAACAAAGTCCAATTGATTTTATGATTGTATAATTGATTTAACATTTTGATGTAAAAAAAAGAAGAAGAAAAAGTCCAAAGATGCCAAACAATTGAACAGAGCAGTAGCTGACTTTTTCTGTCTGGATCAAGTGCCATTGACTTTGGTGAAAATACATTTTTTTTGCTGTGGTATCATTTTGGTGTCAAGTATTGTGATGGTATCAAGTATTGTGATACTAAACCTGGTATTGGTATCAAAGTCAAAATTCTAGTACCATGACAACACTAATATGGTTATGAATTACTAGTCAAAGTTTTTGTGTGGAAATGGGACAAAGTTACTCAGAGAACTGACCAATGTAAGAATAATACAGTTCACTTTATCAAAAAAAAATCATATGTCAAAATGTTTTCACTTTGGAAACTCTTAATCTACACTCATAGGATGAATAAGCATTACGGGGGAATTTGACACTTGTTTATTTCATGCCTTCCAGGTACAAAGGGAAGAAACAAAGGGGAATTCACCAATCTACAGGGTGTGGCTGCCTCCTCAGTAGGCAAGGTGTTGATAGCAGACAGCAATAACCAGTGTGTTCAGGTAAGGGAACTGGCTGGAGAATGTCATCTCTAGCTCTATTTCATAGATCACTCATTAAACCCCATGTCATTTATGCCACGCAGACCTTGACTGAATCCCAAATGGCACCCTATTTCTTAGTGCACTATTTTTGACCAAGGCCTGTTGAGCTAATGCTCAGGCATTACTGTTAGAGCTAACAGAGGTCTCAAGGCCTCAAGGCAAGGTTACCCGTCGCACAAATGTAAAAACATTTGGCTTCAAGAGAGAACTAGCAGTCATAAAATGGACTGCAATAATAGATTGCGTTTACATAACCACTTTGAGAACTAGTGAAAAGTGTTAACACTCTACAGTAGGATGTCTTATATTCAGATGATACCAGTTGTTCAAGGTAGGATCAACAAGCACTTTATGCTTCTTCTCTTCGCCTGAGGGAGATATCCAAGGGAATTGTGGGATGACTCATCATCGCTATTGAACATAATTAGCTTGGTGAGACCTGCACTTTGTCATCTCCATGGAGACCAACCATCAGTTGTCCGTCCTCCCTTTAATGCATTTGATTTGAAAAGGGCTGAGAATATGTTCCATCAAATGAACATACAAGCACTTGTGTTTTGTGATTTCTTTTTGTTGTTGTTGTAAATTTGCGTTGTTGATCTGTGGATTTACATGGCTTGAATACCAGATGAATAATGGAAATTGACAAAAAAATAGGTTTTAATTGATTTATTTAACACAGCACACATTCATTTTTGAGTGAGCACATAATTTGTTGTTTTATGTAATAAAGATTAGGCATGATAAAACAAGTTTCTACTGTAGTTAGACTCTCATTCAAACCAGTCAAAAGTTTGGACACCTACTCATTCAAGGGTTTTTCTTTATTTTTATTATTTTTGTAGAATAATAGTGAAGACATCAAAACTATGAAATAACACACATGGAATCATGTAGTAACCAAAAGGTGTTTAACAAATCAAAATATATTATATATTTTTACATTCTTCAAAGTAGCCACCATTTTCCTTGATGAAAATTGTGCACACCAGCTTCATGTGGAATGCTTTTCCAACAGTCTTGAAGGAGTTCCCACATATGCTGAGCACTTGTTGACTGCTATTCCTTTACTCTGCGATCCAACTCATCCCAAACCATCTCAATTTGGTTGAGGTCGGGGGATTGTGGAGGCCAGGTCATCTGCTGCAGCACTCCATCACTCTCCTTCTTGGTCAAATAGCCATTTCACAGCCTGGAGGTGTGAAAAACAAATGATACTCCCACTATGCGCAAACCAGATGGGATGGCGTATCGCTGCAGAATGCTGTGGTAGCCATGCTGGTTAAGTGTGTCTTGAATTCTAAATAAATCACAGACAGTGTCACCAGCAAAGCACCATCACACCACCACCTCCATGCTTCAAGGTGGGAACCACACATGTGGAGGTCATCCATTCACCTACTCTGTGTATCACATAGACACGGCGGTTGGAATAAAAAATCTCAAATTTGGACTCATCAGACCAAAGGACAGATTTTCACCGGTCTAATGTCCATTGCTCGTGTTTCTTGGCCAAAGCCTCTTCTTTTTGGTGTCCTTTGGTAGGGGTTTCTTTGCAGCATTTTGACAATGAAGGCCTGATTCATACAGTCTCCTCTGAACCGTTGATGTTGAGATGTGTCTGTTACTTGAACTCTGTGAAGAATTTATTTGGGCTGCAATTTGAGTCTGGTAACTCTAATGAACTTATCTTCTGCTACAGAGGTAACTCTGGGCCTTCCTTTCCTGTGGCGGTCCTCATGAAAGCTAGTTTTATCATAGCGCTTGATTGGTTTTTGTGACTGCCCTTGAAGAAACTTTCAAAGTTCTTGAAATTTTCCGCATTGACTGACCTTCATGTCTTAAAGTAATGACGGACTTTTGTTTCTCTTTGCTTATTTGAGCTGTTCTTGCCATAATATGGACTTGGTCTTTTACCAAATAGGGCTATCTTCTGCACACCTTCTCACTACACAACTGATTGGCGCAAACACATTAAGAAGGAAAGAACAAGGCACACCTGTTAATTGAAAGGCATTCCAGGTGACTCCCTCATGAAGCTGGTTGAGAGAATGCCAAGAGTGTGCAAACCTGTCATTAAGGCAAAGGGTGGTTACTTTGACGAATCTCAAATATATTTTGATTTGTTCAACACTTTTTTGGTTACTACATGATTCAATATGTGTTATTTCATAGTTTTAATGTCTTCACTATTATTCTAATGTAGAAAATATTAAAAATAAAGAAGTAGGTGTGTCCAAACTTTTGACTGGTTCTGTACATAACAGTGGTAGTTAGCATCTAGCTCAGGTCTGTTCAATTCCGGACCTGGAGGGCCAAAACATTTGTTTTTTGTTTCTACCTGGTAGTTAATTGCACTCACCTGCTGTCAAAGGTCTGAATTAGTCCATGAATGGAGGAGAGGGTGAAAAACAGAAGTGTTTTGCCCGTACAGAAACGGAATTGAACAGCCCTGCGTCTAGCTCATCTCTCTGAAGTCGTTCTACCTTGACCTAGTCACACTGGTATCTTTTGACTGTGAGTTCTCACCAGAGCTCTTTGAGGTGTGTCTGAAGAGATTGTCTGAAGAATAATCTTCTGAAATAGACTGGATGAAAACAAGACTCGGTTAGGAGCTCTGACTGCTCAGATGTTTTGTTTTGATTTGCTGTATATCGTGGTGCTTTTGCAAATGTGAAAATATGGCAAACATACTGTAACGGTTTTGACTTGAGGTTATTTTTTTATAGGGGTGCCAGGTAGGTTGTGCCTACCAGAGAAAACATTGGTTTCTCCTTTTGTTGTTTGGGAGGGAATGAGTCCCATCTGGTCCGTCAAGTCTACACCATACAAAGGACTTATGTAAACGTCAGAAGGGAAATCAACTTTTCATAAACCCTTAAAACATTGAAAGAACTTCAAAAACAACTATTCTTTTGCGTGGGTTGTATTAGCAACATCAATGGATTACACACACATAATAATATAACACAATGAGTTCTGGTTCCTCCAGAAATGTCCTGTACCTCGGGCCTAAAAAGAGTCCCGCCCGGTAAGGAGTTCAGTGAACTCAAGTGACTTGTCACGCAATGTTGGTCCGTTCATTCCGTGTAGCGTAAACCCAGTATTAAATCATACAATCAATATAACCATTTTACCACAGAACTTTAAAGCGTATCTGCTCTTACTAATTCCTCAACTACATCTAACTACATAAATCATCACCGTATACATCATATCAAAACAAATGAAATACCGTATACAAAAAAGGTGGTAGTCAGTCGGTCAGTCAGACAATCCAATCCGCCACCAGATCTCCAGCGGAGAAAGGCCACGAAGAATAGAGAGGAGTAGTCCACGGACGCAAAGAGTGGATCCGATCCTGGGTAAACTCTCAGGCTACAAAACACACGTTTAACAGCAACAAAACAACCGGAATAGAGAAGCTTCGGGAACACATCCTCAGTCACGTCTCCATCACAAACGCCACTTTTGCGCAGCTGATGCTGGCTATTTAATTGGGAATTAAAGGGCAAGCACCCTATTGGAAGGAGAAGCACTGAGACGGCTCAAAATAATTCAGGGCCGTCACACACCCCCTCCCCTGGAAAAAGCCGACCATTGCCCTGGAAGGCACATCTTGGTCGGGGTAACCGAGAAAGGTCTCCTCATCACTTTCCTCTACAAAAATTCTCATGACTTTTTGGAGCTCACGCTCCTCAGCTGAGGGGTCACAGGCCTTAAGGTGTGAGACTTCTGGGTCTGGGAATCCGAGAAAAGTCTCCTCACTTTCCTCTTCAAAGATATCCAAGATCTTGCGGCGCTCAATCGCCTCCAATTCCTCAGCCGAGGGGTAACAGGCCTTAAGGCGTGAGACATGGACAACGCGCATATCTTCACCTGTGTCCTCTTTCACCACTCGGTAGTTCAAAGGGCCCATCTGCTCCACAATCCTATATGGTCCTTGCCATTTAGGAGCGAGCTTGGCAGAGAAGAATTGTTCAGCTTTCGAGTAAGGATGAGAGCGAAGCCACACCCGATCACGAAGCTGAAACTGCATGTCTCGTCTGTTCTTATCATAATTTCTCTTCTGCTTGAGTCGAGCCTGGGTCATGTTCTTTGAGACAAGAGCTCTCAAGTCATGGAGATGGACTACCTGGTCATAGCAAGCAGCGTCTGGAGTAATCTGCTGGGGCTGTAGCACCATATCCAAGGGTCCTCGGAGGGGACGACTTAGGTTCAGCTCTGCAGGTGTGACTCCAGTGGACTCTTGCACAGCAGAATTCAGGGCAAATCGAAACTCGTGAAGGTGCTTGTCCCAGTGTTTGTGCTGGGTCCCTACATAGGAAGCAATCATTGTCTTCAAGGTTCGATTTACTCTCTCAGTGAGATTGGTCTGTGGGTGATAGGCCGTGGTCAACTTCTGTCTCAGGTTCCATCTTTGGCAGGTCTCCTCAAAGAGATCAGAGACAAATTGGGAACCTCGATCAGACAGGATGTAATCAGGCACTCCCCAGCGAGTCAGGATCTCTTTCGTAAGGATGTTAGAGACGGTCCTTGCTGTGGCCTGACGCAGGGAAAAGAGTTCCACCCACTTTGAATAATAATCAACAAACACAAGCATGTACACATTCTGATTGGAGCTTCTAGGAAATGGACCCATCAAATCCACTCCTAGCATTTCCCAAGGTCGGGTAACCACCGTTTGCTGCAACTTGCCAGCAGGCTTTCTACCTTCTGGTTTGTACATTTGACAAACCTGACAGTTTCGGATGTGTGACTTCACATCCATGCTCAGATGTGGCCAGTACAGTAACGCTTGCAACCGCTTGTAGGTTTTGAACCTGCCCAAATGACCAGCTAATGGGTCTTCATGGAAATGTTGAAGCAGTTGTAGGCGTAGAGTTTCAGGTATGTACAATTGGTAGAGGGTTCTGTGTGGTAGTTGTACAACACGGTAGACTTTGTCTTCCAGGATGGTCAGCTTTGTGGTAGGATTGACCATCTTTTCTCCATCTTCCAGGATAGTCTGGTACAAAGCCTGTACTTCTGGATCATCCTGTTGGGCTTTCCATATGGTCTCATCAGAGATGGGAAAGTCTGTTTTGGGCGAGTCTCGACTGCTTGACAGGACAGTAGCACATGTAAAATGAGGGCCACCGTTATCACAAGCAGGAGCCCTGGATAAGGCATCTGGAACAGTGTTGTATTTTCCTTTCCTGTATTCTACTGCAAAGGTGAACTCTTGCAACCGTAGAGCCCATCTTATGAGTCTGGTGCTTGGTTTGTTGGTCTTGAACACCCACACAAGGGAGGAATGGTCAGTGACCACAGTGAAGTGTCTTCCCTCCAGGTAGTACCTCCACTTTTCCAAAGCCCAGACAACTGCAAGGCACTCTTGCTCGGTTGTGGAGTAGTTCCGTTCTGCTCCATTCAATGTCCGACTGGCGAACGCTAGCACTTCTTCAGTGCCAAGTCCAGTCTGTTGGACTAGGACAGCACCAAGTCCAACATCACTTGCATCAGTGTAAACAACAAAAGGGGAATCAAAGTTGGGATGACCTAAAATGGGAGGTGTGACGAGGTGTCGTTTCAGGGTTTCAAAGGATGTCTGGCACTCTGCCGTCCATAGGAATTTCACTCCTTTTCGCTTCAACGCGTTGAGGGGTTCTGCCACCTGGGAGAAGTTCGACACAAACCGATGGTACCATCCAGCCATCCCAAGGAACCGTTGAAGGGCCTTGAGTGTGGTTGGCACAGGAAAATCTTGTACCGCCTTGGTCTTTTCAGGATCCACATGAATGCCGTCGAAAGACACAATATGGCCAAGGAACTTCAGGGAAGTTTGGCAGAAGTTGCTCTTCTTCATATTCACGGTCAGACCAGCTTCTCTTAGCTTGTCCAACACTGCTTGAAGATCTTGAAAGTGTTGTTCTCTGTTCTGGGAGTAGATAATTATATCGTCCAGGTAGACGAAACAGATCTTCCCTTTGAGCTCCCCTAACGCAATCTCCATCAGTCTTTGGAAAGTGGCAGGTGCATTCTTTAATCCAAAAGGCATCACCTTAAAGGAAAACAAGCCCTCAGCACAGACAAAAGCAGTCTTGTCCTTGCTTTCCTGGTCCATCTCAACTTGCCAATAACCACTATTGAGGTCAAGGGTAGTGAACACAACAGCGCCAGACAATGACTCCAGGATCTCGTGGATGGTAGGAAAAGGATAGGCATCAGTCTGGGAAACATTGTTGGTCTTCCTATAGTCCACACAAAATCTAAGACCACCAGTCTTTTTTGGGATGAGGACAACAGGAGCAGCCCAAGGAGAGGAGGAACGTTCTATTATATCTTGTGTTAACATATCATTAATGAGTCCCTTTTGGATGATTAGCTTCGCTGGGGACAAACGATATGGCTTTTGCTTGATCGGCATTTCCTGTGTAAGGAATATTTTGTGCTTCAGGAGCCCGGTGCGTCCTAGCCTTGAAGTACATACATCAGCATTATTCTGCAGCTGTTCCAACAGCCTTAACTCCTCTGGATGTTCCAGCTGAGCTCTTCTTACAGCCTGTAAAAGGAGATCGTCAGAAGGATTATCAAGGGTTAGTGGTAACGGAGCAACGGCAGAGAAGACTGCCATATTTGAACCCCAATCATGTAACTTCGTAGCTTCTGATTGGAAGAAATGCTTCTTGCTCGGATTGTATGGAAACCAGTAGCAATTGTGTGCGATATCAATCTGGACACCACTGAAGTACATGAAATCAATTCCCAACACGACAGGAAAAGCAAGGTTCTTGGTTTGTAGGATCACCGAAGGAATCATATAGGAGCGGTTACACAGGCGGAACTCTACCTCACTCCATCCAAGGGGTCGTTTAGCCTCACCATCCGCCAGATAGAGTGGACCTTCTGTCCACGACTTCAAGTTGTATTGCGGACCTTTAACCTCCTTCCACAGTTTCTCATTGAGCAGTGTGTAGGATGGCCCGGTGTCCAGGATGGCTCTTCCTGTCCATGGGCCTATGGACAGGGGTAACACCAGTTGGTGCGGTATGAACTGAAAGGAAGGGGATGTCGATGGGGGGGCGTAGGCAGTGACTCTTGGGATTTCAGCTCTGGTTAAAGCACCCAGAGAAGGATGGTCATTCCTGCGAAGAGAGTTAGGTGTGTTGGCCTGTTGTGATTTGTGGTTTCTGGAAGGGTTTTCTTGATACGGTCTTGGACATGTAGCTGAAGAATGTCCCTTTTGGCTACATCTCCAACAGAACATGAGAGGGGTCATGGCTTGAGACTCTGGCTGTTGTTGATGGTCTGTCTTGGGTAACGGTTTGGGTGTCTGTTTCTTTCTTTGGTCATATTGCTGTTGGCATTCTCTGTCCTTCTCAAACTGCTGTCCCAAGCGAACCAGTCCATCGACAGTGGTGACTCGTTCTCGGAGTTGACTGGCTAGTAGTGGGTTGATGTTCTTCAAAATCAATTTAATGACCTCTTCCTCCTCAATGCCAGGTTTCCACCTTCTGCACAGGGAGTGGTAACCGTATGCAAAGTCACGGATACTCTCTTTCTCTCTTTGTACTCGATTCCTGACTCTGTCTGCCAACTCATCTGTGTAGTCCTCAGACAGAAATGCAGAGGAAAACTTGGCCTCAAAGTCAGCCCAGGAGGTAGTGGTGAGACGTGCCACATCCCACCAGTCTCGAGCTGTCCCATGCAACACATTCCTCAATGTGGCAAGGAGTTCTTCGTCAGCCAGGGGATTGAGGGCAAGAAAGTCACGACATCTTTCTAGGTACATTAGCGGATCAGGACTGTCATCTTTTTTCCCAAAGGTGGGAAATTGCAATTTAATGGGCATCGCCCCCACATGACGTCTACTCAAATCACCATGAACAAACGAGCTAGGAGGGATTGAGGAAGTAGAGGGGAAGGGAGTTATCGGACAATGAAAATGAACACCAGGATGCATGGTGGATTGCATCCTGCAAGGGGTGGCTGTAGCATGGCCTTGTCTTGGCTCTTCAGAGGTGCCAGCTTGGCCCTCAGTGGTCTGAACAGAAGTGGACACCAGAGAAACTCTGTGTAAGGAGTTGTGCCTAATGGAGGCCATGTCCACAGACACGTCATCCAACATTTTAACACAATTAGAGAGCTCTGTTTGCAAGTGGTCTACAGTGTTAACCATGGGAGAAAAAACAGAATTAACGTCCTTGAGGACCTCAGTGTGATGATGTTGCAGGCGCCATTGGAGAGTGGCAGTGAGTTGGTTTCGTTGGTAGTCAAACTGCCTGTCCATGGCACCAGTAATTTCCCGTCTTCCACTCTCACTGAGCTCTGTTAGCGTGTGGGTTAGAGTGCTCAGTGAGTTTCTGAATTCCATGGCACTCCGTTGTTGCTCTTCCCTCAGACATTTGAATTTATCGTGGATAAGAGTTTGGAGATGTTGTTGAGTCCGACGAATATCAAGGATGTCACCTTGAAGTTGTAAAACTACAACCTCTGGAGATAAACCAGACAATGGAGGAAGGTTGGGTGTCAGATGGAGGGCTGGCTCAGTACTTTCACACAGATCCATGTCAATAAGTGAGTAACTGGTTAGACCTCCTGTGGCCTGTGGTCCAGACCGAGCATTCAGATTCCCAGGGCTCTGGCCCAAATCAACTCCATTATCTCCATTCCCATTGACAGGTATGAAATGGATGAGCACATTATCTTGGGGTGAATCCATTGTTTTAATTCCACACAAAAGATTTGCTTTGGTTAGTTCTCAATGTTGTGTTGTCCCATCTGGGGTGCCATTTTTTATGTAACGGTTTTGACTTGAGGTTATTTTTTTATAGGGGTGCCAGGTAGGTTGTGCCTACCAGAGAAAACATTGGTTTCTCCTTTTGTTGTTTGGGAGGGAATGAGTCCCATCTGGTCCGTCAAGTCTACACCATACAAAGGACTTATGTAAACGTCAGAAGGGAAATCAACTTTTCATAAACCCTTAAAACATTGAAAGAACTTCAAAAACAACTATTCTTTTGCGTGGGTTGTATTAGCAACATCAATGGATTACACACACATAATAATATAACACAATGAGTTCTGGTTCCTCCAGAAATGTCCTGTACCTCGGGCCTAAAAAGAGTCCCGCCCGGTAAGGAGTTCAGTGAACTCAAGTGACTTGTCACGCAATGTTGGTCCGTTCATTCCGTGTAGCGTAAACCCAGTATTAAATCATACAATCAATATAACCATTTTACCACAGAACTTTAAAGCGTATCTGCTCTTACTAATTCCTCAACTACATCTAACTACATAAATCATCACCGTATACATCATATCAAAACAAATGAAATACCGTATACAAAAAAGGTGGTAGTCAGTCGGTCAGTCAGACAATCCAATCCGCCACCAGATCTCCAGCGGAGAAAGGCCACGAAGAATAGAGAGGAGTAGTCCACGGACGCAAAGAGTGGATCCGATCCTGGGTAAACTCTCAGGCTACAAAACACACGTTTAACAGCAACAAAACAACCGGAATAGAGAAGCTTCGGGAACACATCCTCAGTCACGTCTCCATCACAAACGCCACTTTTGCGCAGCTGATGCTGGCTATTTAATTGGGAATTAAAGGGCAAGCACCCTATTGGAAGGAGAAGCACTGAGACGGCTCAAAATAATTCAGGGCCGTCACAATACCAACTCTAACAATTCCAGTTCAATAATTGAAAGGTGTCATTTATTTATCATATCAAGCAGGATTTTCAAATGATTTCCTTAAAGGACTGAACAAAAAAGAGCCCTCACTATCCATTGATTTAAGTTTTATATTTCAAAGCATTTTGACAATCAGATTCAGGCCCGTGTTTCTTTTGCAGATCTTCTCTAACGACGGCCTGTTCAAGAGTCGCTTTGGGGTGCGTGGACGGTCTCCAGGGCAACTGCAGCGGCCCACAGGAGTGGCGGTCCACCCCAACGGTGACATCATCATAGCCGACTACGACAACAAGTGGGTTAGCATCTTCTCCAGCGACGGGAAGTTCAAAGTGAGTTCAAAATGTATACAATGCTGTCATTTATCTTGGAATCCACACTAGATATCGCTCTGTTCCACTTTACTGATTGAGTCTGGATCTGGAACCCTCAGTCTGGATTCGGACCTGAATTCGTTGAAATATTTAGTGCTGCTTTCTAACCATCCCAATTGTCGGCCCGAGTGCCTCTCAATTGGAGCAGGTCCAGACTTAATAATTGAAGTGAAAATATATTGAAATGGAGGGCTATTCAGTTTGGATTCCGGTCTATTCCGTCATGTCATCTAATAGCTGCTGTCAGAATTGCTTTATCCTAAGTGATGCTTTGCATGGCTGATGCTTAAAAAAAATAGTTTCCCATGCCACTATGAGACTTTGACGTTAGCCTGAAATGTTAACCTGAAACATGAACCTGTTTGCTATTTCTTTATATAAAATACCCAACTGAAATACTGGGGTATTATCCACTGTCCTTCCTGACTGTTCCTCTATCTCCCCCAGAATAAGATTGGCTCGGGCAAGCTGATGGGCCCCAAAGGCGTGTCGGTGGACAGGAACGGCCACGTCATCATCGTGGACAACAAGGCGTGTTGCGTCTTCATCTTCCAGCCCAACGGCAAGCTGGTCACCAAGTTTGGTAACCGCGGAAACGGCGACCGGCAGTTTGCAGGTACACTCAATGGTAATGGTGTTGCACTCCCCTCTCCACTCCCTGTCTTTTGCTCCCACCACCTGCATGCGGAATGAGGACTCCCCCAGGCAAGTGACCTTTAGGATGTGACCGTGACCTTTTGAGCTATAACATTTTATTTGATCAAGAGGGACTTCCCGCATGCTCTTCCTAATATCTCGAAGCCCATTTATTTTGTCAGTCTCGTGTGTGTGTGTGTGTGTGTGTGTGTGTGTGTGGTTTCCATTCAATTCAATATTTACATTTTCAATTAACCCAACCTTATCTTAAAGGGGCAATCAGCGGTTGCAACATCCATTTTTGGACTTATAAATTAATGATATGTACCCATTGATTCTTATAGAATATAACTTGTGCCTCATCAGCTTACTTCAACTGACATATCCCATCAGAACCCAAAATATAGCTTGTTTTACTACAATGTTTGTAAACAAAGTAAATAAAACAAATACTGTACAGCCTCAAAACATGATTGAAACTATAATTTTGTATTCATGGATATCCTTGCATCCATAGCTCTGTCTTTGAATTTGAGAGCAGTTACATTTCTCCTGCCCCATCCCCCCTCTTTTTACAGAAACAGTGGTGGGGAGTACGCTTTGTAATTGTTTCAACTGCTGATTGCTGCTTTAAAGGTATGGGTTAACCTTACCTAAACGTGACAGAGTCCATCGTGTTTCCATTTTGAAAATAAATGCTTTATTGACGTTGCTTTGTTTTTTTTCTTCTTCTGGAGTAATAGGCCTATATAATCACTTGTAAACTTTAGTCATGTGAATTAAATATAACATTTCTAAATATTGTCCACATGAAATCCAATAATTTAGATTTACCTGAATGGCAGCCATGAAGTACCCAGCAGGAGCAGCAGGCTGGTAGGAGATGATCACTGGGTTAGGGTTGGTCCTCTCCTTGTTTTGGTTCGTGAGGAACTCGACACCTTGTGCTGGGGGCACATATAGTGGCTTGGTGGCCACAAATGACTTTTGCCTTGCTAGCACACATGACCATCCTCCTAAAGCATCTTACCAGTCCATGCCCAAGTGGGGACACTTCAGGCTGAGGAGTAAGTTTCACACAGCCCTATGTGCTACATTCACCCCTTAAACTTACTCAACAGCGACCCCAGCATTGACCTGAGCGCAACTGTAGATTCTAGTCACTAGGCACCACTGTAAAGGATATTACACTTGCTTAGCGAGTACCACTTCCTCCTGATTCGGCTCACACAGAGGCTCGAACCCAGGACCTCTGTCTTGCTAGCACACGTGACAGCTCTCCTGAAGCATCTTACCAGTCTGTGCCATGCGAAAAGCTAGCTATTCCGTGGTGCAAGTGGGGCCACTTTAGGCTGTGGAGTAAGCACTACACTGTGCTACACTAGCAGATTTCTGTATTATTTTGTTATGGCTCTTTCAGAAGTCTCATTGGACGAAGGCATAGCCTTTAGACTGCCCATTCTCGTCACAAACCAGCTTGCTGGAGAGAATGTCTCCGAAGGCTGATGGTCTTGTCCAGGTTCTTAACAAACGTATTTCCCACCCTGCTCTTTCTCAAGGATGGGTCACGCTGAGACCACATGATCCGCATAGGTTTTACATGAATGCTTTCTAAGTTGCTCGTGTCCAGTGCACGCTCAGTATCAGCTGGGCTAAGAAAGTTGACATAAGTGCTTCTCAGTGAACGACGGGTGATTTGGTCCCTTGTAATACAAAACCGCGTCAGTCACCTCAGGATGAAGATCACCAAAGTAAAGGGGAGGCCCTGGGGTTTCTGGGCCCATTGGGAGCCATGTATAACGAAGCATACATTCTTGTGCTGTCCACGCTGGTTTGCTGGCAAATACTGCTACTGCTGATGTAAAGTTGGGGCGAAAAAAAATAGCGAAAAGTTTGTTTTGGCTGTTGATAGTTGCTCAAGATAACAATGACCGGAAAACGAAAGAATCTCAGGTTTTGGAACCCCCGGAACCCCTCGTTTTTATGTCATAACACAAGTCATGTTTGATACTTCAAGTCGATATTCGCGTCATAAGGAATTCCGCTCAACCACGCCCACAAATTGGGGAAAATTATTTTCAATTGACCCCCATTGTAAAAGAGCCAACTTCGTAGATTTCTTTTGTTATACTGAAATAACAAAACATGCCGAAAAGCTGCGATGTTATTCAATGTACCCGAGTTGCGCAGGAGTCTAAGGCACTGCATCGCAGTGCTAGAGGTGTCACTACAGACCTGAGTGTGATCCCAGGCTGTGTCACAGCCGGTTGTGACTGGGAGACCCATGAGGCGGCGCACAATTGGCCCAGCGTTGTCTGGGTTAGGGCATGGTTTGGCCGGCCAGGATGTCCTTGTCCCATCGTGCTCTAGCGACTCCTTGTGGCGGGCTGGGCGCATGCATTCTGACTTCGGTCGCCAGTTGTATGGTGTTTCTGACACATTGGTGTTTTCCGGGTTGAACCAGCAGTGTGTCAATAAGCAATGCGGCTTGGCAGGGTCTCGTTTTAGAGGATGCATGGCCCTTGACCTTCGCCTCTCCTGAGTCCGTATGGGAGTTGCAGCGATGGGACAAGACTGTAACTACCAATTTGGATATCACGAAATTTGGGAGAAAAAGGGGTATAAAAATCCCAACCTTAAGGTTTGCAATGCTCCCACATAGGGAAATGGAGCCTGCGAGAAGAGCCCTGTTCCTTCAGGGTATTCGGCATGGGCAAGTGGGAAATGTGGGGACCTGGTGTCCAAGTAGACTACACGTAGTTGTGTGTGGAAAACATTTAATCACAGGTATGACTTATTTAGTACAGTCCGTTTGAAACTCCACTCTCTACTTGAAGCTGTATAGTCCGTTTGTTGTTGTTCTTGGCTAGCTTAATGTTCTGGTCGGTAGCTAGCTAGCACTCACATGGCTGCTAGCACCATCATGAGGGAAGCCCTACAATATTACACTTTTCTAAGTAGACAGAACGCTTAGGAGCAGGCAGTGTTGAAAAGTCATCTTTAGACATGTACTTTTCTTACATGTAGTTTTGTAATTGACTAAAACAAACAGACAAAAATAAAAAAGCATTTGAAAAAGGTCAAGTTTTTGCTGTGAGCCAATGGGGTAACCTAGGTAACCACAGGTTGTTTTCCCCACAGGCGGCCGTGACATTCTAATACCGAATGGGACTATCAAATATAATCTATCCAATACTTTCTTTATTGCATCATAGTCAGTTAGAATTCATGATTTACATAGTAAATGTAAGTAAGCTAATGAATCAAATGTGAAAACTGTAAAAAACAAACAAACAAAAAATCACAGTAGGCCTGAGCCTACACATAATTAGCAAATGACCTGTCAAAAACAACCATCTGAACAGCAGGACTCTCCAGTAGGGGAGAGTGGGGTAAGTTGAGACATTTTTTAAATTCATCATCACTCCATCAAGGGAAATATAGTTTTCTTTCTAACAAAAACATCTACATATATTTCAGGATGTTATGTATCCCTGGAAATAATCACAATTAATGTAAACATTACAGTTTTGAAAAGAAATAAAGAAAGTGGTCTCTTGGCATAACTTGTTGTATTGTATTGTATTGAATGAAATATGAGACCGACCTCCTTGATTCAGTCTCATGTGGGGCGGCAGGGTAGCCTAGTGGTTAGAGCGTTGGACTAGTATCCGGAATGTTGCAAGTTCAAACCCCCGAGCTGACACGGTACAAATCTGTCGTTCTGCCCCTGAACAGGCAGGTAACCCACTGTTCCTAGGCCGTCAGTGAAAATAAGAATTTGTTCTTAACTGACTTGCCTAGTTAAATAAAGGTTCAAATGAAATTGTGTTTTTTACATTGGATAAAAGCAGAGAAACAGAGCTACAAAATGGTATATCATACACTGCATCTGAGGAACAATGGGGAAGTATTTCTGCTTTAAGTTGATAAACGTGTAACCTCACTTTTGAGAAAATGGCCTTGGAATGTTTTGGTACCAACTGGAGAGCTCTTCTTTGCCCATTCACCATCGTTCACAACCTCTTAAGCTTTAGCATGACCCATCTCTTTATTACTCGCCCTAGCAGAGCTGGTTAGGCTAAGAAAAGCTGCGTTAGACAGGATTACCTACACATACTAAGCAGCTCAAATAGACAGAAGCGTGCTATATGGCGCTCGTAATATAAACATTTTATTCAGATGGCATACAAGTTTGTTATTCAGGCACATGAAAGTTCACAAAAAACGATTCAAATGACTCTCCTGTAAAGTAGTGACCCGCGCCATGTGCCTAGTTTCCTGAAACTGGTCACATATTACAATTACCCTTTTAAAACCATTTCTCTTTATTTCCCAAACACAAAATTCAACACAATTACAATAGCTTCTTTGTCAAAAAATAAATGTAATAAAAAATGGGACCTTACCACTTTTTTCCATATGGTTTCCTAGAAACAAGGGTGGCTCAACTTACCACACTCTTCGCTATAGCTTTCCATTTCAGTTAAATATTTTTATTTGCTTTAAAAATGTGTTAATGATTACATAGTTTATTATGATATTTGGTTACAGTTTAACAGAATAAAATGCATACAGTGTAATCCGTTTCTACATATGTTTTGGCATGTCTTTCATAAACATATCATATCAAATGATACATTGTTTTAAATCAAGACATGTTCGACTTTGTCGGCGGTGTCTTTAGTAGTTTTACTACATTTACATGTAGGCCGTGGTACATGGCAGCTGACGTGTGTACACAGCACATAAAATGTATTAAACAAGGAAACAAAAACAGTGTGTCAGGATAGGAGCTGAAGCAGTTTGTCTTGGTAGTATCAAACAATGGCTTGAGCGGTGGGAGGCCATTTAGCAGCGCACCTCGGCATCCGCAGCCGTCCGTAGCGTAGCCGTTTAACTTTTGTAGCCATTCTTCCATACAAACAAGTAGCACCCACTTGGGTGATGCCCCGGCAGCTCATCACTACTCATCGGTAGTCCAGAGTGGGCTATTACAATCCTCAAGCCTCTGCCATCACCCGCAAGCCATCTCCACTTTCCTCTGTTTCGTTGTTTACGTTGCCATAGGAGCAGGGTTAAATGCATGTACTATCTCTCTGTTTGATCCAGGTCCTCACTTTGCAGCAGTCAACCATAACAATGAGATAATTGTTACGGACTTCCATAATCATTCCGTGAAGGTAAGACCATCTCACCAATTGCAAATGATTTGTTCCCTTGTGGAAAAAAAGTATGTCTATTTTCCCGTAAAAAGGATGTGCACCTTTTTTATGAAAAAGGGATATAATAATAATTGATTTATTCAGCTTCTCTAGCGCTTTTCAATACAAAAAATGATCTTAAAGCACTTGAACAAGCTGTAAAATTGTGTGTATACTTATTACTATGAGATTATTAACAGAGCACCAGTCCAGTATTGAACAACAATTATATTCTAGGAAGACTTATGAGGCTTATAGAGTTATTTTAGCAATAACTCTATAAGACTAACATTTTAACAATACTAATTATTGGCTTATCTGAAGGTATGAATTATTTTGAGAATCAATTGGAGTTCTTTAACAGAATAACAAGACAAACACAATTTCTTTGAACAATCAACATTTAATAACACTAATCTAAATATTTACAAACATAATGAGAATGATCATGAAAAGGTAGGAAATAGATTGGAAGACCTTGAGATCCTGAACATTAAATTATGTTCTCCCCAGTCTGTGATCAAAGTCTTCTTGATGGTTCAGGCCGCATAGAGGAGAACAAAGGAAGAAGATGGTCTGTGTGTGCTTTCCCTGTTGAATTGAGGTACCTCCATCAGGTTGCTCCTTTGGTCCTGAGTTGGTGTCCTTATGCTTGTTGCTCTTCTCTGTTGGCTCCTTTGCCTGAGTTGCAGAGGCTGTGGTCTAATTGTCTTATCCTTCTTTCCTTGAAGACGGTCAGCTTAAGGGTACCGTTCTGGCTACACTAGCTCTAAGTTGTATGTTTTTTCCTGAGCCTGTTTAGTGCGTGGGCACTTCCTTCCCACTGTATTTACTGGATTAGAGGTATTATTCCCGAAATATATACTTCCCCCCCTAAGTTATCAGTTACCGGTTCTGGCCATTAAAGGCAAAGGTCCAGGACTTATGGTCGGCCCGCTGGAGGTTCAGATCTTTTTCAGGAGCAGACCTTTTATAGTCCTGCTAGGTCACATGGTATCACCCCTAGGTGTCGAGCCATTTGTATGACCCATTGTCTTGGAGATAAAGTATTTTGGGGAGAAAACCTAAAGTTGGTTAGGGTCAATTTGACATTGTGTTCAGCGGCCTCCCGGCTGCCACCAGAGAATCTGGGTTCGAGCCCAGGCTCTGTCGCAGCCGCCCGCGAACGGGAGGCCCATGGGGCGGCGCACAATTGGCCCAGCGTCGTCCGGGTTGGGGAGGGTTTGGCCGGCAGGGATATCCTTGTCTCATCACGCACTAGCGACTCCTGTGCCGGGCGCAGTGCACGCTGACCAGGTCGCCAGGTTTACGGTGTTTCCTCCGACACATTGGTGTGGCTGGCTTCCGGGTTGGATGTGCATTGTGTCAAGAAGCAGTGCGGCTTGGTTGGGTTGTGTTTCGGAGGACGCATGGCTCTCGACCTTTGCCTCTCCCGAGTCTGTACGGGAGTTGCAGCGTCGAGACAAGACAAGACTGTAACTACTACCAATTGGATACCACGAAATTGGGGAGAAAAAAGGGGGAAAATACAATTTAAAAAATAAATAAAAAAAACATTGTGTTCAGCATTGTTCAACATGACATTCAAACGACACATCGCTACAAACAAGAATAAAATAAAACCGCTATATGATATAGTAGATCTGGACTATGATTTTCAGACAGTGTTGAACGTTTTGAGTGTTTCAAGCCTCCAACAGATGGAGCGACAGTCAAGATGGAATCGCATGTCTTAAGCAAAGAAATTAGGTCAATGGGGGGAGATGAGCAGGTCCCCCGGAGACTGGCAGGCAGACCGCACAGTTCACTCTGCATTGAAGGCATCTCACTCGCGCCTTGTCCCCCCGCCCTCCGCCTGACTGCGATTTCTCCGTAGCCGTTGACTCTCTGGTCTTGTAGCGTAGAAAGAGATGTTTATTTTTGAGCTCTCCGGTCTCCATTCACTCAGGATATTATGATGACGGGCCGCTCATAACTTCGGAGGAAACCTCCCGAGCGATGACGTCGTCACTGCCAGCTCGCCATGAATTAGTCCTCCTCATTGAGTCATGAGACCGTATAAATAACAATGAAAAATAGGACACTAACGTTAGCTAGCTAGTATGGTAGCATCACTAGCTAGCTATCACGAGACAGCTGATTTGCAATGAATTCATGGGCAGTAAACAAATAGACCTAATCCAGATTTAATATATAAACATTTGGCTATTCAAACCCCCCTCCAAAAAAATATAAGATTCCAACAAAAAACATGTAGAAATGATAACATATTTACAAAATGTCCAGCGGCTCTCTGCCTAAGCGATCTCACAGCAACATGGCATCAATTGAACCAAATGATGATGTATGTACCTGTTTCTTTATATAAAAAGGGATTGTGTACCTTTCTGCAGGTGTTCAACCCTGAGGGGGAGTTTCTTCTGAAGTTTGGTTCCAACGGGGAGGGGAATGGCCAGTTTAACGCCCCTACGGGGGTGGCAGTGGACGTCAACGGGAACATCATCGTGGCAGACTGGGGCAATAGCCGAATACAGGTGAGGCCAAAGACCATGGAAGTGAGACCAAGGTCAGGGAAGTGGGAGACCTTGTTTTGGTGTTAACTAAAATGTCAATGAAAACATTTTTCTTGTCCTCTAGCATGCTCTTTAAAATATAATTTTATTATCATTTTTTTTTTGTTAGATGTATTATATTTTCATCTAGAGTAGTCAGTTAGATTAGTGGTATTTCAAATGTATCTCTCTCTGCACTCTCTCTCTATCTCTCCTCCCCCTCTTTCTCTCTCTCTCCTCCCCCGCTTTCTCTCTCTCTCCTCTCTCTCTCTCTCTCTCCCCCTCTTTCTCTCTCTCCCTCTCTCAGGTGTTTGATGGCAGTGGTTCGTTCCTCTCCTACATCAACACATCGGCAGACCCTCTCTACGGTCCCCAGGGCCTGGCCCTCACCTCCGATGGCCATGTGGTGGTGGCTGACTCTGGGAACCACTGCTTCAAAGTCTACCGTTATCTGCAGTAGCCCTTGCACACTTAGTGTACACACAGACACACACACACACTTATGCGTACACACTCACATTCACATATTCACACACACGAAGACTTGCACACACACACCATCCTCAGTACGGAGTAATGGGTGGATTTGCACTCATCCACTTCACCCACTAATTCAATCCCGCCATCCATCACCGTTCCATACAGAACCTCTCTCTAACAGTTCACCCTGACGTGTGCCTCTGTAGCCTCCTTCGTGAACTCTGACCTTTAAGCTTGTCCTCCACTGACCCCCTGGACTTCATAAGAGAAACCCTGCATTTTCCCAGAAACGTATTTTCTAATGTCAGCCATGGGGAAGAGGAAGAAGGAGAATCGGTCATGTGATGTAGGTGGAAGAGACTATGATTGAGATCTCTATGGATTGGAGGATGGAGATTTATTCGACTAGTTTCTGCCCCTGCCCCTAATGTGATATACAGAAGTAGTAGGGTGAAGTTGTCCCTAGATGCTGATCTTGGCTCAGTTCTGCATTTTCCCCATCAATAGTTAAGGTTAGGATTGGTGGAGTGGAAGCTGATCCTAGATCTGAACTTAGGGGAAACTTCACCCCAGAGCTGATATACAATACATTCCTTTTTGTTTAAAGGGATTGTTGGGATGATGAAAAATGATAACTGGGTATCATGGTTAGGTTGGACCAATTCTTCCTTTTGTTATTTATTGTTGTGACATGACACTTGATGTAAAACTGGAAATTAATGTTTATCATGCAATGAAATTAAAGTACAGAAGTTGTTGCTAATATTAGTTTGACGGTCAACAATGTGTATGGAAGTGAGATTGAAAAGAAGTAAAAATCAAAAATAAAGTGCCTGGACTTTAATCACAGACTAGCTCCAAAAATATGTCTCAATGAATTAGATTGTTTCCCTTTCTTGGCATCCCCCGATTAGTATTTGGCATCAACGATCACCGCAAAGTAATCTCCGGCTAAAGTAGCTTTTAGTAAAAATGTTCTCAGTAAAAATAAGTTATCTACAGGTATCTCTACCCACCTCACCTGTTCAATTTCATACATAGAACCTCAAATATATCAGGGTATTTTTTAAGCATGGTATATATAACAAGTGCATGCAACGCTGTCCGAAAACCTTCCCACAAACATTTGTGAAACATTCCCAAACATCTGCAAAACGTTTGTCAAAGATTGCAGCCATCTACAGGAAGCAATCTAAGTTTGGTATTGATGACATATTTTGTGACATCACCCAATGGTTACATTCTGCTTAGGAGATAGTCATTTCTATTTGTGGGAGTGCTTTTTTCAATCTACACCACCACCACTTTATTTACTTATTTATTAACAATAAGGAATTCACATACTGCTCAATGTATGATATATATTATCTTATTTCCTCTAGTCCGGTGGTTTCACACTTTGCTTATCTTCCTCAATAATAACAGACAAGGTATTGTTGCTCAATGCAAAATATTGTGTGTGTGCGTGTGCGTGCGTGCACGTGCTGTAAAATACAATAAGGGACACTTCACATTAAACTCTTTATGATACTACTTATGATGGCTCAAAGCATTCTTGGATGTTAAGTTCACTTTCAATGAGTCCTGAAAATGAACAATGTAGTTATACATCTGTGTTATTCTTGCTACTCTGCACTGTAGGTCATTGTAGAACTGTTAGAAACGGTAACAACAATATTGAAACTGATATTACAAACCTGTCATCTCTTACCTCCCATCCTCAATTTTTGTGCCCTTTTTGTCTGCTGTCACAAAAACTATTGCTACTACTCATGTGTAGTATTCTGATACTGTAGCTGACACTGTCTAATAGTTGATCTAAAAAAATAAATAAAATGGCTAAACAGTAGATTTAATCTGTGTGAATAGACTGCACTCTGTTTCAAAAGGTAATTAGCCTACATCATAATAGGTTCAGCCTTCAAATATGCTCTTTTTTTTTATGCGTCCATTTTGATTAATTTAGATTCGAAAGCACTTGACTCACATCAATTCATTACTTTCATGTACATAGTTTCAGGCACCCATTTTGTATTTGTCCTCAAGTTATTTGTTGTCCTCGTCCATGTTGATACCCTGATGCCAAATGGAAGAAGTGCCCATATCCTGTAAGTTTAGCTCTCAGTAATGCAGCAAGTGTGATATGCAACTTAAACATTTTTGTACAGAAAGTAAGTTTTAGTGGCATTGCAATGACTGTGTTGTTCCATTCCACCCACTGAATGTGTATGTAAAACTTTTTGAAGATTGATTCCAAGTGTTATGAATGTCATGCACATGGTTAATGTCAGACACACTGACTTTTTTTCCACCTCATTACATTCCAACTTTACACAACACCCTGTTAAAAACTGAAGTGTTATTCCCTTTCACTGTATCAGAACATTCATATTTAAAGTCAGATTTCCCAAAGCCCTAATATGCTTGCAGTATGTGAAAACATTTTCTCAAGTTTGACCATTCCATAATTTGATGTTTATTTCCTCTTTGTGTACAGCACAGAAATAAAGTATTGCATTCCTGAAAAAAAGTGTTTTGTGAATCCACTTCAATGAATAAGAAAGAAATAGCATGTAGATGAGAAGCTTCAATTAAACACTTATGTTGTCAAAAAGGCATCAATTCCAAAGCTATTTCTGTAGACCTTTCTTGCAGCCTCTGGTAAAATCTTCTCACTGGGGAATTGTCCATTAGGAAGAATCCTAACCTTTGTTATATTCCATTTTCCCACCCCTTGGTACAAAGACACTTTGCTATTTGAGGATGTGCCACCCTCTTTGGTACTGTCATCACCAATGATTTATGTATATTATGACTGACAGGGGGTGCTGTTTTGACACCACTGTTCCTCTATCTTGCCACTCCCAGACAATTGTAAAACATTTTGGAAAGTATAGAAAGTAATTGATTGTCTAAACATTTTTTTATTGCAGACATAATGCATACTTTTAAATGATATGAGCGCTCAACATAAAAATAAAATAAAACATTTTCTTTCAAGTTTAATTCTTAGAAAATACTCATGTTATTGTTCACACTACAACAACAAAATACTTCAACACATCAGAGGAAGAAGTGAAGCGAGAGGTTTTCCTTTCGCCAAAATCGGTCAAATAAATCAAATGCGTTTCCATGGGCTCATTCATTTTTGACCTAAGCTTGTCGCCTGCCTTTCAACCATTGAGATGGCACATTGTTAGGTGCGGAGACATGAGCATCATCATTATATACAAATATTTGAAACATGTTGTCCTTGAAAGATTGAATTGAGGACTGCTTCTTCTGAGGAGTGCCAATATGGCCAATACATCCATCAGCAATCCAGGGTTTATATACATCATTGGTGAAGTGCAGGGTGACCCAAACTTGGTCCTGGTGCGCGTTTTGATTTTTGCTCTTGCACAACACTAGTTGATTCAAATAATCAAAGCTTGATGATGAGTTGGTTATTTGAACCAGCTGTGTAGTGCAACGGCAAAAAAAACAACTAAATTTTCACGGGGGGCAGGACAGAGAATGGGAAACACTGGGTAGTAAAAGCAGTTTACGCACCTTTTTTTTGCCTAACAGTTCACCCACCTCTTGCAGAAAAAAATGCATTGAAAGTATAGGGAACGTTACATTTACCACCTCGATCTGCAATCAGAGTTTTACTCGGCACATTCTTTTCCCATCACTACATCTCTGATCATAACCATAGTAAACTGTACTGTGTAGGACTGTAGCTCTCCTAAACAGCCAACAGGCGGCGCCAGGGTATGAGACGAGTGTAATACCCCGCCCTCCCTTCCCTTGTCGACCACCTTTGAACTACCGCGGGAAACTTATTGCTTGCACTGAAGGATAAGCGCGGTCCGTGTAGGTTATTTACATTGCATAATGGTAAGTTAGTTATACCCTTTTTACAGTCAACACCCTTGCTCCATTTGAATGGCACACGGGCTAACTGGCTCAGCTAGATAGCCAGTTGAAGAAGCTTTGGCTGAACTCTACAGTAGCTAGCGAAGTATATACTATAGCTAGTTTAGCACACTCAGCTAAAACGAACTAGCATGTATGCTAGCTTGGCATGTCTCTGCTAAAAAAAAACCTGTTGCGTCCATATGCTAGCTAGGACTATGTTATGTTATATGTGGTTGGCGTTTATTTATGTTCACATGCTCCTCCGAGCTTGCCACGGCCCCTCAGCGAAAGTCTGCGAAGCTTAATTTACACTAATATGTCAAGAGGCACATTGTTTATGTGTCTTTTAAAAGGGGGGGGTGCAATGTCAACCCCACCTCTGTTTTTGTAAATCGCTGAGGGATGGAGAGATTTAGGCTAAAAAGCCAAATGTATGTTTGATCCGAAAATGTGGTCGGGAATCTTCGTGTAGATGGTATGAAAAGCTCTGTACACGGGTAGGTTTGGGGGGAGGTCGAGTATAAACACGAACTTACTTCCTTGACAACTTCCTTCACAATAGCGCTGCTCTTCTAATCGCAAGAAGTATGAAGCCCAAAAGTCTGCTGAGGCAGCATCTCAGTAAATGCTGTATAGCCAAGTCGGATGCAATGACTGACCATCCTTGAGATAAAAATGATAGTTTTAACCATGTTTTGAGGCTATACAGTTTTACAATTTATATTGGGTTCTGATGGGCTATGACAGTTGAACTGAGCTGCTCATGAGGAATTTATATGTTCAATTCTTCAAGAATCAGTGAATGACTTTCAAGAATCAATTTTGAAAGTCCAAATATGTATATACCATTTACAGATTGCCACTTTATGACTGACTTATTCTATTTATTCTCTATTTTTGTCTTGCAGTCCAAAAAAAAAGGTCTCAGTCATGAGGAGAAGAGGACACGCATGATGGAGATTTTCTTCGAGACAGTGAGTTAAAGGAATAGTTCACCAAAACAACATTAGTGTCCTTGCTAATCGATCCCATAACGTGAATGGGATTTGTGCCACAAATTCTTAAATGGGTGGGCGGCAGGGTAGCCTAGTGGTTAGAGCGTTGGACTAGTAACCGGAAGGTTGCGAGTTCAAACCCCCGAGCTGACAAGGTACAAATCTGTCGTTCTGCCCCTGAACAGGCAGTTAACCCACTGTTCCCAGGCCGCCATTGAAAATAAGAATTTGTTCTTAACTGACTTGCCTGGTTAAATAAAGGTAAAATAAAAAAAAAATAAAAAAAATAAAAAATGTTAGCATGTGGAAACGGTGCCAGGGAAACTAAAACCAAAGCAGGAATTGCTGTCATACCTTATCTTCTCCATAGACTTCACTACAGCAGGGTTTCCCAAACTCGGTGCACGTTTTGTTTTTTGTCCGAGCTCTTCACAGGTAACTCAAATAATCAACCATTCAGTCTTTGATAATTTGAATCAGTTGTTTGTGTTACAGCAACAACAACAAAAACGTGCACCCCTTGGGGTTTCCGAGGACCGAGTTTGGGAAACTGGTCTACAGGGTAAGGAAACCAATGTCATTTTTGGTGAACTATCCCTTTAGTAATTTGACACTTATGTCTATTTCATAACACACATGCCGTTTCACTTCAAGCTGTGTATGGAGGTCCAAGAGTATCCATGGAGAGTAGTGTGATTGTGGGCGTTTTGAGTCAGTTGGTGAAACCGGGGGCTGGTTTCGCACTGCAGTTAGAAAGCTGCTGCGGATGCCAGGGTTGGCTATGACACCTGAGCTAAAGTAAACAGACCAAACACAGCACCTTGAGCGTGCCTCCTTCTCTCAAACACACACACACAGGCTCTCCCTCTAGTGTGAAACACCCTTGGACA
The DNA here is from genome assembly GCF_045791955.1 of Oncorhynchus clarkii lewisi. Taxonomy (NCBI): domain Eukaryota; kingdom Metazoa; phylum Chordata; class Actinopteri; order Salmoniformes; family Salmonidae; genus Oncorhynchus; species Oncorhynchus clarkii. Next base: position 54,088,490 of record NC_092156.1, read on the forward strand.
TGTTGGGGCAGGGAACTTGGTTTCTAAGCTGGGGTTAACCAGTAGAAGAGGTTTTCAGGACGGTACATGCTGTATTGCTGATTCAGAGTAAAGTTAGTTTGAACATGAAATTCTGCCCATGGGAAATATCGGTTCTACGTAGGCTTTTGAAACTGAGCCAAACCCAAAATACACCCCAAATTGCACCCTTTTCCCTATTTATTACCTTTGACCAGAACCCTATAGACCCTGGTCAAAAGTAGCGCACTACATAGAGGGAATAGGGTGGCATGTGCGACGCCGACGCACACTGGGGTTGAATAGCGGGAACCGGGTTACCAAGATGTCCCAACCAACTCCATTTTCACCGGTGAACAATAACGGCAAGAAACTGGAAGTCTGCAGTTTGACAAGTCTGCAGGGATTTCCTCTTTGTCGCACTCTTACTGGTCACTTAAAGGTTTAAAACCATAGAAATAGAATTCATTTCTAGGTGTAAAGCATACTTCATATCATGTTTGATCATCTTATAGGCCTAAACCGGTTTTGGTATCCTATAACGTTTTCCTCTTTGATTTGAAGCAACACCAATAAATGGATGAATGCATGCATATGGCCTGTAGGTGTTTTATCTTATGGCCTAGTTGAAAAGGTACCCTCTCTAACTTGCTCATACATAAATATATATAGTAGTATGGAGTTGTTTTTTTTTTGTCTTTCTCACCAGAAAGAGGTGTTTCAGCTGAAGGACATCGAGAAAATCGCCCCCAAGACTAAAGGAATAAGTGAGTAATGATTCATTGAGACGAACCAGATGGATCGTTTTACAAGTGAAACCCGGGACTCGTGATTTATTTTCTATATAAATAAAACATGAAATTAAAACATTTCCCTGCGATGCCAAGGTGCCTTTTCTACTCAGTGACGGCATAAGGATCCCAAATCTTTAAGACCGGCGTACTAAAATTCCCAGAAGTCGTTTTTTTCCCCCTCTTGAATTTAATAGGGTTAATGTTTTTGGGCCGAGCATTCTGCGGATGCTTGAAGTAGTTCCGCGTCATTTTCTTCCCATGAATGTGCGGTCTGTGTCAACACAGAAAGGTGCCCTCATGCACCCATAACAACATAATGGTAAAATGGTCCCGACATCATTGTCTTGGCAACCGAGTCTAGCCCTAACCACTATGATTCATCCCATATTTAGGCTGTAGTATGGAGTGGGACGACATTACTGCCAAAAGGCACTAACTTCTCATAGCAATGATACAGATGAAACGGCCAAGTTTGGGTATGGGCTGAACTGCATTTGCTTGAACACACAATGAACCCTTTACATGTTGCGTGAGTGTGTCTGTGTATATAGAGAGAGAGAGAACTTCAATGAAAAGTACATGTTTTAAGTGCTGGTCCCATAGAGAAACAAAGCCGTGCTGTTTTGGTACGCACCCAAAAGGGACGTTATTTTCCTTTTTTTCTTTCTTTTTTTTTTTTACAGTGGACGTTACATTAATTTGGGGGAACTTGATCGGGCTGCTCACGACTGATTGGAATCACATGTTTTTAAAGGCCCTGCTCTGGCATCAGGATGTAGTTACGGGGGCAGGGTGGGAGGAGGGGGACTGTGTGATATACACAGCAGTTTATCACACACAGCAGAGAGGGAAGGAGGGAGAGAATGAGAAAGGGAGCTAGTGGGAGAGAGTGAGATCAGGGGCCCTCTTTGAATACGTTGAAAATGCATCCATCCTTTTCCTTGATGTAGCCTAATCACTCATTTCAATTCATTGGATTAACGAAACCAAGGATTCAACTACATTGCCTTCCACCAATTCAGCTATGTTATATCAGTGATTATTTGAAGGAATTATATATTTTCAAAAGGCCCCAGGAGAGAGAGAGCGAGCAATGGGGGAGAGAGAGAGAGAGAGAGAGAGAGAGAGAGAGGCAAACGAGCGAGACAGAGACGAGAAACTAGCAAGTCCAGATGTGCCAGACTCGAGAAATTTAAGCATGTTTGATAAATGAGGCCCCTGAAATCCTCGTTCCAGAGTTTGCTTGAACAGGGCCCATTAGTTTGATTCTCCCTGCTGCACAACATCCTCCCAGTACTTAAAGTAGAAATTCAGTGCTTTACATATACACAGTATACTAAGTATAGCTAAAGTTTGTAGTGGCTGTTTAGAGAAAACGGAACAATGGATTACAGTTTCTCCTGGCCGTAAGACTACTTTCAGGATGTGGAGCCATCTAACTTTAAGTTGTAAAATACTGAACTTTCCCTTTAACACAACTAGCTCCAAATCACACCAGATCAACTTTATTAGTGCTACGGCAGAGGAACAGAACAGTCCATGATGTTGGACTATCGCATTTCACCAGCCGCCCTCGTTCCAGATGTAAGAACGTTCTATTACGCTCGGAGGTAAAGTTTCCTCTGGGTACAGATCTAGGACCAGCGTCCCCTCCCCCAAAATATCCTTAACCATTGTGGGGAAAATGCTAAACTGACACAAAATCAACTTCTAGGGGCAACTTCGTAAGCCCTCTATTACTCTCGGCTGATTTGGGATCAGTTAAGAGAGGGAGGGAATACACAAGAGTCCCGGACCTTATTGTTGTAATGAATGTAAAGCGATTATGTGGTAGATGAGTGGGCTAGGTTTGCATCCCAAATGGCACCCTATTCCTTATTTAGTGTACTACTTTTGACCAGGGGTCATTAGCACTTTGGTTTAAAGTAGTGCACTATATAGGGAATAGGATGCCATTTGGGATGTAGCTTTATTCTGGTCTCGGGACATCTGGACCACAGAGTTGGAAGATCGACGCTATATGAGGCTGGTTAGTATAATGGGCTTTACTCAGTAATATGAAGATTTGAAACAAATCCAGTTGTTTTCTTATGGAGTGTGAATTGATCATTAGGGAACTAGGGCACTAACACATTCCTGGGCTCTACGTGAATTCACCTTTCCGTGATTCCTCACATCCTTTTCAGTCGTATTGGAGGAGATGGTCCAAGGTCCCTCCACTCTGACCTTTTTTCTCCAATGGGTTTTGAGAAGGTGAGGACAGAGGATGCGACAAACCCAGGAAAGATTAACTGAGAAAGAGCCCTTGCCTCTCTCCTCCTGTCTGCAGCACCCATGTCAGTGAAGGAGGTTCTCCAGAGTCTGGTGGATGACAACATGGTGGACTGTGAGAGAGTGGGCACCTCCAACTACTACTGGGCCTTCCCCAGCAAGGCCCTGCACGCCCGCAAGCGCAGGTTGGAGGAGCTGGACAAGCAGGTGATTATAACAGGGGTGTATTGTGGTCTAGCGGTCTAAGCCACTGCCTCTAGAGCATACCGCTGCAGCACGGGTTAGAATCCGACTCACTGCTACAGCAACTTTCTTTCCTCTATTTATCCTATCCAATAAACGCTATGAGAGTGGGACTGCCCCCTCAATAGTGTGATCTGTCTTCTTTGTTTCTGGAATTTTGTAACCCTACTGACACCGCGGGGGGGGGTGTATATTGGTTTTCAACAGGGCAAAGTACACGGTCACTCCCCCATCTGACCTCTAACCTTAACCTAATGCTGCAGGTCTACTGGCCTCTCCTCCCCTCCAGTTTTAACAGCTTGCTAGACTCTTTATGGAGTTCACGCTGTGACTCACATGGTTCTTATTACAGAACATCTTAGGCCTATAGACCTCACGTACCAGGATTGTGTCCCAAATGGTACCCTATTCTCTACTTGGTGCACTTCTTCTGACCAGGACCTTATTGGATATACTTAACTAAATAACCCTATGTGTCCTGGTCAAAAGTACTGTACTACATAGAGAATAGGGTGCCATTTGGGATGTAGCCCTTGTCTGCATAGTCTCAAGCCCACAGACAGACCGGTGCATTTTCTATCCCAAATGCGTTCTCTGTTCTCAGAGCTGTGGTTAACTGTACTCTGGTTTCTGTAGCTAGCACACCAAGCAGGCACACTTGTTTGCAGTAAAGCATTTGCTTTTATTGTAAGTGGGAGGAATTACTACTACACTCAAACAGGCGATAAGACTTACTGATCACATGTTGTGTGATCAAAATTTCAATTTGTTCATCAAATTGCACTTTACAAATCTTCAAAATAATAAAATATTGACTGTGAAGACTAAATTAAAATGTTTCTAGAGTTGAGTTTGAGGGGAACGGTTAAGACCGCTGTCTTCAGAGCACATACACATCCTACCATGTCGGCGTGTGTTCGAAATCCAGCCCACACCCTTCTGGCACAATCTTCTCTCCCATCTTTCCTGTCTTTCTCTCGCTATCTCTATCCCCAACAAAATAACGAATAAGTAAGGAGTACATTTTCAACGCAGTATCTCATTTGGTCATGATCACAAGAGGCTCTAGGTTCAGAACCAAAGTAGCCTACATCTAAGTCCTAATAGTCTCATTGCAGAGTTGTGGGGGGTGGCGGACTCGCTATCAGTAGCGGCGATGAAGGTGGTGTGGCTTGTCACAGGCGCCAGTGTCACTTGGTGGTCCTCTCGATAGCATTTCCTCCTCGTGATGACCCAGATCCCCAGCTCCACGCCACAGACCAGACGTGGTGAAGGTGTGTACTCTGCGGCGAATAAACCACTTCTGGTCGCCAGTGGTGCCACTGATGCGGCCGCCGCCGAGTTGGAAATTAAACACAGTGGCGTGAATATGTGATGCTTTATCAGTGACTTATTTATATGAGAACCTTCCCGTGTCTTATTCCATAAACAGAGTACAAGGAAGGGGAGGGACTGTTTGTTTTGTAGTCTATACAGTTTTAGTAAAATTGTATTTTAATACAATAACTATTGTTTTATCACCGTCTGAACTTTTGAATACAAACCGTTTTAATGCGAGTTATGATGTATAAAGAGATGTCAATTAACGTGCCCCAAATGACACCCTGTTTCCTGTGTAGGGACACAGCCCATGCCAATGTGTAAGAATACTAGCCAGTGCAAATATTATAGCTGCCAGGTTTTCATACCCGTGTTTACGGTATTACCAGAAGTGCGCACAAGGGGCACTATTTATTTTGACACACAAAACAATATAGGTAACATGTATTTTGATCCAGGAGGAGATTGAATGTCACTGCTGTAACCAAGAAGCTTGATCTTGACATTTCGCTACTTAGCTAGAAAACCAAATGCATAGCTGGAGCCCTGAGCTGGATATAATTTATTTGACACATCTTAGCTGTCTTATAGTTCTATGTATAAGTAGCACGCACCCCTGCAGGTATTGAAAATAATACCGTTGGTATTTCGAAGTACTCGGATATTCATTATAAATGGTATATCGCCCTAGCCTATGTACAATTTAAGAATTAGATAACGTATGATATTTAGTTATGTGCATTATTTTTTTTATATATTAATGTGCGTGATGAGTAGCTAGCTACATGTGTCAAGTTGAAGCCCACAAAACACAACATTGATGTGAAAATTAAATATGGTGTTAAATATTGTGTTCATTCAAGATCTCCTTTCTCGCCATAGCATACCGAGGCGAAACAAAGGAAGATGTCTCTGCAGCAGGCTGTCGACAAAGCAAAAGTAGGACGTGAAGATACAGTAAGTACATTTATGCGCACATGCCAACCTTAAAGGGAAAGAAGGCTGTTTATTATCCTTCATTTTATCACTGAAACTGAGTGTCTTACATTAAGACGTATGAATTTGTTAATGATGAGTGATTTGTTTTCATATTGTAAGTTAAAGGACTATAATCCACACCAGTGAGAGGGGTAGGTGTGTGTGTTGCATATACAGTGCATTTGGAAAATTATTCAGACCCCTTGACTTTTTCCACATTTACGTTACAGCCTTATTCTATAATGGATTAAATAGTTTTTTTTTCCCCTTCATCAATCTACACACACAAACCCATAATGACAAAGCAAAAATAGGTTTTTAGAAATGTTTGTTAATAAATTAAGAATAAAAAAATGGATGTGGAGCGTTGCTGCACAGCTATTTTCAGGTCTCTCCAGAGATGTTCAAGTCTGTGTTGTGGCTGGGCCGCTCAAGGACATTCAGAGACTTGTCCCGAAGCCACTCCTGCGTTGTCTTGGCTGTGTGCTTAGGGTCGTTGTCCTGTTGGAAGGTGAACCTTCGCCCCAGTCTGAGGTCCTGAGCGCTCTGGAGCAGGATCTCAAGGATCTCTCTGTACTTTGCTCCGTTCATCTTTCCCTTGATCCTGACTAGTCTCCCAGTCCCTGCCTCTGGAAAAACAGTGATGCTGCCACTACCATTCCTCCAGACGTGACGCTTGGCATTCAGTTCAAATAATTAAATCTTGTTTTCTTCAGACCAGAGAATCTTGTTTCTCATGGTCTGAGAGTCCTTTAGGTGCTATTTGGCAAACTCCAAGCGGGCTGCCATGTGGTTTTTACTGGTGGGGTGCTGCAGAGATGGTTGTCCTTCTGGAAGGTTCTCCGATCTCCACAGAGGAACTCTGGAGCTCTGTCAGTGACCATGGGGTTCTTGGTCACCTCCCTAACCGAGGCCCTTCTCCCCCAATTGCTCAGTTTGTCCGGATGGCCAGCTCTAGGAAGAGTCTTGGTGGTTCCAAACTTCTTCCATTTTAAGAATGATGGAGGCCACTGTGTTCTTGGGGACCTTCAATGCTGCAGAAATGTTTTGTTACCCTTCCCCAGATCTGTGCCTCGACACAATGCTGTCTTGGAACTCTACGGACAATTCCTTCACCCTCATGTCTTGGTTTTTGCTCTGACATGCACAGTCAACTTTGTGACCTTTATATAGACAGGTGTGTGCCTTTCCAAATCATGTCCAAACAATTACATTTACCACAGGTGGACTCCAATCAAGTTGGAGAAACATCTCAAGGATAATCAATGGAAACAGGCTGTACCTGAGCTCAATTTCGAGCCTCAGAGCAAAGGATCTGAATACTTATGTATTGTTAATAAAGTGTTTCCCTTTCATATTTATTTCTATAAACCTGTTTTTACATTGTCATTATGAGGTATTGTGTGTAGATTGCTGAGGATTTTTATTGAATCCATTTTAGAATAAGGCTGTAATGTAACAAAATGTGGAAAAAGTCAACGGGTCTGAGTACTTTCCTTAGTGTTAGCAATTGAGGGGGTCAATAGTTACATTTTGAGATATTGTTTTTGACAATGTATTGTTTTGACAATATTGCAATATTGTACCTGCACCAAAACACCTTCCTTCATAGCTGGTTCTCCATCTTTTTAAATGGGGAGCCAATTTTGTTTCCAACACTTCTATTTCCCTGACTGATCAAAATGGCGAGCAATATGTTTGGAACATCGAATTGCAATGAAATCACAGTATTGAATCGCAATACATATAGAATCGTGAGAATTGCAATACATATCATATTGCACCTAAGTGTGGTGATAATATCGTATCGTGAGATACCTGGCAATTCCCTGCCCGAATATGTGTTTGCAGACTTGGTGTGTGCATACTTGTGCATATGTTTGTGTGTACGTAATGTGTGTGTGTCTTTGGATTTTCACGTGTGTGTGTCCACCTATAAAGGAGGAGCGGGCCTCTCTTCTAAAGGAGCTGCAGGCTCTGAGGGAGAAGAGGAGTCATCTGAAGTCAAAGCTGGAGAAGTACAGGGAGTGTGACCCAGAAGTGATCGAGGAGATGAGTGAGTACCCTGTAACCAGCCTCTCAAAAAAAGGAGGCTGCGTCCCAATAATCAGACCGTTTTTTCTTGAAGTGTGCTCTCGAAGTGCTCACTCAGGCTCCCAAGCGGCACAGCGGTCTAAGACACTGCATCTCAGTGCTAGAGGTGTCAGTATAGACCCTGGTTCGATTCCAGGCTATATCACAACCGGCCGTGATGGGAGTCCCATAGGGCGGCGCACAATTGGCCCAGCGTAGTTGGGGTTTGGCCAGAGTAGGCTGTCATTGTGAATAAGAATGAGTTTTTAACTGCATAGTTAAATAAAAATGTCCCTCCAAATGTCAGGCGTTAACTTTTATCTGTACTCCTTTGGTTCTTGAGAAAGAGGCTATTTAGTATTTTATAGGTCATATCAACAATAACTTCTGCTTTAACCACAAGCTCATTTTACCTGTATTTTGAACCTTGCCCCAATTTTGTATATCTTCAATCTTTCGCCATTGTTGAAATCTCCCCATACAAATTAAGTTTGGATCGAATCAATAAAAGGAGGGAATCCAATGAAACATCAGGTGCCTCATCTGGACAGATGGCCCGATCCACAGCTGTCCATCAGGCCTTCCTATTAAAAGCCCAGAGGCTGAGGAGAGGCCTGGACAGCGTCCAAGAGGGAGAAAGCAATCAAGCAGCCCCATGCCAGTAGCCTACGAGTCCATGCTTAAGTCTCAAATCTGGATCTGCTCCAGTGCGTAGAAATAGAATTGATAGATCGAACATGGCTCCAGTCCAGCACAAGGAAATAGGACACTCCTCATGATGGAGTGGAGATGCTCTCAGATTTGTGCACCACACAGTCGGTCTACCACTACGGAACATGGCTTTGAATCGGAATGCCCGTTCTATCCCTTTCCAAATCTATGCTTCCCCTCCTTGACTTCTCTGGTTTCAAGTCTTGCTCAGTTTAACCCATCTCTTAAAGTAGAAACTCCGACTAAGCCCATGGCTGTTATTGCGTACACAACATGGCTGACCTCTTGGGCCTGCACAAAACTTAACCGGTCGGGATTAACAGCTTTTAACGGTCTGCCCGTGTCCTGAGTTTATAGACTGTTTATTTTTACACACCTCTCAACTGGTATAGGCATGACAAGCGATTGACTATTTGAAGTCTAAAAAGGAATCGTTGTGGCTTTAGTGTGTGTGTGTGTTCAGTGTGTGTGTATATTTGCACTCATGTGACACTCTAAATGTGTGATTGATTTATCTTGTCGTCCTCTCTCCTGTCCCTCGATGCTACGAGGCCTCGCTATTGAGTTGTCAAGCACATGAAGAGTGCTGTCATTTTAATAGCCCCGACACTGCACTCCACGCCTTCGCTAGTGTCACTGAAGAAGCCGTTACTGTCCAGAGTGACTTAACACACAGACTCTGAACAGAATCTTGGGGAAACAGCTGGCCCCATGTCCATTACAGAGTCCCCTTGGAAAAACAGCGGGTTTCTCAATGATGTACTCACAAGGCTAAACCGCTACAACAGCTGTGTGGTTACCGCGACAGGGAAGTCTTTTAGTCTGTTCTTTTATGGGTTGAACGGGTCCTCTCCATTTTTGCCTGTGAAATTGCTCTGCACATCAAAATAATAGGCGCAGGCGTACCAATGAAGGCCCTAGCAGGTGTGTGTTTTCAAGTTTGTATTAGTCGTATGTACGGGATACACACAGTATACACCGCCCAACGAAATGCTTACTTGTCGGTTACTTCTCCACAATGCATCAATAACAAAGGATGCGAATACGAACAAGGTGAATGGCTCCGTAGAATAGAATAAACATTTTAGCATGAGTGCCTTCAGAAAGTATTCACACCCCTTAACGATCTGGCCTTAATGACCATGCACTCTTATCTCTACCCAGCACAGCCAGAAGAGGACCCCCCCCACTCAGAGCCTGGTTTCTCTCTAGGTTTCTTCCTAGGTTCCCACCTTTCAAGGGAGTTTTCCTAGCCACCATGTTTCTACATCTGCATTGCTTGCTGTTTGGGGTTTTAGACTGAGTTTCTGTGCAGCACTTTGACATCTGCTGATGTTAATTAAAAGGGCTTTATATATACATTTGATTGATTGACCCCTTGACTTTTTCCACATTTTGTTACAAAGTGGGATTCAAATGGATTTTGTTGTCATTTTGTCAACGATCTACACAAGACTCAAAGTAAAAGAAAAATTGTAACATTTTGTAAAAATAAATAAGAAAAATAAAACGCATATAATATATATTTATTAGATAAGTATTTAACCCCCAGAGTCAATACATGTTAGAATCACCTTTTGGCAGCGATTACAGCTATGAGTATTTATTTTGTGCACGATATGCCCATTAATTTATTAAAACAATTATTCATCCATTTTCAGGTTTTGCCATAGATTTTCAAGCAGATTTAAGTGAAAACTAACTCGGCCACTCGGGAACAGTAACTGTCTTCTTGGTAAACAACTCCAGTGATTTAGCCTTGTGTTTTAGGTTATTGTCCTGCTGAAAGGTGAATTCATTTTCCAATGTCTGGTGGAAAGCAGACTGAACCAGATTTTGCCTGTGCTTAATTCCATTTAGTTTATTTCTTTTATCCTGAAAAACTCCCCAGTCTTTAACGATTACAAGCATACCTGTAACAAGATGTAGCCACCACTATTCTTGAAATGTGTTCTATTGGATTTGCCCCAAACATAACACTTTGTACTCAGGACGCAAAGTTAATTGCTTTGCCATATTTTTTTGCAGTATTACAAACAGGATGCATGTTTTGGAATATTTTTATTCTGTAAACTCTTCCTCCTTTTCACTCTGTCAATTAGATTAGTATTGTGGATTAACTACAATGTTGTTGATCCATCCTCAGTCTCCTATCACAGCCATTAAACTCTGTAATTGTTTTAAAGTCACCATTGGCCTCATGGTGAAATCCATGAGTGGTTTTCTTCCTCTCTCTTCCTCTTCCTCTCTGGCAACAGTTCCTAACAGTTAGGAAGGACGCCTGTGTCTTTGTAGTGACTGGGTGTATTGATACACCATCAAAGTATAATTAATAACTTCCCCGTGCTCAAAGGGATATTCAATGTGGGGGGAATGTCCATTGGGGTGTAGGAGGGGGGACCAGGTAGCTGACTAGTGGTGGCTATTCAGCAGCTGAGGGTAGCAACTATTGGCCAGTCTTTCCGCTTTTTGTACTGCCCGTGTCTGAGTGATTTTGAAGCAGGGAGAAAAGGATGTGTCTGGGGTCCCTGATGATCATCTTGGCCTTCCTGCGACATCTGGTGTTGTAGCTGTGCTGTTGAGCAGGCAGTGTGTACCCAATGGTGCATTCGGCTGCGCGTATCACCCTCTGAAGAGCCTTTCGGTTCTCGGTGGAGTTGCTGTGCCAGGCTGTGATGCAGCCTGACAGTATACTCTCGATGTTGCTCCTGTCAAACTCTGTGAGGGCCCTCGGGGACAGGCCAAATTTCTTCAGCATCCTGAGGTTGAAGAGTTGCTGTCGTGCCTTCTTCACAATGGTGTCTGTGGGGTTAGACCATTTCAGCTTCTCTGAGATGTGTACGCCGAAGAATCTGAAGTTATTGACCGCCTCAACGACGGCTCCGTTCATGAGGATGGGAGCTTGTCTTGCCTGGTTCCTCCTGAAGTCCACAATCAGCTCCTTTGTTTTGCTAACGTTGAGGGAGATGTTGTTTACCTGGCACCACACTGTCAGAGTGCCTACCTCCTCCCTGTAGGCTGTCTCTTCGTTGTCTATGATCAGGCCTACTAATGTTGTGTCTTCACCAAACTTGATGATGGAGTTGGAACTACCCATGCAGTTGTGGGTATACAGAGGATACAGGAGGGGACCTTCACCACCTGTGGTCGGCCCGTCAGGAATTCCAGGACCCAGCTCCATAGGGAGTAGTTCAGACCCAGGGCTGTGAGCTTTATAGGGCACTATGGTATTGAAGGCAGAAGTGTAGTCGATGAGCAGCATCCTCACATATACATCACATACGTATAATCCTTTTGTCCAGGTGGGTAAGGGCAGTGTGCAGTGCAACAGCGATTGCGTCGTCGTAGGATCTGTCAGGGTGGTAGGCGAATTGGAGAGGGTCGAGTGTGTCGGGGAGGGAGGAGGTGATATGGTCTTTGACTAGCCTCTCAAAGCACTTCATGATGACTGAAGTGAGTGCTATTGGTCGGTAGTCATTCAGTTCAATTACTTTCCCTTTCTTGGGCACAGGGTTGATGGCAAACATCTTGAAGCAGGTGGGTATAGAGGCCTGAGCTAGGGAGAGATTGAAAATGTCCGAGAACACAACAGCCAGCTGGTATGCACATGACTTCTGAGAACGGTGGATGTTGCTGAGGGGAGGATGGCTCATAATAATGGAATGTATCAAACGTGCTTTCCCTGAGCCGTCCTCCCCTCAGAAGCCTCCACTGAAACAATACCTGTTAGCAAAGGTGTCGGCAAGAGATGACGTGCTTGCAGGGATTTGTGGTCTTGCATGACGTCTACTTTGAGGCTAATTATCATTTTCGAATCTGAGTAAATAGAGCTGAATATATTGATAAGTCACCTTGTCCGATAGATTTACATGGTTATCAAAATGTCACGCCAGGTTAAGCCTACACGAAAATCCCCTATGGGGAAAAAAACAATTGGAACCATTTCCCTGTTTGACCACTAGGTTTTATTGGTATTATGACACCTCCACTATGGGGCTCTATAACAAAGGGGTGGTATACTTACTGACTCAAGACATTTTAACTTTTCATTTTTAATTATGAAAAACATAATTCCACTTTGACATTATGGGGTATTGTGTGTAGGCCAGTAACCAAAATAATTAACCTGTTATACAACACAATGTGGAAAAAGTCAAGTAGTGTGAATGCTTTCTGTAGGCACTGTAATGCAGGAAGGCACAAGTTATAGTCCAATATTTACACATGATTGAGGGACCGCTGTTAATTGTACAGTATTTCGCCATCATAATAAGAGTCTGGTAGCAGTGTGTGTGTGTGTGTGTAGAATTAATGTATGTCTGAGCATGTGCATGTTCTTGTGCATTGCAACCACTGAAGGTATCCCCCCATCACTTATTTGTCTTGACTGGTATCTGAATCCCCCCCCCCCCCCCCCCCCCAAAATGGGACTGGAATTGGTTTCTAATTGTGGCCCGTCTAATGTGGCTCCCTGGTGAAAGTGGATGCCGACCGCTACTCCCCACCGTAGCCCCCACAGCCCGTCCCATGAGCGCTGAAAGACGAGTCCACGGCGAAATGTCAAACCCTCACCCTGTTTGTGTTCTGCTTAAGTCTGAATGATGAGGCGTGAAAGTCGAATAACGCGATCCAAATCCTACAGACGCACGGCACTCCTAGATTCCCCAGATTGATTGATGGAGGGAGGGAGACAGAATAAGCGGGACCTCCCCTATTCTAGTGCCCCCCGCTAGCGGGTTTACCCACATGTCCTTCAGGAACTGATTGATTCTGGTGACCATTGTCGGCGGTGCGAACCGAAATCCCCGGCGCAGGCGGATGCCAAGGAGGACTCCACCTCCGCCACTACTGCTTCACCCTTCTCTCTTTCACCACCGTTTCTCTGTCTCCCCCCGCAGCTGTCTCGTTGCCGGAGGGGCTCCACAAGGCTGGGCATTTATCCCTGCGTACATTTTCAGATAATCGTCTCAGTGTACCCAATGAAACGCTAATTGTATTTCCAAAGCTGCTAGTGGTTCTCGTGAGGTTACAGGACACCGTGTTGTGTCTAGGTTCAAATGGGGTGTGGATTCAGCCTGCAGTGTGTTAAGACCAGGCAACCCTAGAGAGTCAGGTTCTGGTTCTAGCAGAAGGCTGTGGGCATAGGGGTTCATTTAAGGACCTACTATTAGACTTGCTATCAAGAGATTTTGACACTTGATACAACGGAGTTGAACTGAATTCATTAATCCCATTTTTACATTGAAGGACTCAGTCAAGGGATACAAGTAAAACATTAAAAGCAAATAGACTACAAACCTCAGTGGACATTTGTATAATATAAAACCATAGGGTAAAAAAACATGAACATTATTCTGTACTGTAAATATTATGCAGCTGAGCTAAACTTTGCTGTGTTGGCTCTTACAGGTGAGTCTGCTTTGAGTTAACAATTAGCCCCTAGCACTGAAATCCTCGTATTTGGAGAAGCTTGCTGTTTGAGTTATGTGTAGGCTACTTTCGCACAGATTTCCTGCATTGTGTATCATGCCAACTCTCCAAAAATAATTCCATCTCTGCACAGTCCTCATCCTTGCTTTGATAACTGTTAGGTTCCCCAGCCCTGTGGTCAGTGGGAAGCTGTCCACTCATTTCCACATCACTTCTTTGTGTCTGTCCGTCAGACCAATCCAGAATTCCTTGTCAATTCATTCATGGATAAATCCCTGCTGTTTATGATCACTAGGCATGCTCCTCTCCTTAGACAGTCTTGTTGGCTTTGCCCACAGGATTTATTCTCAGTAGAGATGTAGTACACACTGGAGCTAAAATGGCTCCATCCAGAATATTGCTCTTGCCCATAGAGCTGAAGATCATCTCTCTCATCTTGCATCTGATCTCTTGGTTGGCTCCTTGATGCCAGGACCATGACCCCTGAGGGTCTCTGTATTAACATGGAGATCCATAATCTTTTCCTATGCATCACCACTGTCAGTGGTGTCGTAGATATTTGGATATCTCCACTACTTATGCCACTGAGTTACCCCAACAACAACAAAAAACATCTGCACTGTACTCTTGCATGGTTTTCTCTAATTTTATTGCAAAAAATAGCTTTGACCTTTTGAAAACAATAGCAAAACATTTTTTATTTTTTATTTCCCCACATTTTTAAGCAAATGTTCAAAATTACTGAAACTCATTCTTAAAAGCTCATATTTTGTTCAATCATATTCCAATATACCTGTGACTTCCTAATAGAAAGTTACCTCACTTTCAGGGCTCTCCAGTGTGACCATTTTACTCCCATATGTGCCTAAATATTTTAATGACCAGTAGTTTTGTTATCTCTTAAGTGGGGAGACAACTTGGGAGTAGCTGACTCACTTGACTGTTGACGTTGATTGAGGAAACCACCAGTGTTACGGAAAGTAACAGTTTCCAGTTTTTAGAAATGTTAGAAAATCTATTAAATTAAATACAGAAATATCTCATTTACATAAGTGTTCACACCCCTTTGCGATGACACTACAAATTGAGCTCACGTGCATCCAATTTAATTTGATCATCTTTGAGATGTCACTACAACTTGATTGGAGTACACCTGGCCCTCTGACCAAACTGAGCAAATGGGCAAGAAGAACCTTGGTCAGGGAGGTGACCAAGAACACAGTGACCACTCTGACAGAACTACAGAGTTCCTTGGCTGAGAAGGGAGAACATGCCAGAAGGACAACAATCTAAAGCACTTCACCAATCTGGGCTTTATGGGAGAGTGGCCAAACGGAAGCCACTCCGGAGAAAAAGGCACATGACGGCATGCCTGGAGTTTGCAAAAAGGCACGTGAAAGACCGGTCATTAGGCAAAAGATTGTGGGCTGATGAGACAAAGTAACTCCTTGGCTTGAATGCGAAGCGCTATGTCTGGAGAACCAGGCACAGCTCATCACCCGTCTAACACCATCCCTACTGTGAAGCATGGTGGTGGCAGCATCATGCTATGGGGATGTTTTTTAGCGGCAGGGACTGGGAGACTAATAAGGATAGAGGGAACAATGAAAGAGTCAAATGCAGGCAAATCCTTGATGAGAACCTGCTTCAGAGTGCAAACGACCTTAGACTGGGGCAAAGATTTTACATTCCAACTGGACAATGACCCCAAGCATACAGCCAAAGCCACGCTGGAATGGCTTCAGAACAAGAATATGAAAGTCCTTCAGCGGTCAAGCCAAAGCCCAGACTTGAATCGCATTGAAAATCTGTGGAAATACTTGATTGTTGTTCCCCTGCCGCTCCCCATCTAACTTAACAGAGTTTGAGAAATTCTGCAAGGAAGAATGGGAGAAAATCACCAAATCCAGATGTGCCAAGCTGACAGACATACCCAAGATGACTCAAAGCTGTAATTACAGATGACTCAAAGATGCTTCTACAAAATCTATTTAATCTATTTTTATTCAGGCTGTAACATAACAAAATGTGGAAATAGTCATGGGGTATGAATACTTTCTGAAGGCACTGTAAGTACCCCAGCAGTGTTAGGTCATTTTATCTTTGAAAACTCAAACATTGAACAGATCCTTTAAATTCAGCAATACAGTGTCTCCAATGGATGTGTTAAAAGTAAATGGTGGTACTTCAAACCGAAATGTACATGTGAGCCTGCTTTGACTTAGCAGTTGGCCCCTTAGCAATGAGGGGTTTGGAGTTTCAGTTATTGATATGTTACTTTCTCACAGATCCAAAGGCGCATTTCACTGCATTGTGTATTATGCCAGCTCTCCTCTGGGGCAGAAATAAAAGTCCTTCGCTCCACACAGTCCTTTTCCTTGCCCTGATAGCTGTTAGGCTCCTCTTGCGCACTGTGGTCAGTCGGGTGCTGTAAACTCATTGCCAGGTCCCTTCATCTCGGTCAGTTAGACCAATCCAGAATCCCTTGTCTATGAATTAATAGATGCATGCCTATTCCTCTCTGCTGTTTATGGTCACAAGGTCTACTCCTCTTCTTAGACGGTTCTGTCTGCACACCTCCCAGGATTTAGGATAAACACTACCCTGACTATCATGAGAGGCAGTAGAAACTGAAGCTGAAATATCTCCATTCCCTTTGAGAATATTGCCCTAGCGCAGAGCCCGTAACTGGTCTTTCTCAGCAGAGCAGTGGTTTCTAAAAACACTCACCCAAAAATCATTCCATTATAGTGGACATGCATGCTTGTGATCCCAGCCAGTACAAGTATACATAGCAACCCCAGACACACTGCAGCAGCTCTTTTCACTAAGCTCTCCGAAACGAGATACTGGTTGTCTCCTTGGGGTGTTTCCCTCTGTCTCAGTGCTGGGGTCAAGGGGTCAAGGCCTCTGAGGCTGCCTGCACTGCTGTAAGTATTGACAAGATGTTGCTGTAGCTATTTACGCTCCTCTGCCTCACCACTGTCAATGCTGTCTTTTGTTGTCATAGATACTCTGACATCTCCATGTACTACCGATGTCTGGCTGATTCAACCAAAATGTCTACTACTCTTTTAATACATGTCTCTGATCTGAATGTGTGATGGAACTGTGCGGTTAGGGACTTCCTGTGTTATACAAGGAAGAGAAAGTCTAAAATATGTGACTGGCTGTAACACGGTTATTGTCAACTTGAGGCGGCCTCATCAGTATGAGTATTTGAAAAGCCTGTACAGTCACCAAGCTTATATCCATTTTTACCTGCATTTCCCTTCTTAAAGCTTGAGTAGCTTCAGCACCAGCTATTAGATTTGCTTTCAAGAGATCTTGATACAACTATGGGTTAAACTGAATTTATTTAGTTTATTTTTAACATGTTAAGTATTCAGTCAAGGGGTACAATTCAAACATTAAAATTAAATAAAGTACTTCAATTGACATTGATAAGACATCCATACAAAACCATTAGGAAAACATTAACAGCACTCAATGCAGTTAAGAAATGCAGCTGAGCCATACATTGCTGGCTTGGTTCCTACGGGTGAGTCTGCTTTGAGTTAGGAGTTAGCCACTGGCATGGATGCCTTCCTGTTTTGAGAAGCCAATTTATAACTTTTGTGTATGGGCTGGCTACCATCTCATAGATCCAGAAGTACAATTCACTGCATTCTTCTCTCGGGTAGAGAAATGGGTCCAGCACTCTGCATAGTCTTCATCCTTGCCCTGAAAACTCAGGTTCTCCTCTTAACGAGTACCCTGTAGACAGAGTTGTGTCATCCGCCAATGTTTATGATCACCAGGTCTGCTTTCCTCCCAGGATATAGTCTCCGTAGAGATGAAGTACAAACTGGAGCTAAAATGTCTCCATCCCAGTTTCTCTAGCCCAGAGAGCTTTTCTTATAGACTGACAATCACTTTATTATAGTGGACACTCAGGCCTATGATCTCAGCCAGAAGAACAACAGCCCCAGACACACTGCAGCAACTCTGGACGGTCTGGAGAGCTGATCTCCTGCTCGGCTCTTTGGGGTGTTGCCCTTTGTCTCAGTGCTGGGATCATGACCCCTGAGGGTGCCTGCACTTCTGTAGACATTAACAAGATGCTTCTGTATATATATTCATATTTACTCTGTTCTGCCTCACCCCTGTCAATGCTGTCTTTTGTTGTCATGGAGATTGAGAGGTCTCAGAGTATCTATGTACTACCTATGTCCTTCCGACTCAACCAGAATGTCTTTACTGCTGTCTAGTACATGTCTCTGCCATGTGAATGTGACAGTTCTGTTTAGCTAGGGACTGGGTTGGGGACCTCCTGTCATACCAGGAAGAGAGATGAGTCTATAAATGTGACTGGCTGTAGCACGGTTATTTTAAGTTGAGGTGGCCAGATTGCTCCGCCAAAAAAGCGGTTGAGGAGTGGGCCTAGCACATTCACATTATTGAAAAGGATGGCAAAAAATACACTAATTATGTACACATTTTAACTGCCAGAGTGAGACGTCTAACTTCTATTCCATTTTTTTTATTTCACTTGGAAAGTCAGTTAAGAACATATTCTTATTTTACAATGACGGCCTACCCCGGCCAATCCCTCTGACCCGGACAACGCTCAGCCAATTGTGCGCCGCCCTTTGGGATTCCCGATCACGCCGGTTGTGATACAGCCCAGGATCAAACCAGGGTCTGTAGTGATGCCTCTAGCCCTGAAATGCAGTGCCTTAGACCGCTGCACCACTCGGGAGTCCAAAACTTCTATCTAACATGTGGTTCTTCAATAGACCCAAATAGGGTTTAAAAAATAAACTGTTACCTTTGCTGTCAAAGGTAACATAACTCAGAAAAGCACTGTATGAGTTTACTTTTATTATAATGAACAAAAATACAAACGCAACATGTGAAGTGTTGGTCCCATGTTTCATGAGCTGAAATAAAAAATCCCAGACATTTTCCATATGTACAAAAACCTTATCTCAAATTTCATGCGCAAATTTGTTTTAATCTCTGTTAATAAGCATTTATCTGTTGCTAAAATATTCCATCCACCTGACAGGTGTGGCATATCAAGAAGCTGATTTTAAACAGCAGGATCACTACACAGGTCACACCTTGTGCTGGGGACAAGAAAAGGCCACTCTTAAAATGTCACAACACAATGCCACAGATATCTCAAGTTTTGAGGGAGCATGCAATTGGCATGCTGACTGCAGGAATGTCCACCAGAGCTGTTGCCAGATCATTTAGTTAATTTCTCTACCTTAAGCCACCTACAACGTTGCTTGAGAGAATTTGGCAGTACGTCCAACTGGCCTCACAGCCGCAAACAACTTGTAACCACGCCAGCCCAGGGCCTTCACATGCGACTTCTTCACCTGGGGGATCGTCTGGGATCAGCCACCCGGATAGCTGATGAAACTGTGGGTTTGTACAACTGAAGAATTTCTGCATAAAGGGTCAGAAATCGTCTCAGGAAGCTCACCTACGTGCTCGTCGTTCTCACCGGGATCTTGACCTGACTGATGTTTGGTGTCGACTTCAGTGGACAAATGCTCACGTTCGATGGCCGCTGGCACGCTGGAGAAGTGTACTCTTCAGCGTTTCAACTGTACCAGGCAGATGCAGATGGCAGACAGAGATCCTGAGGCGCATTGTCGTGCCATTCATCCGCTGCCATCACTTTATGTTTCAGCATAATGCCCCATGTCGCAAAGATCTGTACACAATTCCTGGAAGCCGAAAATGTCCCAGTACTTCCATGGCCTGCATACTCATTTGACATGTCACCCGTTGAGCATGTTTGGGATTCTCTGGATCGACATCTACGACAGCTTTTTCCAGTTCCCGCCAATATTCAGCAACTTCGCACAGCCATTGAAGAGGAGTGGGACAACATTCCACAGACCTCAATCAACTGCTTTATCAACTTTATGCGAAGGAGAAGTCGTGCTGCATGAGGCAAAGGGTGGTCACACCAGATACTGACAGGTTTTCTGATCCACACCCCTACTTTTTATTTTATCTGTGACCAACAGATGCATATCTGTATTCCCAGGCATGTGAAATCCATAGGTTAGAGCCTAATTTATTCATTTCAATTGACTGATTTCCTTATATGAACTATAACTCATTCAAATCTTTGAAAGTGCTGCATTTAATATTTGTGTTCAGTGTAGGTGAAACTCAGAGCAGATTACTTTAAAAACCTGTATCAGTCAACACGCTCATATACAATTTTAACCTGAATAAGAGTTGTTAAAGCTGGACTAGCTCCAGCAGTTTTTAATTGATCTACACCGCTGCTTGTCTTAACTTGCTATCCTTTTACCAGCCTCAGAGACATCAAGGATCGCTAAACAGAACTCCCTTCCAAAGCACAGCAACTCTTGCCGTTATTGCCAGGGACAACATTTACACACACAGGCGCTATGGATATACTGTCATTCCGCTATGGACGTTTAATCTTTGTTATAAGTTCAGGGTTTAGTGTTAAGACTGACATAAGCGCTTTGTTTGGTGTCTTTGTGCTATGATAGCGTGGTGCTTTGTAAAGAATAGATTTCAGATAAAGTTGGCCCTGGTCTTTCAGCTTCAATAGGATTGCTTAAGTCAGATGTTTTTGTTTTTCTAGACCAGCGTCAAATCTGTTAGTAATTTGTGTGGACATAAACCTTGATTTATGCTTACTTACATTAAACATGTATGCTTACTTAAACACTTGAGCATTTTATGCTCACTTTTATTTCTTTGCACATACAACCTTTTCTTGTAAATTTGAGTTGCCATTGAAATCTAGTTGAGCAAGCAAAAGAGGGGAAATGAAATTTGCAATTCAAAGTGCGGCCTCTGACATGTTGTCAAGTTTGTTCCCCATAACCCGTTTTCGTTTTAGTTTCCTCTCTTACATGAGAAGACTCACTTATTGTTACTCATTTGACCATTTCCCACACAGCCTTTGATTAAACCTGTGTAAGTACGTTGACTTGGACATAGTTACTGTATGTATTCTTTGGTCTCAATGGGTTTGGTTAATTAGTTCTAGTTAAAGAGAGTGAAAAGATATAGCTCTGTCCTTTTTCCTGATTGAGCCGTATTGAGTTCTTGTTCTTTGGGGACATAGGCCTGTGACTTGCGTGAGAAACCAAAAAAACAGGCCACAGAAATAACATTTTGATTTATTTCAGATGGCTGTTGCATTCGTTTCTACAGCAAAAGGTACAAGTCACGTTACCCCCTGCCTCAACTTGCTGATCCGAAGCAAGATTTCCTTTTCTCTTCTAATAACCACTCAGCATATCATCACCTGTGTCAAATCTGATCCAGGAACGGCTCCTTCGAGGGCATCTTTTCCCTGGAGACGGAGGTGTTTCTTGGCTTCCAGCGAACAATGCGGCTTTGGCCAAGCTTATGTGGTCCAGCTCCCCCCTTGGCTGGCGCTCCCGTGCCCCTCTGCCAAGAAATTGGATCCCCAGCGCTGCAATCTTTCTTCGGCGCTAGGCTGGGTAGCATGTTACACTGACATAGCAGATTGATCTGCCATCTCCCCCCGAGCCACGGCTATTCACAAAGGGCTGTAATGGATTGGGCACACAGGGTAACTCTCACTTTGGAATTGAAAGTGGTTGGTGTGCGCTCGAGGTGATGGATTAGCTTGGAAGCGGCGTCACGGCTGGGGAGTCGGACTGCGGGAGGGATTTCTCTGGTCAGAGCATAGGAAAAAGAAACGCACTCCCCCGCATAATATACTGTTCAGCCAAAGGGCTCGACTCCAATTCAAGTAAAACTGGTTTGTGTAGTAGTGTATAAACGTACCCTTTTGTTTCCTGTAGTCAAGTGATATGTAAGAGTTTTCTACTAAATGCATCGTCTGGTTTCCCAAACCCAGATTACTCCTGGACTAAAATGCATGCTCAAATGTCTAGAAAGGGCTTTTAAAGTAGGCACTGGGTCAGGGATACCTACCCTCAATGTCTGATTTGTTTATGGTCTTTGTCCAACATGGCAGACTTTTGCATAAGTACAGTACCTATGTGTTGATGGTAGGTTTGTGTCTTGCAGGAAAGTCCAATGTCACAGCTAAAGAGGCAGTGTCCAGATGGACAGGTAAGTCAACTGAAAGACTAACCTGACTAACACGCACAACATGAGCAGACTGCTAGACTTTATGGACATTGCACTGGGTTGGATGAGTCAACGTGGTGGGAATCCCATTCTGTGATGACAAAGGTCTTGTTTGCCATCACAGAAAACAACACCTGAAGGTTCTGAAAACCCAATGTACCTACTAACTAACTGCAGCCCTAAGCACTCCCCATTGTGTGCACTACGTGAACCCGGCGGTAACCTGGCTCGACCAGTGACCTCAGGCTGATTATGATCGTGGGGAGGCTCTACAGGGAGTTAGGGGCTGCTAGGTAGTGTGTAGTGAGGAGCAGGTTTAGTGTTTACATACTAGCTATCGTGTTGCAGTGGATAACTCCCCTTAATCTACGGCCCTTTCACACTGGGTGAACAAACACATATATATATATATATCACACACATACACTCACTATCACACACAGCCTTGCATGCACACACACACCCCAGGGTTCACACCACCACCCACTCTGTAAATACAGTGTCATTACATGACGTTAGCGATTTGAAAGTTATCCGGCCTAGGTTTATTGTTAAGCCCGACAAGTGAACTTAAAAGTGCAATTAAACCTATCCATTGATCCTGCGGACCCCAGGGAGGGAAAGTGCTCTGCTAACCTTCTCATATAGGATCAACATTTACTTACAACAAATCTCCATTTGGCAACATTGAGGTCACGTCAGAATTGTTTAAATTTAAGTTATATTTGTTGTTGATCTCTTTGATGAATGATAATGCGATACATCAAAGTGAGAACACACCAATATGCGCTGATCCCATTGGTCTAATTTCACTATTTGTCAAATAATTCATTTCACAGTCAGTTTTGAATGAATGAGATCAGTGAGAAATATCACTTGTTAATAAAGTAGTTTTCTAATCATTGTATTTTTGTCCGCAGATAACGTCTTTGCCATCAAGTCGTGGGCCAAGAGGAAGTTTGGTTTCGACGACGGACGCATCGATAAAGCCTTTGGGATACCTGAAGATTTTGATTACATGGACTGACTGCACAATCTGTCATTTTAATTCATTGTTTTTGTTATATGAGTGGTCTCCATTGCACACAATGCAAGTCAAACATGTTACTTTATGTTGAAAGGACACTAAGTCCACTCAGGCAAGCCCCCCAAAAAACAGCCTTATGTTTTCCGTAGTTGACTCGGAGCAGCTGCAATTTTGGCATTCGCTCAAGGCCCTTGCAGGTGCAAATGCTGCTTATGTGGAACCTGAGAAGGCGCTGTGCTAACCTTTGGGCTGTTCCGTGGTGGTGGGGGCCTACTTTTGGGACACCTGTTTGCATGAAAATCGAGAGCCCAGAGTCGTTGACGGAAATTAGCTGTGTCCAGCACTTCGACACACACACACACACACACACACACACACTCCACACACAGAAAAAGAGGCAGCACATCAAACACCCATGCGATGTTAAAAATCTAATCTTACCTGATTTAAACAGATGTAAATGAATACAGCCACTCATGTTGTTTTTGCTCCCCCCCATGTCCCTTATCTCTCTTTTCATAATTTACTTTGACAAAAGAAGCATGTGGCACCAGGACTGACTGAACTTGCCTTATCTCATGTTTAAATCAAAAGAGTTGTGGACAAAAGGTGCTTGGTGATTGACAATGCAGTGGTGTGGAGAGTGACGCAAGGAGCACCAAAACACAAATGGAAGCGCCACTGAAATATTGTTGAGGAGGCTGGCTGTACAGTGGGGATATGTTTAGAATTCACAACATTTAGAAGCTCCATAAATTAACTCCCTGTAAATGTGCTTTATGGTCTTGTGGTTCTGCAGTTTCTAGACTGAGGTGTTCAGGTTTTGTTGTTGAAAACATAATGGATGATCCATTTGAATGGTAACATTTCAATAAAGTCTTAGTGTTATGTTTTATCTTACTTAACTGTTGTGTTTTCCACAGGCCTACATGTACCTTAACTGATTTCATATGCCTCGAATTTCCAAGCAACAGGGTGAATGCATCACCTTTCATTTTCTGTCTGAACTGGAATGTGGCGAAAACCTCTCAAACAAAGGGCAGCATTTTTCTGCTGTACACCGCGATTTATTCCAATGTGGTATGAGCAAAAAGGGTATTGTTGCCGTGAACGGTCCAGAATTACTTTTGTGCTTTTGCTGTCTGTATTTGACAGATTTTATCAAACTGCACAAACAATGGTTATAATTTATGTGCTCATGGAGTTGACTCTCCAGATGCCATTATACTACTAGAGGTCAAATGTCAACCCATTTGTTCAAAATGAAAAGTATCCACACAGATCCTACCCATTTCTTCACTTTGCAGTGACAATACATCTACAGTTTGAATGATCATTTACTGCTTTATCCTTTCTTATGCATGTTTTTCATGTATTTCAAAATGTTCAATGTATTCCTAATTCCATTTTCTCATTACAGCAGATTCAGCATTATTATATATAGGGAAAGGGGGATATCTAGTCAGTTGTAAAACTGAATGCATTCTTCTGAAAACTGTCTTCCGCATTTAACCAAACCCCTCAATCAGAGGCGTGTAGGGGGTGACTTTATTCGAAGTCCATGTGCCTGGGGAGCAGTTGTTGGGCGTTAACTGCCTTGCTCAGGGGCAGAACGATAGATATTTACCTTGGCGGTTCTGAGATTTGATCCAGCAACCTTTTGGTTACTGGCCCAACACTTCTACCAGCCAGGCTACTGCCGCCCAGTAGGACGTGCTGCTACTACTATACTGTGCAAAAATATAATATATAAACGCAGCATGTAAAGTGTTACTTTCTTGAACTGAAATAAAAGATCCCAGACATGTTCCATATGTACAACAAGCTTATTTCTCTCAAATTTTGTGCATAAATTTGTTTACATCCCTTTATGTGAGCAATTCTTATTTGCCAAGATAATCCATCCACTTGACGGGTGTGGCATATCAAGAAGCTGATTAAACAGCATGGTCCTTACACAAGTGCACCTTGTGCTGAGAACAATAAAAGGCCACTCTTAAAATGTGCAGTTTTGTCACACAACTCAATTCTACAGATGTCTCATGTTTTGAGGGAGTGTGCAATTGGCATGTACGTCCAACTGGCCTCAACCTCAGACCACGTGTACCCACGCCAGTTTAGGACCTCTACCTGCGAGATTGTCTGAGACCAGCCACCCGGACAACTGATGAAACAAGAGTATTCCCCTTTTGTGGGGAAAAACAAATTCTGATTGACTGGGCCTGGCTCCCCAGTTGGTGGGCCTATGCCCTCCCAGGCCCACACATCGCTGCACCCCTACCCAGTCATGTGAAATCCATAGATTAGGGCCTAATGAATTTATATCAGTTCCTTAAATGAACTGTAACTCAGTAGAATTATTGCCTGTTGCATTTATTTTTGTTCAGTATATTTTACCTGAACCCTCTACCGTGTGCAGATATTATTTCAAGCATAACATACCTTGTCTAAACATGTTTGGCTTAAACGTTTGAACAATGACACACCCACCATGGAAGAGTATGTGTGATATTTGTGTGTGAACCTGCTTAGCCTGTCCATTCTGATTCATTAAGGTTGACCTGAAGTCTGCACCCCAAAAAAATGTTGTTCACCCTTGAGCAGTAGTGTCCAAAATGTACTTAATTTACATATAGGCTTGTGACTTTTATGTATTCCACTAATTGTCTACCAGCCATTGTTGCTAACCTAACACTGGCCTACAGCATATGGCCTGTTTCAATGTTGAACTTGAATACCAATGTCCTTTATAACTCTTCAGTTATAAAACTAGTATTAGATGAAGTGCAAGAAATGTGCTTTATGTGACAGGGTTCTCATGGCATAATTTGAGTTTGCAGGACTTCATTGGTGTGGATGTTGGAGGGACTTCTAGTACTATGAATATTGCAGTTTGATTATTATATATGGGAACCACATGATGGAATCTCTCTTAACCTTTGGAGTGATCTATTGATTGGCACAACGTTTTTCAACCTCAGTAGTATGGGGGATTTTAAAACAATGGGTCCACAAGCGCATCATCATAGCCTAGATTTGCTTTGGTTGACCGCATGACAGTTGTTTGCCCGCGCGGGAAAAAAACGAAATAGAATGTTTCGCATAAACTTTGTTTTCTGCACGATTTATCTGCGTATTGGACTGGCCACGCGATATTCCCATGAGTTGAATAATTTGGTGCGTTTAGTTCTTCACGTTCAAGTCCACCTCATTGTGCCAAAATCAGCCAACGCAGGCAGGCCGATGAATGCAACGCCTTGGCTGTGGTCGGCGCATACTCTCCACACACACACAACGAGAAAGAGGGCGAGGAACAGAACAGGGTGGGAGGGTTTGCTAGACGGGGAGCGAAAGCAAGAGAAAGAAAGAGAAAGCCAAGCGTAGCACAAGGCAGGCTGCTAGCTGAACAGGGCAGCATGGCGGTGGTACGGGAGTTCCAACAAGGCAGCCGCTGTCACAGAAAAACGTGGATTAATATTATACTCGGAATTCTACCGCTACTTTTGCCCTGCGTACAGCATGGAGGGGCTCAATTGCAAGGTCTGGTGAAGTAAATTTTTCTTCAATAATTAACGTTAACCATCCATTGCGAAAATGTCGGCGAGAACTGCCAGTAACGTTAGAGCGAACGTTACCGAGTTGACAGTGAGGACAAGTCGCTATGCGAAAACGGGAGGGCTACTGCAACCATCGTATTGTGGATTCCAATTCGGCATAATTTGCGTGATAATTTCGAATGTGTTAATGTCTGCAGAAATGTTGCGAACGTCGTTCA
The DNA here is from genome assembly GCF_045791955.1 of Oncorhynchus clarkii lewisi. Taxonomy (NCBI): domain Eukaryota; kingdom Metazoa; phylum Chordata; class Actinopteri; order Salmoniformes; family Salmonidae; genus Oncorhynchus; species Oncorhynchus clarkii. The sequence goes on from NC_092156.1 coordinate 54,115,224, forward strand.
CTTATAAGTGTTAAGACTATTTTATTAAGTATTATTTTTTTTTAAATCAGTGGACAGTTTCCTGTGTTGGTTCATGCAAGCCATAACGTTATTTCAGTGAAGTGTCGCGTTACAGTAGCTAGCGAATTTAGCTACAAGGGAACTTCGTTTAATGATAGTTAGCTTGCCAGATGCCATTGTTTTCACTTTGGTTGGGTGTTTTTAAATGTTTCAGTGTATTTATTGGTTATGTTATAAATGTATAGCTCGGCTTTTATAAATGTTAAAGCTATGTGTTTACACGCTAGCAAAGCCAAAGCTAGCTAACCTAAACGCAACGTTGATGATCATATTTTGGTGGGTGCTTACTGGCCTATTTAACACATGTACAAGTGTGTATTAATACTGCATGTGTGAATTGAAAAATGTGATATCCCAACTCTCCCCGGCCACCCTCAGAGAGTGGGATCATGGGCAGTTGAATACACGCCTTTGTCAGTCATGCATTTGCACAAGTGTATGCTAAACGTTGACAAACAGCCGTTTGCGCTGTCCCCCGTTATAATTTTTTGGGGGGTAAAGCATTTTATCTAGACATTATTTCTTTGCCCGCTATCTGATGTGCTTGACAGCGAGTGTTTTCTGCTCAAGCTTTCACATTTACACCTCGTCCCCCTCTCTTCCTCCCACCAAGCCCTGAGTCAAATGTCCAGCGTGGTCGAGGTCTGGCAAGCTGAGGATGCTGACCCAGTAGTCCCAACTCAGGTAAATGCAATACACAATTTATTGAGCTGGTATAAACCTTGATTGCAGATGACATAAAGATAGGCAAGCATTTATATTTCTTTAACAAAGCATACCACCTCCCACGTGCATGGGTATATCACCCCATTGTTTATGTTTGCACGTGTCTTGGAGCGCAGTGACATCAAGGAGATTAGTTAGGTACTGCTACATTCTATCACTTCTGTGTGCTCTCTAATTTGTCCTACTGTTAATTATGGTTCTATTTTGCCAAGTCAGCTAAACGTGTTCCTGTTCTAAACGTGAGGATTTATGTTTGAAGCGAGGAGTCCAAATGGAGGCGGGGAAGAATTTGCCAAGGCCACCTGCTAGAGGAATAGAGGGTGCCATGTGGCCTGCCCTGTTACTTGTCGGAAGTGTGCATTAATAGTGTGTCCATGAACAGCATAGCAAAGCCCTGTCTTAATTATATCCATCTCATACATATCTTACACATTTTATTTGTCACGTGCAGAATACAAGAGAATACAAGAGGTGAACATTTCACAGTAATGTCTAACATTACTATGCTACAGAAAATAGCCTAGCTAGTCAAATCAATGAAGTTGGCTAAATAGATGTAAATATGATTTAATTCACCTGTGTTACTGGCACTATGATGCAAAAGCTTTTTTTCACGATGACACCTCACAAACTTCCCGAATTTCAAGTAATGCATTGTCAGTGCTGCAGTGTGTTTTGCATTTTGGCCCTGTCTGCATTTTATGCTGCAGCTGTTATGTTTGACTAGTTATGTAATCCAGAAACACCCTACATATTTTGTTTTACTGATTGTCAGTGAAGCTATGACGGACTGTCATGTTACCTGCAGATAAGACGCTTATTTTAATTGAACCTAGGATAAAACATTTTAAATGTTTTCAAATACCTGGTCATTTAGGTTGTGTACACCTTTTGACAGTCGACGCAGAACTAAAACATTATGCTTTCAATTGTCTATTTGATGGGAAGTAGAATTTGCCTAGTTCCATTTTCACATAGAAATGGTGTACCGGTACATTTCAGAAGCTTACCCTGACATATGTCACCTAAGTTAGACCAGTTGTTTTGGTTCGTATTCCCACCAAAAAAGGGTGTGTACTGTGCATCGCAACTTAGTTAGGCGTACATTTGCTCAGTGCAATGGGGAACCAAGGTAATCCTGTCAGCATTTGCAAATTATTTGGACCTGTTGATAGCAAGTTAAAGTTAATGACAGAATGCTGAAATTGTTTACATTCCTCAGTATTTGTCAGGCTCAGGTAGGCAGGGCTGTGCTGTGAATGGAGTAGCTGTGTCTCAGCACTATGATTTGTGAAATGTAGTAATTACGTAATCTGTTTGCACTTGGCTGTGTTTAGTAGGTTCACAGTTTAGCTAAATGTTTCTTATTGGACAAGTCCAGGTTGTCCTTCCCTGTTTCATTGTTTTCTTCGTTTGGAGCCTAATGAATATAGTCCTTGTTTAAGGTTGTTGTTGGGTGAAAGATGTTAGCAGCTCACTGAGGTGATGCGGTGCAAAGATATCACGGTTTGTTTTAACCGTGCCACAACAAACCACTCCCTCTGTAAACCATAACTGGTTGATCTTGGTTGTGACAATTTACAATGGAATAGTAAAACAAATATTTAAACTTTAAAAAATATATATATTAAAAAAAATATATAAAGATCAGTCATTCCACCTTTTTGAGTAACTTGCTCCATAAAAAAACAGATTTCACATAATTTTTAACATTCTGTCATAAAGAGCTTCATTTAACACATTTTTCCATCTCAAGAGGTTAAATAAATTACTATAGTAAGTGCCTTTTATGTGCCAAATAAAGTAACATGGTTGACTGTAACAGGGTTGACGATTTCATCTTAAATCAACCATAAATCTCCTTGTGACAGGGGTAATGGAAGCGTGTTGTGTGCAACAGGGAGTGGAAATTGAATGCAAGCTTCACAAAAAAAATGTAAATTGTTAACAATGCTAGCGCCTCTATCTGTGGGTATCAGTGTTGATGTGTTATGCTCGACACGCTCAGTTTTCCACCACAAAACACCAGAAAATGGCCAAAAAGAGTAGAAACGGCACAACTGCTTTTTACACTTTGATTTGACTATTAGATGTTCAATGCTTCTTTCGAGAGAAAAAATATTTTAAAAGGAATAGTTTCACCATATTGAAAGGAGTTCATCTCTTAAAAAGGGTTGACCTTAAATGAGGGACAAACATAAATGAATCAGTAATCAAAAGAATTGAATCTTCAAAGTTAATTAGTCAAAGCAACAAAATAACTAGGGCTTTAAAATGATAGTAAAAACTTGACAAAATGTTGTGGGTTAAAATCTTCTTAAAAGTCACAGAGGGTATTTATTAAGGATCCTCATTTACTTATTTGATTTACTGCTGCCAAGGGAGTCCAGCAACATTAATTTTATATAACTGCCTTAAGTGATAATCCCTGATAAGCCGGTGTTTGAAGGATAAATTGACACGGGTGTTAGGCCCGAGACGAGTTCGAGTGCAATCAAACCGTGCCAATACAGTGCATTCGGAAAGTATTCAGACCCCTTGACTTTTTCCACATTTTGTTATATTACAGCCTTATTCTCAAATGGATTAAATAAAACATTTTCCCCATCAATCTACACACAATAACCCATAATGACAAAGTAAAAAGAGGTTTTTAGAAATGTTTGCACATTTATTAAGAATAAAACAATGATCACATTTACTTACGTATTCAGTCCTATTACTCAATACTTTGTTGAAGTACCTTTTGACAGCGATTACAGCCTCAAGTCTTGTTGGGTATGATGTTACAAGCTTGACACACCTGTATTTGGGGAGTTTCTCCCATTCCTCTCTGCAGATCCTCTCAAGCTCTTTCAGGTTGGATGGGGAGTGTCGCTGCACAGCTATGTTCAGGTCTCCAGAGATGTTTGATCAGGTTCAAGTCCGGGCTCTGGCTGGGCCACTCAAGGACATTCAGAGACTTGACCTGAAGCCACTCCTGCATTGTCTTGGTTGTGTGCTTAGGGTCGTTGTCCTGTTGGAAGGTGAATCTTCACCCCAGTCTGAGGTCCTGAGCACTCTGGAGCAGGTTTTCATCAAGGATCTCACTGTACTTTGCTCCATTCGTCTTTCCCTCAATCCTGACTAGTCCCTGCCACTGAAAAACATCCCCACAGCATGATGCTGCCACTGCCATGCTTCACAATGGGGATGGTTTCAGGTTTCCTCCAGACGTGACGATTGAACTATTTGGCTTGAATGCCAATCTTTGTTTCATCAGACCAGAGAATCTTGTTTCTCATGGTCTGAGTCCTTTAGGTGCCTTTTGGCAAACTCCAAGCGGGCTGTCATGTGCTTTTTACTGAGGAGTGGCTTCCGTGTGGCCATTCTACAATAAAGGCCTGATTGGTGGAGTGCTGCAGAGATGGTTGTCCTTCTGGAAGATTCTCCCATCTCTACAGAGGATCTCCGTCAGTTACCATCAGGTTCTTGGTCACCTCCCTGGCCAATGCCCTTCTCCGCTGATTGCTCAGTTTGGCTGGGCGGCCAGCTCTATGGAGAGTCTTGGTGGTTCCAAATTTCTTCCATTTTAAGAATAATGGAGGCCACTGTAGGGTTGGGCGGTATACCATATTTTATGATATACTGGTATTGATGCAGGGACCGGTTTTGGTTTTTACTTCAATACTGGTATTTGAATGTTTGTTAAATGTGATACGCCATGTGTAATGTCAATTTTTATGGTTTACTTCGCTACTTGAATCATCTCTTGCCGCTCTTTCTCTCCATGCCACTTTCAACACAGACCTAGCCATGCCCCCTGTCACTCAAGGAGCGCATTTGATGTTCCTCAACCACGAGACACTTGCGTTCAGTCTGCATGGTCAATGCAGCACATGCAACAATGTTGATGACAACAATGCTGTTTTCACTTTGCTTCTTAATATAAATCCACTAGCATTCTAAACTCAACAAAAAAATAAATACAAATAACCACAATCTAAATAACTTCACAGATCTTCATTGTAAAGGGTTTAAACACTGTTCTCCATGCTTGTTCAATGAACCATAAACAATAAATGAACATGCACCTGGAACGGTCTTTAAGACACTAACAGCTTACAGACGGTAGGCAATTAAGGTCACCGTTATGAAAACTTAGGACACTAAAGAGGCCTTTCTACTGACTCTGGAAAAACACCAAAAGAAAGATGCCCAGGGTCCCAGCTCATCTGCGTGAATGTGCCTTAGGCATGCTGCAAAGAGACATGAGGACTGCAGATGTGGCCAGGGCAGTAAATTGCAATGTCCGTACTGTGAGACGCCCAAGACAGTGCTACAGGGAGACAGGACGGACAGCTGATCGTCCTTGCAGTGGCAGATCACGTGTAGCAACACCTGCGAAGGATCGGTAAATCCGAACAACAAACCTGCGGGATAAATTTAGGGTGGCAATAACTGCCCGAGTTGCACCAGGAACGCACCGAGCTTTGACATTGGTTTTTCACATCGGCTGATACCGATGTTGGCATTTTTAGCCAATATCGGCTGATTCTGATATTTTCACCGATATATCGTGCATCCCTACTCCCTGGCATTTTAATTTGTGGTCATCTCAAACGCTGTATTCAAAGTGCCCACTATTATATTCTTATAGATTTAGAATAGGCATTCGATGTCCATGATTCCAAAAATGTTGCTCTAATTCGGAAGTCAAATCGCATTTGCAACATTTGGTTAAAAATAGGTCCTATATTATTTGCCCATATCGTAAAGCCCTATGTGGCAGTGTGGAAATTCTCAATTGAGCAGTGGTTTAAAAATACTTTTAAGTACCATGTAAGTTTTTTTGTTTTTTTTGTTTTTGTTTTCTGTACTTTACAGTTTTTTTTTTTTTGACAACTTTTACTTCACTACATTTCTAAAGGAAAATATTGTACTTTTTACTCAATTTTTCCCTGACAGCTAAAAATACGTTTGAGTGCTTAGCAGGACAGGAAAAGGATCCAATTCACGCATTTGTCAAGAGAACATCCCAGGTCATCTACTGCCTCTGATCTGGAGGACTCACTAAACACAAATGCTTTGTAAATTATGTCTGAGTGTTGGAAGTGTGCCCCTGGCTATCTGTAAATAAAATAACCAAATGGCACCATCTTTTTCTTCTCTCAATATAAGGAATTTGAAATGATTTATACTTTTACTTTTGATACTTAAGTATATTTAAAACAAAATACTTTTACTCATGTAGTATTTTACTGGGTGACTCCCTTTTATCGGAGTAATTTTCTATTAACTTATCTTTTACTTTTACTCAAGTATGACAATTGGGTACTTTCTCCAACACTGCAATTGAGTGCAGGAAATGCAGAAATGATAAAAGTGCTGACATTTATTTTGGTTGAAGTTTAATTGTTTTATACTGTTCAATCAGAATGGAGAGACTTATTGCAATCACTTAATCTATGTGTTGCACCCTAGGATCACTCACTACTCATAAAGCAAATGTGTAACTTTTATTATAAAAAAAAAAAAATACCGCCATTACCGTCCAATTTTAAAATTCTGTGATATAATATTTTGGCCATAGCCACTGTGTTCTTGGGCACCTTCAATGCTGCAGACATATTTTGGTAATCTTCCCCAGATCTGTGCCTCGACACAATCCTGTCTCGGAGCTCTACAGACAATTCCTTCGACTTCATTGATTGGTTTTTGCTCTGACATGCACTGTCAACTTTGAGACCTTTTTATATAGACGTGTGTGCCTTTCCAAATCATGTCTAATCAATTGAATTTACCACAGGTGGACTAATCAAGTTGTAGAAACATCTCAAGGATGATAAATGGAAACAGGAAGCATCTGAGCTACAATTTCGAGTCTCATAGCAAAGGGTCTGAATACTTATTTAAATAGCATATTTCAGTTTTTATCTGTAATACATTTCTAAAAACCTGTTTTCACTTTGTCATTATGGATGGGGTATTGTGTGTAGATTGAGGGGGAAAAAATATATTTAATACATTTTAGAATAAGTCTGTAATGTAACTGTGGAAAAAGTCAAGGGGTCTGAATACTTTCTGAATGGGCCGTATATCCTCAACACCGGCTTCTAGGGTATTTATCACTTTTATACAACGGGTTACCACATATTCAAATGAACATTTTATTTTGATGTATTTATTAATACTACTTCGACAAGATATAGTCCCGACACACATCTAAGGATGCTACACAAGCAGGCTAGTCGTTGGTTCGGTTTGCAGAGACGCGAACCAGTCATTCCGTCTTTTGTTCTCCATCTATGGACTCGACCCAGTCGTTCGTTCTAAATGTTTCATTGCCATACTGGCTGGCAATGTTGTTATTCCTTGCTTGCTAGCTAGCCAACTGTGGCTAACTTAGTCACGTCAAACAGTGCAACCAGAATAACAGTAGCTGGATTTGCATTTGTTTAACCTCTTAAATGTGGAGTCCCCATATTTGGGGAGACTATTTTTCAATTCAGTCTGTGTGAACGGTAGCCCCTATCTGCAGGATTTCTGCGGAATGCCGAGTATTTTGGCTATTGATCGGTGTGACTTACTACTATATATGGGCATACAAATATATAAGGTGGCAGGTAGCTTAGTGGTTAGTGTTGGGCCAGTAACAGAAAGGTTACTGGATCGAATCCCTGAGCTGACAAGGTAAAAATCTGTCGTTTTGCCCCTGAACATGGCAGTTAAACCATTGTTTCCTGGTAGGCCGTCATTGTAAGTAAGAATTTGTTCTTAACTTCTTGACGCTACCCATCCCGGTAGCGGGGTAATTGTCATCAGCAACCGCTGAATAGCATAGCGCAACAGTCAAATAATATTACTAAAAAATATTCATATTCATGAAATCACAAGTGCAATATAGGAAAACACAGCTTAGCCTTTTGTTAATCGACCTGTCGTCTCAGATTTTGAAATTATGCTTTACAGCGAAAGCAATCCAAGCGTTTGTAAGTTTATCGATAGCAAAGCATAACATTATGTACACTAAGCATTAAGTAGCTAGGTCACGAAAATCAGAAAAGCAATCAAAAAAATAGTTTACCTTTTGATCTTCGGATGTTTTCACTCACGAGACTCCCAGTTACACAACAAATGTTCCTTTTGTTCCATAAAGATAATGTTTATACCCAAAATACTGACGCGTTATGTTCAGAAATCCACAGGAAAGAGCGGTCACGACAACGCAGACGTATATTCCAAATATCCATAATGTCCACAGAAACATGTCAAACGTTTTTTTATAATCAATCTTCAGGTTGTTTTTAAAATATATATCAACCGTGTGTAGGTTTTTCAATGACAGCGGGAGGAACAATGGCGGCTTTACTCAATTGCGCAAAACTCACTCAGAGCCCCCACCTATCTACTTAGGCAATGTGATCCTTCATGCTCATTTTTCAAAATAAAAGCCTGAAACTATGTCTAAAGACTGACACCTTAGGGAAGCCATAGAAAAAGGAACCTGGTTGATATCCCTTTAAATTGAGGATAGGCATGCATAGGAACGGAGAGGTTTCAAAATAAGAGGCACTTCCTGATTGGATTTCTCAGGCTTTCGCCTGCAATATCAGTTTTGTTATACTCACAGACAATATTTTTACAGTTTTGGAAACTTTAGTGTTTTCTATCCTAATCTGACAATTACATTTATTATTCTATTTTCTGGGGCTGAGAAATAGGCAGTTTCAAATGGGTACGTTTTTAAGCCAAAAGTGCAAATACTACCCCCTACACGCTAAAGGTTAATTGACTTGACTAGTTAAAGTTTCAATTTAAAAAGGCCAGGCCGAGCTCATGACCTCACTTCAAGATGGCTGCTACCTGCATACTGGTTAGCGTTGTGAAGCATAATCAAAATAAACAAGGAATACGTTGATAAACACCGAATGCCGGGCATCCACAGATCATGAGGATATATTATTTGTCTGCTTGTGACCTACTGTTATTGATAACGTTTTTACCAACAAGGTAAGCTCCGATTTGGTCTGTGTTTGAGCTATAGCTACATGGGGGTGTAATTAAGCATATCGAACAGGAACCTAAAAAGACAGTATACCGACCATAGAAGCTTTGAATAAAATACTGGAGTCGGACAAAGAGGATTCCGACTCGGGCTGACGAAGTTTGCTTTCTAGAGGGATTGGATCCATTTTAAGATCTGCAACTCAATTATTTTCTTGACTTTATATCTAATTTACTATATTGTTTTTTTTATAAGCTTTTTGTGATTTGGATGTAGTTTACATAGGCCTATGTAACAAGTCATTTCAATGTTATGTAATTCCAAAGTAGTAGTTGTCTATGTTTTATATTAGTTTGCTGTTCTAAGTTTCATTCTTGTAACTTTGGAGAGGCCACTAAACTCTCATGGCCATTGTTTATTTGTGGTTCTCACCTCTCCCTTTGTCTCCAAGGTGTTACTGTTTGCATCGTGTGTGTGCTTCACACCTAATGTGAGTCACTGTCCAGGTAAAGTTTAGGCTTGGTGTTTTTACTTTATAGTAATGTCATTTTGTAAATTTAGTCAACTGTAATTCTGTCTCACAACAATATCTCTTTATTTCATTCACCGCAGAGTGAAGGATGCAAATAATTTGGATGATGTTTGGGAGCCACACCTTCCCTAGCAAGCTTCCCCTTCCCCAGTAAGCTTCCCCTTCCCCAGTAAGCTTCCCCTTCCCAGCAAGCTTCCCCGCTGCTATGTCAATCACCCCATCTGATGGTTCTACATCCACTTTTTATAGACCTCGTGATAAAGAAAAGATGGGCTTGTGGCACCATTCGCCCTATCAGAATAGTTTTCCCCAAGACCAAGGTAAACGCCATGACAAATACAGTGGAGAGGGGGACATTACGTTGGATCAGGACTAACAAGCAGCTTTTTTTTAAATGGAAGGACACTAGGAAAGTAACCATGCTCACCACACAGCGTAAGGCCATAACGACCATGTCTCAATGAGGGTGAAAAATGCCAATGGGGCATGGGTGAGGAAAAAAGTCCAGGTTTCTCTGAAGGACTACAATTCCTGTATGGGGGTACCGACCTATCTGATGCTCTGATGGGCTACTACCAGGTCCTCCACAAGACCAGGAAGTGGTATAAGACTCTCTTTTTTAATCTTTTTTTTTACCACTTTGTGGAGATTGATACAGTAAATGCCAAAGCAAAAGGTCAAACCCCTCACACCCAGTTGGCCTTCTGAGAGCAGCTGTGTTGGAAATGACAGAATTGGGGACCCAAAGCCACCTCACAACTGTTAGCACTTGTTACTTTTCATTAACACAGACCCTAAAGCAAATCAGGTGGAGGTAAATGTGTTTATTCTTATTCAAAAAGGACGAATCATGTGGGGAGGTAGATGTTCATGCTCCCCTGTCCTCAGTGATTCTCTCCTGGGTGATTATCTCCTGTGATTCTCCAGTGAACAAAGGGACAGGGTGTAGTTTATAACCTAGCCTGGTTGACTGGTTGACCGGTTAGAATTCCTTGCAATAAAACTGGGCCAATGGCCAAATAAAAAGTATCCTGTTTCAGGCTCACTTTATAGACGCATTCCTCCTATGTCTCTAACGTTGCTCATTAATCCCCTATTACAGGAAAAAAACAGTATTTCCATTGATCATTAGTACTCTATTGAACTCTTGTACTCGGCGTTGTGTATTTATCTTTGAAATATTCTTACTCTCCCCTAGACCATTTTGAAAAGAAATATACTTAAAAGGTATTTTTAGAAAACATGAAAAAATAGACAGTATAAATAACATTAGCAGTAGGCATAAAATCATTCACATCAAACACCTTGCATTTCTATAAAACACAAAGGGCATATTGTACTTGCTGTTACAATAAGAAATAGATTTCAAGCAAAGTTATTAGTATTAACAGGTGTAATGATGAGGAAACTCACAAAAAAATATTTTTTTCAATTGTCCTATTTGCAATTCACCAGGTCCTTTAAATTGACCAGCTCTTCCACACTGGTATCAGTCCCACATAGATAACTATTAGAAATTATGTTCTGACAGTCTGCCAGGAGTGAGGAATTCTTCTTCCATTCCACTGGTTGATAAGGACTTTTCTAATGAACACTTCGCCGGTGATCTTGTATCATTTCAAATACAGTCCTTGGATCAAGGGATATTGCTTCAGACTGTAGATTCTCATAACCTGTAACGAAGGAAACCGTAACGAAGGAAACAAAAAAGGTGAAAGTAACTTGTCCTGGTTTCAAAAGAGTGATATTTGACATAGATTTCCGTAAGTAAGCATGTCCCGATTTTCAGGAAAACGTTGGACATTTCACTTAGATATCCCTAATATGATGACTGCGGTGTACAACACAGAAGCTTATCAGGTTCTGAGCATCTTACATGGATCCCAAACCGGCTGCATGCGTGCGCCATCGTGCATAAATGTATTTTGTCCCCCTACACCAAACGCGATCACAACATGCAGGTTAAAATATTAAAACAAACTCTGAACCAATGACATTAATTTGGGGACAGGTCGAAAAGCATTAAACATTTATGGCAATTTAGCTAGTTAGCTTGCACTTGCTAGCTAATTTGTCCTATTTAGCTAGCTTGCTGTTGCTAGCTAATTTGTCCTGGGATATAAACATTGAGTTGTTATTTTACCTGAAATGCACAAGGTCCTCTACTCCGACAATTAATCCACACATAAAACGGCCAACCGAATCGTTTCTAGTCATCTCTCCTCCTTTGTCTTTTTCATCTTTGAACTTATATGATAATCGGAATCTAAACTTTCATGGTACTACCACGACGACCGGCAAAATAGTTTCTTTCAATCACCCACGCGGGTATAACCAATGAGGAGATGGCACGTAGGTAGGTACCTGCTTCTATAAACCAATGAGGAGATGGGAGAGGCAGGACTTTCAGCGCGATCTGCGTCAGAAATGGAAAAGAGTTCTATTTTAGCCCTTGGCATCGCAGACGCTTGTTGTCGCAATAATTGAATAACATGGATTTCTACATTTATTTTGCGACGTGTCCGTTCTGGTCAGCATGTTACTATGCTTCTGCACCTGAGATTGGCCCCTCATTTTTCTTCGTAGTCCAAATAGGATGGTTTGGAACTGTAGATCCCTGCAGTTGTCTAATTTGCCATGTCATCGTTCCTTCAGAAATGTTCAGTGTAGAGTCAAGTTGCATAATAACATCAAGGCCTAGCATTGGTTGTTCAAATGAACTTATCCACACCCCTGCATCAATCTTCATTGGATCAATAGATATTGATATGGTGGTTCGGTTTGTTTCATGTCTCCCCTCCACACATCTTCTTGCCCGTGTACTGAGGACATGTATATTTTGCTTAAGATATGGGCAATACAGTGACTCAAGAACCCGTATCTACTGCAAAGTTGTTAACCATCCCGTTCACATATTCCATCCGATTTCATATGTTCACCAGCTGAGATGGGAAGTAGAGAGGGGGTCTATTAGTTTCCCTCCACAGCATCCAGCAAACTTGCTGCTGAGCCAGACAGAGATTCTTAAATTTCTGCATCAGCATTGTATCATTGTCCCGTTTCCCCTTAGACAGACCTGGCTTCTCCTGGCCATTCTTCATAAGAACACGATTTATTTTCTGACATTCTCGTTGCCAGTGATCAGAAACCCGCAATAATGACATACATCAGGTTTCTCTTCCACTGAACAAATAATGTTGTTAGTTTCACTCGGAACCTGCACAACTCTTGATACCCACGTCTCGTGGATGCATCAAAGTTTTTGAACATTTGTCCTACTGTTTTGGGGATGCTGATTTATGTGTGATTACTGTCACCGGAGGTTTGTCTTCACTACCTTTTACAGCCTGTGTTCTGGTTGGCCTAAGACGTCATTCGTCACTGCTGTCAGATTCTGTTGACTCAAAGCCATGCAGTGCTGACCAGATGCTTGAAACCGGATCATCCTTGCGGAACTCAGCCTAAGGGTAGATTGAGGGAACAAAGGGTCCACTTGTGGGGGTCAAGTCTATTTTTTTTTACGACCCTTGCCTGTAATTGTTGAATTTCTTCTTTCAAGGTATTGAAATGTTCACCAAGAGCTTTCAAACTATCCTTATCGCTCTGCAATATCCTGTCATGATTCGCCAGAAATAATTTCTCATCCCGTTAACCTTTCTGATCTCCCCATCCCGGATCCGGGATCGTGAATACAGACTCAAGCTCATTACCATAACGCAACGTTAACTATTCATGAAAATCGCAAATGAAATGAAATAAATATGCTAGCTCTCAAGCTTAGCCTTTTGTTAACAACACTGTCATCTCAGATTTTCTAAATATGCTTCTCAACCATTGCAAAACAAGCATTTGTGTAACAGTATTGATGGCTAACGTAGCATTTAGCATTAGCATTCAGCTGGCAACATTTACACAAAAAAACAGAAAAGCATTCAAATAAAATCATTTACCTTTGAAGAACTTCAGATGTTTTCAATGAGGAGACTCTCAGATAGCAAATGTTCAGTTTTTCCTGAAAGATTATTTGTTTAGGACAAATCGCTCCGTTTTCTGCGTCACGTTTAGCTATGAAAAAACCCCTGTATCCAGGATTGTGTAAATCTATCAGCAAGCTCATTAGCATAACACAACGTTAACTATTTATGAAAATCGCAAATGAAATGAAATAAATATGCCATCTCTCAAGCTTAGCCTTTTGTAAACAACACTGTCATCTCAGATTTTCAAAATATGCTTCTCAACCATTGGAAAACAATCATTTGTGTAAAAGTAGCTAGCTAGCGTTAGCATTTCGCGTTAGCATTTAGCGTTAGCATTAGCGTTAGCATCCAGCACGCAACATTAACAAAAACATAAAAGCCTTCAAATAAAATCATTTACCTTTGAAGAACTTCTGATGTTTTCAATGAGGATACTCTCAGTTAGATAGCAGATGCTCAGTTTTTCCAAAAAGATTCCTTGTGTATTAGAAATAGCTCCGTTTTATACATCACATTTGGCTACCAAAAAAAATCCGAAAATTCAGTCCTCAAAACGCGAACTTTTTTCCAAATTAACTCCATAATATCGACTGAAAACATGGCAAACGTTGTTTAGAATCAATCATCAAGGTGTTTTTCACATATCTCTTCATTGATACATCGTTCTTGGACACATGCTTTCTCCCCTGAATCAAATGGTAAAGTAGAAGCAGCTGGCAATTGCGCACCGAATTCGACGCAGGACACCAGGCGGACACTTGGAAAATGTAGTCTCTTATGGTCAATCTTCCAATGATATGCCTACAAATACGTCACAATGCTGCTAAGACCTTGGGCGAACGACAGAAAGTGTAGGCTCATTCGTTGCGCAATCACAGCCATATAAGGAGAGAATGGAAAACAGAGCTTCAGAAATTCTGCTAATTCCTGGGTGATGCATCATCTTGGTTTCACCTGTAGAATGAGTTCTGGGGCACTTACAGACAAAATCTTTGCAGATTCTGAAACTTCAGAGTGTTTTCTTTCCAAAACTGTCAAGAATATGCATAATCGAGCATCTTTTCGTGACAAAATATCGCGCTTAAAACGGGAACGTTTTTTATCCAAAAATGAAATAGCGCCCCTAGAGCTCTAACAGGTTAACCTACTTTGGCTATAAAAGTTAAAGACCGTCTTGTCTTTGTCAACGAGTTAGACATCTGTATTTTTCCTCAAGCTTTTTGTATTTCAGATAGATTCCATCTTTGTCAACAATGACGGAATATTTCTTTATTCTCTCGTCTACACTTCTCTACTTTGAAATGGTTCTTCATATCACTAGACGGTGAATTTAAAATCTTTTTCATTCTCACATCCGGAGGAGCTGTTAAGTGGTTTTCTCACTTAACAATGGCATTATATTAACTTCAAAAGTTGGATCATATCTCTGTTTTATATATTAATTTAATCCCAAAGAATGTGTGTGTAACCCCTTTTGAGGACTCAAACCTCTTCTAGAACACGTTGTCTTTGTAGGGCCTGGCTACCCATAAAACTTATGTTCACTTCAAAAAGCTTGTTGAAGGCTTACATTAACCACGTGTACAAATTGCTACTCTACTAGCAACTCCTATGCAACAAGGTTTCACAAAAAGAAAGGACTAACCAATTAATAGAGGACTTGAACCCCTGTAATAGAGAACAAAGACAAAGGACTTGAACCTTACACATCACAGATACGTATCACTCATTGCATGCACTAATTTGAACCTGATTTGGTTCTTTTTAAAATGGTATTGGTCTAGACTCAGCCAGCACTATGCCATCAATCGGGAGATTGGGAGTAACCTCTTAAAGTGGGTTGCGCTCAGCCTTCTCTCTTTCTTCTGGATCAACACAGTTGAGTTTCTTGTTGTTCAGACAATTCATCCGGGTCACGGCACCAAATGTTAGCAGTTGTTACTCTTAAGTAACACAGACCCAAAGCAAATCAGTGGGAGGAAAATAGGTTTTTATTCATATTCAAAAAGGACGAATCATGTGGGGAGGTAGATGGTAGATGTTCATGCTCCCCTGTCCTCGAGTGATTCTCCCTAAGTGATTCTCTCCAGTGAACAAAGGGACAGGACAAGTATCCTATTTCAGGCTCACTGTATAGACAAATTCCCCCCATGTCTCTGACCCGTTGCTCATTAATCCCCTATTACAGAAAAAACACGATTTCCAATGATCGTTAGTACTCTATTGACCTCTCGTGCCATTACATTTAAGAGGTTAAGCTGTTTCGCCTGGCATTGAAAATGTGCGCTCTCGTCAGCACACTGTTGTTCAGAGGAGCTAGCCAACAGCACAGCTAACACAATCGCGTCAAATTATGCCAGCTGATTCATGATTTTGACTGGCTGAGAAACGCTGCCTGCCTATCTGTCTCATCCCGACACCTTCATTACTATGGGTCAGCTGGAGATCAAATTTGAATATTGAAACAATGTTGCAAATGTTGGAGAGACCGACAGAAAGGATTATTTAAAATCTCCGATGTTAGTCTAAATTAAATAATGTCTGTATGCTTTTTATAGTGGCGATCAAGTTCATAAATTGCCTTGCTGGTCTGATTAGACAGTTGATTGCGCAGTCAGATGGAACGGAGTAAATGGGCATTTTAACATCATAGATTTAGCCGGTGGTAACTTGTGGAATAGACACTGGCTGGGATGCGGTTTTAACCAATCAGCATTCAGGATTAGACCCACCCGTTGTACAATTTAAACACATTGCATGGCATTACATTTCATAACACTTTTCACAACACACTAAGTGTGTGCCCTCAGGCCACTACTCTACCACATATCTACAATACACAATCCATATGTACTTATGTGTAGTGCTTGTGTTAGTATGTGGATTGCAAGGGGTGAACAGATTGCAAGTCTGATTTATTGAGTTCTCCATATGGTCGATATTAAAGGGAACTTCATTGAATATAATAGTCTTTTAAATTCAATATCGATGCACAATTTCTTCATAAAATGTCAAATGGGTGCAAAATGCACTTCGTGGTACAACCTATTTTCTGTTTTGTTTCCTTGATAGCGTTTATGCCTAAATGCTCCGATGTCCAAACTGTATTTTTACGATAGATTAGCCTAATCTGATTTTTAAAAGTCTTAACTTCCATTTTAATTATCGTAATAGCTGTTCAAGATGAGTTAACTACGTCTGTCTCTTTGGCTCCGTTTAGATAGGCAGCCCGATTCAATTTTTTTTCCCACCAATTGGTGTTTTGATCATTCAACTCTGAAAAAGATCTGACGAGAAAAGGTCTAATGTGATTTAGACAAAAGACCAATTAGTGCAAAAAAAGCTCAGTATTGGGCTGCCTGTGTGAACACAGTCTTAAGAAAACAGATCACCATTTCCATGCTTTGTTAAATGTTTAAATTGAGTTTGATCCATGAGTGACTAGGTGTACAGTGGGGCAAAAAAGTATTTAGTCAGCCAGCAATTGTGCAAGTTCTCCCACTTAAAAAGATGAGAGGCCTGTAATTTTCATCATAGGTACACTTCCACTATGACAGACAAAATGAGAGAGAAAAATCCAGAAATTCACATTGTAGGATTTTTAATGAATGTATTTGCAAATTATGGTATTAAGTATATTAAATTAAGTATTTGGTCACCTACAAACATGCAAGATTTCTGACTCTCACAGACATCTTCTTCTTTAAGAGGCTCCTCTGTC
Organism: Oncorhynchus clarkii lewisi; assembly: GCF_045791955.1. Taxonomy (NCBI): domain Eukaryota; kingdom Metazoa; phylum Chordata; class Actinopteri; order Salmoniformes; family Salmonidae; genus Oncorhynchus; species Oncorhynchus clarkii. The sequence goes on from NC_092156.1 coordinate 54,132,230, forward strand.
CTCCACTCGTTACCTGTATTAATGGCACCTGTTTGAACTTGTTATCAGTATAAAAGACACCTGTCCACAACCTCAAACAGTCACACTCCAAACTCCACTATGGCCAAGACCAAAGAGCTGTCAAAGGACACCAGAAACAAAATTGTAGACCTGCACCAGGCTGGGAAGACTGCATCTGCAATAGGTAAGCAGCTTGGTTTGAAGAAATCGTCTGTGGGAACAATTATTAGGAAATGGAAGACATACAAGACCACTGATAATCTCCCTCGATCTGGGGCTCTCCACGCAAGATCTCACCCCGTGGGGTCAAAATGATCACAAGAACGGTGAGCAAAAATCCCAGAACCACACGGAGGGACCTAGTGAATGACCTGCAGAGAGCTGGGACCAAAGTAACAAAGCCTACCATCAGTAACACACTACGCCGCCAGGGACTCAAATCCTGCAGTGCCAGACGTGTCCCCCTGCTTAAGCCAGTACATGTCCAGGCCCGTCTGAAGTTTGCTAGAGAGCATCCAGAAGAAGATTGGGAGAATGCCATATGGTCAGATGAAACCAAATTATAACTTTTTGGTAAAAACTCAACTTGTCGTGTTTGGAGGACAAAGAATGCTGAGTTGCATCCAAAGAACACCATACCTACTGTGAAGCATGGGGGTGGAAACATCATGCTTTGGGGCTGTTTTTCTGCAAAGGGACCAGGACGACTGATCCGTGTAAAGGAAAGAATGAATGGGGTCATGTATCGTGAGATTTTGAGTGAAAACCTCCTTCCATCAGCAAGGGCATTGAAGATGAAACGTGGCTGGGCGACTTTCAGCATGACAATGATCCCAAACACACCGCCCGGGCAACGAAGGAGTGGCTTCGTAAGATGCATTTCATGGTCCTGGAGTGGCCTAGCCAGTCTCCAGTTCTCAAGCCCATAGAAAATCTTTGGAGGGAGTTGAAAGTCCGTGTTGTCCAACAGCCCCAAAACATCACTGCTCTAGAGGAGATCTGCATGGAGGAATGGGCCAAAATACCAGCAACAGTGTGTGAAAACCTTGTGAAGACTTACAGAAAACATTTGACCTCTGTCATTGCCAACAAAGGGTATATGACAAAGTATTGAGAAACTTTTGTTATTGACCAAATACTTAATTTCCACCATAATTTGCAAATATATTCATAAAAAATCCTACAATGTGATTTTCTGGATTTTTTTTTCTTTTCATTTTGTCTGTCATAGTTGAAGTGTACCTATGATGAAAATTACAGGCCTCTCATCTTTTTAAGTGGGAGAACTTGCACAATTGGTGGCTGACTAAATACTTTTTTGCCCCACTGTATATGCATGCAACGTTATATAGACTAGGTAGATTAACCTACACTAAAACACACCGCCCTTCAACTATACTGAACAAAAATATAAACGCAACGCTTTCAAAGATTTTACTGAGTTACAGTTCATAATTAAATCAGTCACTTGAAATTAATTCATTAGGCTCATCTATGGATTTCACATGACTGGGAATACAGATACCTTAAAAAAAATGGCTCACAATGGGCTTCAGGATCTCATCACGTTATCTCTGTGCATTCAAATTGCCATCGATTAAAAATGCAATGGTGTTCGTTGTCCATAGCTTATGCTTGCCCATAGCTCCACCGCTGGGGCACTTTGTTTACAACGTTGACATCAGCAAACCGCTCGCCCACATGACGCCATACACGTGGTCTGTGGTTGTGAGGCCGGTTGGACGAACTGACAAATTCTCTAAAATGGCGGAGGCGGCTTATGGTCGAGAAATGAGCATTCATTTCTCTGGCAACAGCTCTGGTGGACATTCCTGCAGTAAGCGTACCAATTGCACGCTCCCTCAACTTAAGGCATCTGTGACATTGTGTGAAAAAACTGCACATTTTAGAGTGGCCTTTGATTGTCCCCAGCACAAGGTGCACCTGTGTAATCAGCATGCTGTTTAATCAGCTTCTTGATATGCCACACCTGTCAGGTGGATGGATTAACTTAGCAAAGAAGAAATGCTCACTAACAGGGATGTGAACACATTCGTGTACTAAACTTGAGAGTAATAAGCTTTTTTGTGTATGGAACTTTTTATTTACCTGCGTCTGAGGGGAGGGAGGGATCAGCGGTGAGGCTGCCGGTCACCCGACTCAACGTCCCTCCTCTCTTCGCTGAGAAAGGAGAAAGTCTTCCAGCTGATAGCGAAACAATCTTAAATCACACTGCATTACTTCTGCCTCATGCACCAATTAATGTTGTTACTCCTATGACCAGAGAAAGTGAAATATTCCTCAATATTTAAAAAGTCAAGCTGCAAATCATAATAATATAGGAACGCAAGGCTTTATTGTTTGGTTTTTACGTACATTTTTGGTGATTGACTAGGAATGGCTTGGAGGTTGGTGATCACTGCTGTAAATAATTAGTTTTTTTTCCCCCTTCTGGCAACACCAACGCCTCCATTGTATAAAAGGGGGCTGCATGCACAAAGTTACTACTGTATTTTAAAACCCACTATCCCCACACAGCCACTCTCCTCCCGTTGCACAGAAAGCCAATGTACTGCTGAGAGCTCGCCAATGTGACTCATGTCATGGGCCCCAGATTGTTCCTATGGAAGTGAGCTGTTCAATGGTAGCAACGAGTTCGGCTAACACTCCAGTTTACAAAGCTGTATGTAAAAAAAACATTCTCTGTGGCTCCTACATTTAGGTGATAATGCCAGAGAAGCCGATGTTTGTTTAGATTATGTATTAGTAACACCGGCTTCGAGGGCATTATTTATTTTTACTTAATATTTTATTTAACTAGGCAAGTCAGTTAAGAATAAATTCTTATTTACAATGACGGCCTACTCCGGCCAAACGCAGACGAAGCTGGGCCAATTGTGCGCCGCCCTATGGGACTCTCCTAATCACGGCCGGTTGTGATGTAGCCTGGATTTGAACCAGGTACTGCAGTGACGCCTCTTGCACTAAGATGCAGTGTCTTACAACGGGTTACCAACATATTCAAATAATGATTGACACATTTTCAGAACATTTTATTTTTTTATGAATTTATTCATACCTTTTCAATCTTCCACAAGATATTGTCCCGACACACATCTCGGGCTGTTACCCAAGCTGGCTGGTTGTTCATTCTATCGGTTCAGTTGCTAGAGACGCGACCCAGTCGTTCTCTATCTATGGATGCGACACAGTCGTTTGTTCTAAATGTTCCATTGCCATAATAGCTGGCAACATTCTTATCCCTTGCTAACTAGCCAACTATGGCTAACTTAGTCACGTCAAAATGTGCAGCCAGAATAACCACAAAGTAGACGCATTTGTTTTAGCTGTTTTTTTTTCTTCCTGATTTTAACTGGCTGAGAAACGCTGCCTGCCTGTCTCGTCCCGACACGTTCATTACTATGGGACAGCTGGAGATCGAATTTGAATGTTGAAACAATGTTGCAAGTGTCGGAGACAGACAGCGAGGTTTATACAAATCTCCACTGTTGAAAATGTAAGGTTAGTCTAAAAGAAATGTGAGATAATGTCTAGATGCTTTTTATAGTGGAGATCAGCCCAACCAATCAATTTATAAACTTGATGACAGTGGATTGCGCAGTCAGATGGAACGGAATAAATAGGACTAGACACCGGCTGGGATGCGGTTTTAACCAATCAGCAATCAAGATTACACCCACCCGGATAAGAAGTACATAATGTACCCGTGCATCTGCTTTGAGTATTAGTGTTGTCACAATGGGCCACCATTCACCTTAGCAGCATTTAGAAAGATAGTCATTTTAATTTTTTTTCATACGGCATTCCTTTTATCCAAAACAGAAATGTTATAAACGTACAAACTTAGACTGCAGCTAATTTGTTGATGCATTTGGGTTTATGTAAGCCTAACACTCTTGATTAATTATATTTGTCCATTGTTTATTCATTATCAAGTGCTGAAAACCTACTAATGATGCTCATCATATACTAATTTGCACTTTAAAACAATGACTCAATATAGAAACTATTAGGCTAAACTGTAATTACAAGACTAATATACATTCTTTAATCTGCTATGTCTTTATGGAGGTTTAGTTGTTGTTTTGTAATTTAGTTGTTTTGTTTGCTTGTCTACGTAGGTGGAAGAGCGCAGTAAAGGCAGTCTTCCACTGGAAGAGAGGTAAGATCTTCTAATCCTTGATATTCCTTGGCGACGACAAACCAACATTCTTGTTACGTTACTCATTTGTTTCACTCACACCACGCCACACAACAACCATAGGTGAGGAAAATGGCAGATAAATAATATCCCACTATGATCCGAAAGGATTTGCTCTCTGAGTGGAGAGAAAATGTAGAAACAGCCAAGTGTAGTTAATTTAGTACTATGGAAACAAACCACTGCAGCAGTGTGCAGTTTAATCGAAGCTTGGATTATGACAGGTGTGCATCTTTCAGATGAGAGATCCAAAGTGGGCGTGGTGTGCAGAGTGTGGAATAGGACTTGTGTCGTTAAATCAAGCATCATTTTGACTTGTCACACAAGTTCACATCCACTGTAATGTGTAGCCTACATGTATTCCGATGCATTTATAGTGGAGCTGCACGATATATCGGTGAAGATATCGGAATCGGACGATATTAGTTAAAAATGCCGACATCGACCCGATGTCTAGTTTAACGCCGGTGTGCAAAAAATGATGTCAAAGCTGACGTGCATACCTATATAACGTAGGTACATGACGCAATGACTGTGCAACACAGCATTCCTAACCTAGCCCACAATGTGTGCTGTGTGGACCGAGCAGTCATTTGAAAGAGTAAGAAAATTTGAGCGAGAGACCTCAAAGGTGAAATCCATTAAACACCAAGATAATGGAATTCATTGCCCTTGACAATCAACCTTTCTCTGTCGTGGGTGATGTTGGCTTTCACCGACTGGTCGAGCACCGGTACACACTACCAAGTGTTCTATTTTTCAGATGTTGCCCTACCGGAGTTACACAGTAATAGTGTCACTGCTATTCGCTTCACGACTGACATTTGGACCAGCGATATCAGCATTTCATTCTCATGAATGTGCTGGTTGTCTGAAACTTGGAAACATGAACACACTAGCTTGCTCTATTCGAACAACTGACTCGGGAAATAAGCTCATCAATTGCGTCTGCAGCAGACGTGATACTCTCTGTCACGGCATTGAAACGTCTGCTCAACAGGCATTCTCTCTTTACTCTGTCGCCACATGCTCGTACAAGTACCACTACTTTGATGCAGACAAACAGGGCTTACGTGAAATGTTACATACACAGCTGGACAAGATGGAAACGGACACAGTGACAGAGCGCACTGAGGAAGAGAGGCCACAGACAGACAGAGACAGACAGACAGCTGAAACTTCACTTCTTGACATGTATGATGAAATCCTGGTTGAGAATGAAACGACTGAACAAATGAACTACAAAACAGCACAGCAAGTAAGTGAAAGAAATAGGTTTCGATTGTCCCCATTACCAGTAAAACAAACGTAAATGCCAACAAAATAACTTTTCGGTCAGTGTGTGTGTAACCTTTATTTAACTAGGCAAGTCAGTTAAGAACAAATTCTTATTTACAATGACGGCCTACCAAACCCGGACGACGCTGGGCCAATTGTGCGCCGCCCTATGCGACTCCCAATCACGGCCGGATGTGACACAGCCTGGATTCAAACCAGGGACTGTAGTGACGCCTCTTGCACTGAGATGCCATGTGTGTTAGCTGTTGAACTGTACTAGAATGTCTATGCCTAGCCTATATGTTTTAGATACTGGAGCTCCAGAGGGGATTCTAAGAGGGCCTTATTGGGGCCTTTTCAATATGGTGTGGTGTTTATGTTGGTAAGAGTGTGGGGGGCGTGAACACGAGTGGGAGAGGGCGAAAGAGCGGCACAGTAATACATTCCAGACGCATTTTAGAACTCTTTTAAAGAAAATGCAGTCGAGGTCCATCTGACCAGAGTTTTTTTTTCTTCACTCCAGATTGCGAAAAGTCTCCTTAACGAATAGAACATTGAAATGTAATACATCTTGACTGCAGTTAAATGTGTTCTTGTTCCATGAAAGACTGGAAGCATAGATGCCAATAGCTCATTTGAAGTGTTGACCCTAGTGCTGCGTTTTTAAGATAACAAATTGAACTGGTTTGGCAATGACTGAAGGA